>NC_135181.1:25614531-25930312 GCF_041146795.1 Maylandia zebra | reverse complement strand
ATATGTGATGCTTTTAAAGACCCGAGCCAACAGCAGAAACTGAAGCACAAACAGAAATACTTCTGCTCTGATTGAAGGTCACGGATCTCGAGTACATGCGTGTCTGTGTGTGCTTGTCTTGTACAGTCAAGGTAAAGGTCAGTACTTTATGTGAAATGCATGGGACCAGATCAAGTCTGCAGAATGGTAATGCAGCTGGAATCCTCTTTAAATCCATTTGACCTTTGCATGCAAACTCAGAAGAAGAAAGGAAACAGGAGCAGATGTACATTAATACAGCATCAGGCTGTCGGAGGAGGTCTGTCTTCACTCTCTGTTTATCTGTTGACTTTGGTGTTTGCATGTTTTGTGGATCCATCCAACATTAATAATCAAAAGGAAAGAAAAGGATTTCCAACACCTTGCTTCAGCCTCTGTTTTTTTCTGTGTAAACTTTGGTAAATGTTTCTGAAGCTGTGCTCATGCTTTCCCAAAGGTACCTGAAGCTATCCACACAGCTGTTCCCGATATCTGCAGGATATCTACAGATGTCTACAGAAGCGTGCAGGAGGCCAAATATGCACGAGTCAAGGAAGACTGAGATCTTGTTGCACTGTTCATTGAGTATCACAGGCCTCAGTCACACAGGCAAGGAGACCTATCTGTCTCCAACCATCGACTGTAATGGAAAGACGCGTGTTTGCCTGACTATCCTGCAGTCGTTGTATGAAACTGGTTGCAAAGAGGCATGCACTGCTACACTGGAAGCCTCCCTGTGACTGCTGCCATCCCTAACAGATTGCTATAACTGCCAGACTTTCTGTAGGCCTTCGTGACTGAGGCACTGAATGGTGATTATACTCTGTTGTAGATGCAGACAGTTCACCTGAGGAGCAGAGCTGCTCTCTGGACAAGTCTGTGTAGCTGCAAAAAACTGATAGGCACGTGGACATCCACTCGTTGTTTGATGATGACCTCAGCAGACCCAAAGATGCAACTACCTGATTGTACCTTCATCCTACTATGGTTTATGGGTTTGTACCATCTATCACACCAGCATTGTACACTTTAGAGGGACTGCTTAACTACTTAACGAACTTATCACGTTTTTTTTAATTCAACCTAAATATAGAAGCAATAATGGTGATAAAATAAGTAAAATCTATAATTTGGCTATACACAGACTCCAGTTACTGCACTTTAAATCTAAAAGTAATGGCATAAATAATGTGGTCCAATAATAATAATCAATCCATCCATCCATCCATCCATCCATCCATCCATCCATCCATCCATCCATCCATCCATCTGTCCAATAATAAGCTCTATGAGGTCCATTTGTGTAGAATTTGCCTATAGGGACAGAGTGAAGCAGACGGCAGATTTTATATGAAATCTATGAATATTTTAGGTCCTAGAAATGGTTGTCATGCAGTATGGGTGTTTTCTGATGTGATTAATAATTTCCTAAAACGCGTGGGTACAAAAATGGTTTAGTTTAGGTTTGGAGAATGTGGTGATCATCTCACTGACCACAGATCGCTCTGTTTTGGATATTCTCTTTAAAAAACTGTTGAAACAACTGAAGGTGACTTGGACTAAATGAATGAATAATTTCCTTCGATGACGTGAAAGGAAGCCTCTGTAATCAGAAGCCCTGCAGGGGCTCCTGTTCCCGTTTATTTACCAGCAGACGCGGTCGTCGTCCCTCTGAAACACCATGATATCAGCATGTTAACTGGAAACTCATTTCCTGATCGCACAGCTGCGAGTAGCGATCCAGCTGTGTGTCTGACCCTGATGGCCTCTAATGAGCCCCTAACGAGCCTAAAGGCCACTAACGAGCTCATAATGGCTCCTAACTCGCCTGAAGGTCCTTGAAGAGGATAACAAGCCTAATGCATAATTAGCATGGTGATTGGAGTGGCTATTGGAGCCTAGATCGTTTCCCGTCAAGATGATGCACAGAAGTACCCCCTTCAATCCTCAAACCTATGAGGCGATCGGTGCCGGGGGCCCAAACTCTTCAACAGAAAGCTGGTCAGAGGCTGTAAAGCTCTGAACATCGCAGTATGTGAGAACACATTAAAAACTAGTTGTTTTTTTTCCCTCAGCCTGTCTGTTGCCAACACTCAGAGGCAGAAACCTTTGCTGGTTTTAGGTCCTCATTATCAGGCAACCTTTCATTTAGCATGGACGATTGAAGAAATGTCAAGGCTTCACCGAGCAGCCATCCACAGAGCTCTGTGTACATCCAACCCTACCAAACGTCCATGCACTCCTGCAGGAACGTCTTTGACATCTGACTGGTTTACAGAGCTCTCAGGGTCCCCCCCCTTTAGCACATAAATGTGAAGTTCTGTGGTGGATTTTGGAGAAACTATACCATGTGTCAGCTGGAAATGCAGTGTGCATGCATAATAGTTCACAGGTGTTCACCTGGCAGGTCAGCCTCCTCATTTTTTGTCATGTACACAAGCAAATTCCATAACGTTGGAACTAGAAATCCTCTGAGTGGGAAAAAAAAAGTTTTTTTCAGGTCTGACCCTCATAAAAAATGGAGAGATCGCTGACCTTCAGCAGGACAGCCATGACAGAATATTAGACTTGATGTTTAGCTGTGTTTTCAAATGCACACAGGGAGCTGGATTTCATGCATTTATGAAGTTTTATATAAGAAACTGAACCTCAGAGGAAATCCATCTGTGAGCAGAAACAATGAACTCCCATAGCCATTGAATCTAATGCTGAATGTAATGGTAAAAACTACCCCGCCCCTTTCTAAACAGTGAACACTGGGGGGGGGGGGGAATGGGGTGCTAGGGCACCGTTTCCTCCCTCCAGGAATTCCTAGCAAGCTTTTGCAGTCTCTCTTTGGTGGTCCTGTAACTTAAACTCAGTACTTAAACCATGATGGGACTAATTAACGTGTAACAACATCAGCCTGATTCAGCACTGAGGGGCAAATGAGGACTGTGTCACGAGGTTTGGCTCCAGTAATGATGCAGTGATAATTACAGCACGAGAAAAAGCTCATCTATGAAAATATTAAGAAAGCTGCTTGAAAACTAACCATGGTGCAGTTTTCCAGTTTGATTCCAGGAGGAATTCTGGATTCCAAAGAATCCTTTATTAGATGCTGTGCAGCCCTTACATAGAGGCGCCATCAATAAACAAGCTTTCGTTTTTGTGTGTAGACAGAAGATGATGGTCTGTGTTTCTTGGTGAGCGTGTGACTCTGAGCTGAAAATAAGGAGCAGCAAATGCAGAAGTCAGGAATCAAATGTCATAGCCTCCTGATAACAGAGAGCAGCCCCTGCAGCCCAGGAGGATGGGTTTGTGTGATCAAGGATTGGCAGGGAAAGAAATCAAAGCTAAGCTGAAGAGGAAGAAAGTATTTCTTTCACCCTTTGTTTGTGGATTTGATTTTTCTTTCAACCGCCTGCCACCGAAGCACCGGCAGCAGGAGTCCTGAAAAGTGGAATTAAAAAACAACAAGAGAAAATCTGCTGATCTGATTTGTGACGTGATCATAAAATCATCTGATGAAGTGGGTCAACAGTATCACGTAACTTATTCTGAAGGGTAAAAGGTCTCAGGAGAGCAAAATGCTGCTGAAGTGGAGTATTTAAGAAGTGATTAAAGTGATCTTCAGCTTGCAAGAGAAATCTTTTTCTTCCAGCCATTTCACCCAAAAAATACTCCCCCCCCCCAAAAAAAAGGAAAAAAAAGAAAATGTAAATAAAATTTTAATTTAAAATGTAAAACTAAAATTTCCTCCTCAGCAGACCTCCTTCCTTGTTGAGTCATTATGAGCAGAAATCCTTTTTTTCTCCTGAATTGTTGTGTTATATGTATCACATATTTCATTGTCTATCCTTTTTTGCTACTTAGCCTGACCTGTCTCCCCAATGTAAAGTTTGTATATTGTATGTATGGTCGACTAGGTCTGTCATCTCAGTTGCAGGCAACTGCAACCGACAAATAAAGCTTATCCTTATCCATCACTTCACATCCATCCAGAGATGCACGAATGAAAGTCTGACATCTTATTTTTAACCTGCCACCAGGAGGCAGATCACCTACTAATCAGAAGGTTGTTGATTCGATCCCTGGCTGCTCGAGTCTGCGTGCCGTATATCCTTGGGCAAGATACTAACCCCAGGACTAAACTAAAAGCTTAGTCAGTACAACATCTACGCGTGAGCTGCCTTCTTGTTGTGACTCGTGGCTCAGCATACATATCAGTTTGTATACGTATTTGCCTACGCAGGGCACTTTCAAACTTACCCTACCATGCTTGTGTGCAGTTGTCCAAAACCCCAGCAGCCTGTAGCTCAGTGTGGACTACGCTATGTGCAGCTTAATGCTGACTGGTTGAAAAGTGGGCTGAAACAAGGATGCGAGCAATGGCAGCCCTAAAAAAAGAAAAAAAATGCCTTTAAAATGGAGGACAGATGATCGATTGGGAGCCGAACGGGAAGTTTTAATTCTGTCTGATGTCTTTTTGAACTTCTGAGCAGCTGACAAGGACATGCAGCTGGACCAAAAACCCACAGCTGGTCAACAACTGTGTTGCTGAATAATGACATTTCTGGGGGAGGACCCATGCTGGCTTGACTGATTTATTTTTTAAGGTGTTGCTTTCTTCGCTTCTCTCAAAGGGCCTTTACACTTTTCCCCCTTCTCTCTGAGGCTGCCCGAGTCAAAACAACAATTTATTTATTTTCCAGTCCACGTCTTCAGTCTTCCTCTGCTGACTGTAAAACTATTGACAGTTTTATTTCGGTGTCAGTGAAAGCACCTTTTCTTTAGCTTTGGTCCTTCACAGCACCTTGAACCGCAAAGCCCGAACTGCAGACTGCTCTCACAGAAGCCAGGTCACGCGACTCGCCGCACTAAACTCAACAAGCATTTCCAGTTGTGTAAATGTGTCTGAAGAGGATGATTTACTGTTGTGTGAGGACAAATTCACACAGCAGCTGGTCAGTGTATGCAGCCGCAGGATGACTCACGACTGACCAGCATTGTGGTTTTATCAGCGGGGCGGCAAAGTCCAGGAAATTGCCTCCTTCACACGCTGAGAGTGTTGGAGGTATTCTGGGATGCAATTATAGCTTCATAACAAATCCTTAAAAAAAAACATAACTTGTGGATGTTCTTGGTGTAGTTGCTGTAGTAACTTGTGTTTTGGTAGGAGGGGCCATGTAAAGGCCATGTATGGATGTCAAGAACTGTTAATGGAACAAAGAACCGTGTATCTGCTGCAGAGACACAGAAGAGCTTCAGGTGACGTTTATGGTCCTCGGCGGTCAGCAGATGAAGTCGTGCGAGAACAAACAGAATGATTTCAAAGTCAAAGCTTGGCGCTCAGAGTCGACCATAATTGTGTTTTTAGTGTCATTCAGGCATGGAAGTGTTCATTTTAAGTCCATCATGCTGCAGACAGAAGGTGTGCTCATCCTGCTGAGAAAGGATCTATTTTTAAAACTTGAACTTTAAGGGAAAGTGTCAAGTCTTCGAAGTCTGGAGCTGTGTGTATCGGTTATATTCAGAGCCAAACATTTCCTCTAAAATCTACTCATGACCCTCAAAGCTTTTAGTTAAGAGATTAAATTATTTTTGTGGGGCATGACTTGAAGAAAAACTGTTTTATCATATGTCTTTGGGGACCATAGGGACTAAGTAAAACACTATACGAATACAGGCCATTTACCATTTATCATATGTCTGCACTTTGAAAGGGCGCAGATTGGGATTGCTCAGTGTTGTTTAATTAGGAATCTGAAGGTAAGATTAAACGTGCTGGTGTCCTGTGGCTTTGAGATACATTTCTGAGGGGCTTCTGAGAAACAAATCGCAGAGGAGTTGCCTTTTTGTTGAATGTTTGTGACACAACTGCCACAGTCATTGTTTCAGCATGATTATCACCCATATTAACCTAAGAGAAATCTGAAATCATGTCATATATAGCATTATGTCATTTACATGTAATTTTGTGATTATGTATAATTTTCCAGTCTTGCAAGCCCATAATCTTGATTGTGAATAATGACCTCTGGACAGATGAATCATGTGTGTGGTCGCAGTTATAGCAGACATGTTTGGCAGCTGACCCCTTTTTACTTTAACTCCAGCTTCAGAATTGCTATTCTAATCACAGGCATGTGATGTCACAGCATGCATCCAGAGGGAAAAAGACGTTGGGAAAGTACAGACGTAGCTCATCCCACAGTGGGAGAAACAGTAGTGAAGCGTATGTATTCAGTAGATGGATGTCAAATAAAGCACTTTCAACCAGGAGTCAGGGCTTTGGGCCCAAGTGAGACCAACAGTTAGTTATCCATCGTTACCTTTAGAAGTTGTTGACTTCCTTTTCTTCCACTTGTCTCATTCAGGGTCGTGGAAGGGTTGGATACAACCCCAGCTGCCATAGGGCAAGAGGCGGGTTACACCCTGGACAGGTCGTCAGTCTGTCAAAGGGCTAACTCAAAGACAGGCCACCATTCACAGTCTTTTCAAGCTGTTAGCGGATATTTTGTGTTTTTTCTGTCAGAAAACTTCTCCCTCGTGCAGTTGTTTCGCAGCCTCACAGCAGAAAATCTATTCATGCAAGAACCTCGTAGCACCTGCAGTGGTGGAAATGTTCTGGTTTCAAGTTGCTTTGCTCCCTGAGGGACCGAGCTTTGAATTCTCCATCATAACAAAGTGCTTGAAGAAAGTGTGGAGCCATCTCTTCAAAAGCTGAACTAGAAGTATAACATCTTGGTTTTTAACTGACTTTAAAAATTATTAACATATTTTATTCTGAATTTACTGGTATTTAAATAATTTTTAGGTTCTCTTCTAAATTTAGCTAATTTCTAAGAGAATATTTTAAATATATATATTTTAGTCTATTCTTAAAATATTCTTGAGAGCTTGTCAGTGTTTATTTCCTACATTTTTCCTTTCGTATATTCATAACAGGTTTATTTTAATGTGTCCTGTTACTGAATCTGTTCTGAAATAAGACTTAACTGTATGAGTGATAGGGGAAAAGGTAAAACTCTAGAACTGGAGTGCTTTCTCTGGTTAATGACGTTTGGTGACAAACAGCTTTATAAAATAGGAAAAAAAGGTCACATGACTACTCTTATCTAAAACGCTGCAGTCCAAAGTCAAATGATTTTGATTGGCCAGATATCTTAAATATAACCGTTCCCTGCTTCTATCAGCAGTCACATTGGTACTAATGACTGGACTCCACTGGCTCTGGTGACAGCCTTACACGCTCTGGCATGATAGGCTGTCACACATGAAGACTTGAAAATGAGTGGGAGGAGACTTTGACAGATGATGTGACATTCTTCTCTCCTTCTCCATACTTTCTCTGCCCAGTTCATCTTGGTTTCATCTCTCCAAAGATTTTTTCTCCCTCCAAGTCCACTCTGGCCTAGGAGGTGCAATGAGATGTTCAGCCTATGTAGCGGCAACAAATAAAAACTTGACAAGATTAGCTTGTCAACATTTTGCTTCGTATGTGCCATCTCCTCTGTTAGTTGTGAGAATGCTAAAATACAGTATCCACGCACAACCGTGGAGATGTTTAGCTGATTACAGAATCCATCTGTGGAGGGAAGGTAGAAATGAGCCAAGTAACAGTCAGCCAGCAAGAGAAAATCTGGCTGCTGGACAGACTTGTTGAAAATCTGTTTGCTTCACAGTGTGATGCACTGAGCGCCTCTCAAGTCATTTCTCAACTTGAAACTGCACCACCACACTGCTCTTACCAACAACAGCTTCCTGACGTAAATGAATGTGAAGCATTGTGTCAATCTCAATAGATTAAAGTTTAGAATAACATGAAGCAGGTATGAATCCAGCAGGTGTGATGAATGAAGGGTTTCAGAAGCAGAAGGTCGCTTGTAGCGTGAGAGTCTCTTCAGACTTGTTCTGTATAAACAACTGAGATAAATGCTGAAGGTTCCCACTCAGTTTGTTTTTATCTTCTAAAGCAGAAATTAAATCAGACATTGTTGATATTGTACTCTGCAGTGGAGTTGACTCATAATTACACAACCTGTTTTCCTGGAAATTACATTGTGGTGTTTTGGTCTGTGTTTGAGGGACACATAACTGCTCTCTGGAGATTTTTCAAAAAGTTTATTCCAAAAGGTTTCAGTAAGTTAACAAACACAGTTCTCACTACAGTTGCTTTATTGGTGTCTTGTTCTCTGACATTTTAGACGTTGATGGGGTTTCTTTACTTGAATGACTGAGCATGCAACAGTCAATCCTTCTTTAAAGGTTTAGGAAAAGATGATTTACCACTAAAAGCTCTGTTTTATTGGTTTTATGGACGATGACCCCTGTCAGAGGATAACCTAGAAAAATATGTAGTCCAGCCACTAAATATACTTATTTTTAATTAGAGTGATCTGATCCCAACAAACTAAATCTGCAGAAGCACGGCAGTTTTGGTGGGATGTGTTAATAGAGAGAGGAAATGAAACAAATAAACTATGTTAAAACACTGCACTGATAATGAAGCCACTCTTCTGTCTGGTAATTATCTTTTTGCATCAGCATGGATATATCCATAGATCTTCACATCTCTTTGAGTCACAGTATACTTGTGAGACTCAGGTGAAACTATCATATTCTCCTCTGCATGAAACTGAAAAATAACACCAGCAGAAACTCTGAGAATCATCTTTAGCTGAGTTGAACTTTGCTGCAGGTGACCTGTGATGACAGCTTCTGTTGTTCACAGTCACTGGATAAAAGCCAGACTTTAGAAAAGCATCTGTCCTGCTGGGATGATGTTGTGAATTGCAGGTTGAGGGCCCAAACTCAGGACTCTAAAAGTCAGGCAGAAAGTAACAAAAAATGGACCTTTTATTAAGTTGATGGAAAGTCAAGCAACAAGGAAAAATCTAGCATTTCAGTGATTAGCCAGGCCGCCGATGAAGGCAGGTAAACAGATGCTCTGACAAAGAACAAGAAGAGACAGGACTATTTATACACTCTGAGGGCTAATCAGGAGAGTTGAAAACAGCAGGGAAACAAGGGGCAACTGAACACAATCAAGGAAATGAATAGATAGAAAGTAAAAATCAAGACAGGGCATGGGAGAAATTGACAACAAGTAAAAGTAAGTAAAACAGGAAATAAGAGGACCAAACTTAACAAGGACAAGAAAACTCAGACACAATACACAGAGAGCCACGGGAACGCTGGAATAACAACTGAGGACATAGAGCTGTCGCTATAGAGCCAGCATTACTCAAATAATGGTAATTATTCAAGAAACATGAGGTCTTACTCTTGAAAACAGAAATTGAAAAACCTAAATGGAAGCTAATCCTGAAAAGCAGAATAAGGAACAAAATACAAAGACCGTCCCACATGAAGACTTGAAAACGAGTGGGAGGAGACTTCAGAACGGAAATCAAAAACCAAACATGATTTAATTTTGGCTGATCTCACATTGACGATCTGACATGCCCGGAAAGCTTCCAGATGGGTCTCACGCTGATTTCTGGCACCGAATACTTTGTGATTTCATGTTGGATGTCAAACTTGCCCTGAGACAAGAAATAAAGATTTTAGATTCAATTTCACATCCTAACAGAGCACACGGCGTCTGCGTATATGGCCCAAAAATGTTGTATTTGGACACCCAAATTAAGACTTTCAAAAAAGGGCAACTTGTGTCACGATCTACCCTGAGAGCAGAAGATGATTCTCTCACTTCTTCTCACACTAAAACTATGTTTTCTGTTTGGGTTACATCTGTGCACCCCCATTTTAACCATCCTAAATACATCTGCATCATCTTGTACTTTATATCCATTTTTTGCCATCCAGCTTATTCAGCCTGGGGACACGGCTTTAAACTCTGAGCTCCTATATGACATAAATAAAAAATAAATGATTGCATTAATAAAACATGAAGTGCGCTACAGTGATATGATGTAAGATTTATGGGTGAGTGTGAGGTCCATGAATGAATCTTTGTGCAGACCAGTCCAAAATCCCCCTGAGCCCGTCTGTCAGTCACTGAATGTACAGCAGGGGAGAGAGACCAGGTTTGAGTCCTGAATATGAAACTGTACCGAGTCACAACGCAAATCTGTGACATGCTGGACGGGGTCACAGTGACACCAGCTCTGGAAAAAGTCTGCTTTTTATTAACATTCTGACAGTTTAACACAAGCAACAGCAGGACAGAGACTTAGTGCAGCATCTTTGTAGAGATGATTTTGTACAGAAGCAGGAGAGAGTCCCGTCCCCCCCCCGGACAGATTTTAACTGCAGAGAGGAGCCAAAAAGTTTTCTTTCATACTCCTGCTCCTGTCTTGAGAGAAGAGAGGAATGAAACCAGAAAGGCCAAAAATCCATATCGAAATAAAACTGAAAAACGATACTTTAGCAGTGAGCGCAGAGCAGCTCGGCAGGGAATAAAATGAATGGCATCCATAAACCAGTGCTTTTGTAAAACAAGGGAATCCATTTCTTTACATGCTGTGGATTATTGCTGACCTGACAAACACATTTAATTCTTTTTTTCCTCATTTTTAAAAAGATCCGACTTCTTAAATAATGTTTCCAGGCTGAGGGAGCCTCTCACACCTCGAATGAGTCATAATCATAAAAGATGAGGTTGTTCATGATTGATGTCAGATTAGATCCACTGCAGTTTGTTTGTCATTCTAGACAGAGCACATAAGCATCTTGGAAAACCAAAATCTCACATGAGCATTTTGATTTGCAGATAAAGCCCCTGTGGATCAGAATATATTACACTTTTTAACTGATAGCATTCAGCAGGTTTCTGTAACTGGTTGTCTGTGGCTTTCCACAAGCCTGTGTTCCTTCTCCTCTGCCTCTATCATCTACACCAGGGGTGGGGAACTCCAGGCCTCAAGGGCCGGTGTCCTGCAGATTTTAGATGTGTCCTTGATCCAACACAGCTGATTTAAATGGCTAAATGACCTCCTCAGCATGCCTTGAAGTTCTCCAGAGGCTTGGTAATGAACTAATATTTTGATTCAGGAGTGTTGACCCAGGGTGTTGTTTAAAAACCTGCAGGACACTGGCTCTTGAGGCCTGGAGGTCCCAACCCCTGATCTACACGGATAGCTACAAACTTGTGGGAGCCAAGTTAAGATAGTTCATATGTTTTAGTATTTATATTTCGCTGTTGTTAAGCTTGTTTGTGTAATTAATAATTTAGGAAGTAAATGCATGTTTATGGTGGAACTAAAATTATTTTATTGCTGTGTTGGTTTGGTTACGTAGTACCATGATTACATGTGCCTTAAAGACTCGTGCTTATAGTAAAATCCGGGCATCACGGATGTATGCAAATTAGGGCATGTGGTGCGGGAGGGGGGAGAGAGAAAAAGAGTTAACACGGCATAAGCTATAGGCGGCAGCAGGGTAGAACAGAGCCACACGGTTTTCCTACCGTAGTAGGTTATTTTGTTGAGGATAAGTTAAACCTGACCACTCCTGTAAGATGCAAACTGTGGAAAATTTTTTTTGTTACATCTTTTCACATCGGAGTCCTGTGGAGTTCTTTTTCCTCTTCAAACTGACGTACGCGAGTGAAGCACGGGAAAACTGGTCTCACGGCTTATACAAAACTTCTTGGCCATTTTCTGATGGCCATGCAGTCTCCTCTTCAGGGTTCACCGTGAGGTCATAGTGGTGTTCTGCCTGCACTGCTCAGGTGGTGTAATGAAAACTTGTTGACCTTAATGTGATTAATACTAAGAAAATAATCAATGATTTCCAGAATGACAGCAGTACGCCAAAAGCTGGAATCATACACCGCGGAAAAGTCTAAATTGCGGATACTCGGAAATAAATATCAGTGTAAATCCGATGCAGACAAAGTCAGTGATTAAACAAGGAAAACAAAGAATTTACTTGTTGCACACTATTTCTTACCATTTCTAAAAATATCTTGTGTCATTTCTTTATTATTTTACAGAAAGTCTTTTAACATTTTCTTTCATGTGCTGCAGTGGGCTTTCTGTGAAGGACAGGGATAGCTCAGTAGGTAAAGTGGTCGCCCCATGATCGGAAGGTCGGCGGTTCGAATCCACTTAACGGCTACCCTGAGGTACCCCTGAGCAAGGTACCGTCCCTACACACTGCTCCCCGCCTGCTTAGTGGGCTGCCCACTGCTTCACTGAGTGAATGGGTCAAATGCAGAGAAAAACAAGTAATTTCCCCATGGGGATCAATAAAGTATCCATTATTATTATTATTATTATCTCAATAGCATTGGGAAACTCCAAGATCAAAGATCTCAGCTCCATTTGGGAGAAAGTAAAAGGTTTCATTCATTGATCTGAGCATGCTCTTTCACATGAATTTGTTTTATTGCCCTCAGGTCAGTGCTATCATGCAGCCTTTAGAAAAACAAAGCACTTCTCAAATTCTTTCATACTTTCTTCTATTCGGCTGATAAATGTCAAGAGAGGCTCTTTGTTTTTATTCATCTGGTTATGAATAGGTTGATGTGTGGAGTTCTGCTCGGAGACCACAACGTCAAGCTGCTCACTGGCAAACTGAATGTTGAATGCTAGACTTCTATATTATGTTCTATATTATTTATAAGTGTTTATTTTATTTTTTCTTTAATCTATTTCATTTATCTATCCATTATAATGCTGGACTGACAAACAGAATTGCCCATTGTGGAATAAATTATGTTTTCTGAATCTGAATCTTTATTTTAAATTTGGTTATGGTACCCTAGACCAGCGGTCTCCAACCTTTTTTGCGCCACGGACCGGTTTATGCCTGACAATATTTTCACGGACCGGCCTTTAAGGTGTCGCGGATAAATACAACAAAATAAAACTAGTATTGGTACCGAAAAAAAGACGATTTATTCATAACACACGTGAAAAGACTGAGGGAAACAGAGTTAACGATAAAAACAATAACAAAATAACGCTGAAAACCGATAAAAACCCTGAAAACCATACATTTCAGACCTGAGCCTCAACTCTCGCGGCCTGGTACCGGTCCGAGGCCCGGGGGTTGGGGACCACTGCCCTAGACGAACCACAGCATGGCCAACTAATATCATGCCTTATGCTCATGCTAGCTTTTCACAGTGACAGTTTACTGGAACACCTGAATAATTACCACAGACTGAACATAAACATGGTCACAAGTCAGTATGTTTATTTCATAACCAAGAATAAACCTCTGTGGCTGAAACACAGAGCTAAAAAGTGCCAAAAACTGAAGTTCATTGATGGACACTTGCTGCCTCCAAAAGTGAGTCAGTCTGGATAGGCTCCCAAGTATTACAGCTGAAATAAACATTCTTACATTTTGATATAAAAACTGTTATTTCATAAATGTCATGGTTCCTGGGTTGTTGATCCAGTTTTTCTAGTTTGCTGTTCTCTGTCCTCAGTTATCTTTTTGGTTATGTGGGTCCTAGGTCTAGGTTCTTGGTTATGATTTAGTCCTCGAGTTTCAGTTCATGTCTGTTTTTCACTTAGTATTCTGCCTTGGGTTATTTGGTGTAGTGTCTTGTTGTTTTTCTTGACTTTCCCCTTGTTTTCCATTTCCATGGAAGTTTTCCTGGGTGTAGTTGTTCTCAGGTTTTTTACTTTCTGTTTTATTTTGTCCCCCTGTCTTGTTAGATTCTGTTCAGCTGTGTCTCATTTTCCCCAGTGTGTCCTTTCTTTCTAACTACCTCATGTGTCTATTTAATGCCTCAGTTTTCCAAAGGTCTTTGTTTTTCTTCATGGTGCACTCCTCTGGGGGTGTTTCTTTTGGCTCAAAAGATGCATGTCTGGCTCAGTTTTGCTTTGTATTTTCTGTGAGTTCTAGCAATTAAGCTATCCTTTCCTGTCTGCTACATAGCGTATCATGACAAAAATCTCTTATTTTACTTTTGCTAAGGTCTAAGGTTTGAGCTAACAGGTGCGGCTGTTTAATTTAGCTAATTGAAGTCACTGTACTGTATTAATGCTGTTTGTTTGGCAAATACTGCTTGCTGGAGTTTTAATGAGTGAATTTTCTGGATGTTATTTCTGTTACGTAGCATTAATGTGCCAGTGTCTGTCTGTATGATGCAAGTGTTCAGTTGATAGATATTGCTAACCAACCTTGCTAATATTCCAGACTGATTTGAGGCAAACTGGTTCACAGGTTCAACATTTTAGCCCTATAGTTTTAGGCAGGACTCAGACATGCTTTAGAAGTTATCAGTAAAATCTGAAAATCGTTTCTAAAAACCTACAGGAAATGTGTGGCATGAACTGCAGTATTGTAACCTCAAGAAAATAAAAGCTGACTCTTTTCACCTTGGTGGGTTAAAGCAACTTATCGATAATGTTTTTTAATTGGAGGAAGGAAGACAGAGCAGCTCCTTTCAGGTCAAATGAAACTATTAAAAAAATTGTTATTTAACTTTATGCTATCAAACTAGTGGACAAGGGTGGTCTTAATGGGACAGATCAAAGTGACATCTGATATAACCTCTAAATGCCTCAGACAGCATTTCACAATTTCTTTTCACTATTTCAGCAGGTGATAATCCAGGGACAAGCTAAAACAAAAGGATCCCTTTGTCCTCTGCATAGCAGGGAATGCGATGGGATGTTAGATCAATTTCCAAAGACAACTAGTGTCAAGAGAAATCAAAATAATCAATCAAAAATTGAACCTTGGGGTACACCACAGATTTCAGATAATGATGAAAATTAAAACCAACTCAGTGTGGCAAAGTTAATGCAAACCTGTGCTTCAAGAAGGGCTATCAAAATAGCATCATCAACACATGTTAAAAACAAAAAAGTTTAACTTTGATGCAGAGAAAGCACAGAACGTGGTGATATAAAGTGGAACTTCTTCCACTTCTTGTTTCTCTGTAGATGTGTTTTGCTTATTTGTATTTTCCCCACCTAAAGTCAGCAGTCTCATAGAACTCTATCAAAACTAACAGCCGTCCTCATCCAGCTAGAGAGAAATAACGCATGGCTGTTGGTCACTGGTATAAATTGCTGTGTCCCGTACAAACTGGATCCGCCTTCTTCAAAAGACTGGTTAAATATTGTTGGAGAAATCTATGCAATGGAAAAAATGACTTACATTTTCAGATTAAAGGAAGATATTTTCGTTGCTAAGTGGGAGAAGTGGACATTTTATGGCACCAAGAAAAAGAACAAAACATTTAAGGTCTATAACTCTGTATATCTATTGATGCATGCCCGTATAAAAGTACGTATATAAGCTGGAGTATGTATGCTGCGGAGTAAAGGCAGGCATGCATACGGTAGTTGATTAGAATTGGCACCCACACCTTTTGTTTGCTTTAGTTCTGTTTGTTTTGACTGTGTGCTTGCATGGTTATTTCTCCTGTAATGCAATACATGTTTATGTTTAAACTGTGACAAAACTATCAATAAAAATTACAGTGTCAAAAAAAAAATTGCTGTGTCCCTGTCAGCTGAATGACTGATCTGCTTGGCCTAATGAGGAATTTAAAATTCAGCTCCACGATTACACATAAAGAATAATTGTGATTAGTGTGACAAAGTACTATTGCGTCCCCTCCCCTGCCACCCGATGGATGATGTGGTTTCTCATTAAGTAACAAAGAGACTGGAGCCACTAATGCCAGCAAAAGAAAATGACGTGGTTATTAAATGATTTATGTTTGCATTCAGTGCGAAAATATGAAGTGTGATCAATGGTTAATGCAGTAATGATTTTTAGTCTTTGCACAGTGGCAGGACCTTGATGTCTAATTTGAAATTGTGTTTTCATAGAAATAGTTAAATAGTTTTTTTTAGTATTCTGTTCATTTTGCAGAATAATACAAAATCATTTCAGGGCTGAATCCTTCAGTCCCTCGCATCCACTGTTGGACTTCCTCCTCACGGCCACAGGTTGGACTAAACTGCTTCTACTGCACAGGGAAGCAATACACCATTGGAGGTGTACTCTTCAGACCTGCTGCAAAGTGCTTCACCTGTGTTTGTATGAGTTTGATGAAGACTAACAGGGTCGGGGGTACCGCTTACCTTCAGCAATGAGCCCATTTTTTTCAGCATTGTTTGCTTCAATAGAGGGAGACTCTTTACAGGCACCGCACGGAGGAAGTATGCGTCATTGTGCTTGCATTAGCTCTGTTTCCAGCTGTTTTATGACCATTTTCAAATAGAATATGAAAGACGTTTTAATGCTTTGCTGATGTGGAAAAGCTGGAATATCTTGATAAGCATAAAAACAAAAGTTACAAGATTTGTGTTGAGCACATGTTTTCTTTAAGTGATCTCTTCTTGTGGAAGGTTTTAATGTCACACAAGGAGCATCATCAACAGTTTATCTGATGCACATATGAAAGTAGCGGATAGAGAATATAAATACATTTAAATGAAAAAGCATTGTGTTTATTGTCCTTTCTCTTTAGCCTTCATTACATGTTTAGCTATAACACTCTGATTAAACATACCAAGGAAAGAAATACACTCTTTGTTGAACATATTTTAACATTTTAACTGTCTCTAATGGGTGTGGTGTTAATGCTCCTATGTGTTTGTTGCTTGTGTTTGCTTTTGATTGTGATGCACTCTTTGTCTTTAAGTGTCAAGTTCTTTGTGTGTCTCTATTCTGTCATTTTGCCTATGTTAACCTTCCTGCCTTCTTGGGACCTTTTTGTGCCACTGCTATGTGTTAAATGGCTGATAACCAAACTTGCCACAGGATAGTTTTTACCTGTCAATGTTAATATTCCAGTGTGAATTCCTTAAATCAGCCTAAAATGGCTGAGCAGCAGAAATCCCCACACCCATCACCCTGGGGACCATTTTCTGCCCATTGACTTCCATTATAAACGCTATTTTTCAACCCCAAATTATCATCATATGATTTTATTTTTTCTTCTTTTCTTGGATGTCAATGAAGACTCAGGGCCTTGAAGTTTTAATTTTTAAATTGCAAAAAAAATGCAAAAAAAATAATGGCAGGTCAAAATGTATGTTGGTGCCAATCTTTGGTCCATCTAAAGGCCTACTTATAATGACAATCACATATTACTTCAACTGGTTTTTTGTGGAAATATTTAGTTTCGTTTTTTGGTTTTTGGGGCTTATAACACAGGGCGCTCATGTAATAACACTGGGATTTGAAGGGTTAAAACAACGAAAATATAATTAAAACTTTACATGAATATTTCAGGGAGAAGTAGTTTTACAAGGTTGGCTAATTTAAAGTGGAATAAAATATGGATATATGGTCTTTTTATGGCGTGGCTGAGAATGGTCCCTAGGGTGATGGGTGTGAGTTTTTTAAAGGATGGCAGGAGGGTTAAGTGTTTTCATGTGTCTGCACTGTCCTGGTTAGTTATAGTTCCTCACTTCCTGTTTTGTTTTGGTAGTCTTTTGAGCTCCTGTGTGGATTTTCTTTAGCTGATTGTTCACTCAGTACTGTGAGTTCATATTTGTCTTCATTCATAGATGATTTGTAACTCTGAGCCTAGGTGTTGTAGCACTAACGGGTCTAATCTTGTTGCCCTTATTGGAACACAGTTTTACTCTTGATTTTGGTGTTGCATTCTAAAACAGATTGTTAGTAATTGTAAAGTGTGCCTGATATGAGACCTGACCATCCTCAGCATTATAATGATGAGGTCTAACAATATTGCAGTGGCTAATCTTAATTATCACTATGAGTTCTTTCTGATGAATATGTTCTCATCAAAGAGGTTGAAGAGGTAAATACTGATGTGTAGAAAGTGTGAAATGTAAAAAAATAAAGTATATATATCTATATATCTATATCTATCTGAGGGTTGTAAATATTTAGAAGTGAACAGTAGGTCAAATTATATTATTTGCATCTTAGACTGATAAGAGTTCATTTCATTGTTCAGATGAGGTGCATCTCTCTTAACGTTATTATCTTCCAGTTTCACTGGGATGTTAATCTGTCTGTGCAGTGCAGTCATCAAATGCATGACAGCGGCAGATAGGAAGTTGAAACTACTTTTAAAAACAGGTAGAAATGACCGAGGGGCAAAGTGAGTGGATGAGCTTCAGTCAGTGTGAGAGTGGCAGGAATCAGAAGGGAGTGGAGCAAAAGGGCAGGAGAAAAGTCAAGAAACAGGCAGGGAGGCAAAACCTGGCAGCTGATCAGAGAGGAAAGGACACCGAAGCTGCAGCAGGTATATGATAACAGAGAGCCAGGAGTATGTGATTATCATTGAGATAATGCTGTCAGACACCAGAAGCCAATGAAAACGCCTGCAGATGTCTCACATTGTCCTTTGGAAGTTGGATAAAATGAACACCAACTTAAACATTTGACATCATTCCTCCAACCAGCAGCTACACAGCAAACAGAGTTAACCCCTGAATTATTTAGTTGATGTTTACAGTCATTTAAATAAATTCCCACCCTTCAAACAAGCCTTAAAGTATGAATATTTTAGCTGTTATGACTACAAAAGCAAATCTCCATGTTTCTTCATCCCTGTGTGCAGAGACTGAGACATACAGCTATGTGAAAACAGTTTTCAGTTTCTTTGTCTCTGTGTAGACAAAGAAACCCTTACTGTAAGGAGGGAGCAAATACCTGTAAATGCATTTGGTTAGTTGATCCTTAACAGGCATAAGTAAAACTGTAAATGTTTTTGCAGTTTGCTGATCTGGAGTGTTTAGGTGTGTTTTAACATAATGCCACAGAAAATTGAGCTTGAATTCGTCCACAGTGATGTGATGGACTGAAAATCACACAGAAAACAAATCTAAAAGTTATTGATGCTAAACATAAATCTACAAATGACTGAAAATGTTGTGTTCTGCAGTCTTGAGACTGAAGAAGTCACTTGGATGAGAGACAAAATGTTTCTCCCGCTGAAAATGCTACGTCCAGATGAACAGAATCAACTTTGTGCGATTTCCTTAGCTGGATGGCTGGGCATGTTACAATTACATGGACAATTACTGCATCATTGGAATGAGGGGAGTTTGGAAGGTGTGAGGAATCAGGTAGCTGAAAATGGGAAGAATGAAAAGACTGGAGAGGAGCAGTGAGGGAGCGAGCTACTTGTGGAGAAAGTGTAAGACTTTAAGTTTGCTGCTGTTACCCTGATGTTTCATCAGTGTCCACAATGAAGAGCAGCTTGTGCCCGTTTTAAAGTGTGAACTGGGCTGTAAATGTTTTTCTTTCACATAAGATTTTAAATAAGTTAACTGTTTTCGTTACCTGGGTACATGTAAAGTGTTTTATCATGTTCTTATTGTTTTATTCCATAAACGTTTTACTGACATTTCCCCCCATCCCTTGCAGGTATAAGGCCATAGTAAACCCCATGGACATCCAGACATCCAGCGCTGTCTTCTGGACGTGTCTGAAAGCTGTTTCTATCTGGCTGCTTTCCGTCCTGCTGGCTGTTCCTGAGGCTATTTTCTCCCAAGTCGTCTCCATGCAGGTACCATAACGTACATCAACTCCTGCAAACAGTACTAGTATTATAAGTTTCAAGTTTTATTGTCATATACAGATAAACAGTGTAGCCACATTTACCCGTAACGAAATTCTTTGGCTCATTCTCCTCAGCTTTACATGAACAAGGCGACAACAACTACAACTACAGCAACAAATAACAAAATACTAAACTATAAAATATTAAGAGAATTTAAGACAGTTATTTGGTATTTACATTTTGTGAAAAAAAACTTGCGCAGTGAGGATTTTAAAGTGGTTAAAGTGACAGTGTGTGTAGAGTCCAGTAGTTGTAGTGAGTGTGTAATAGTGTGTGCAGAATGTCAGCAGTCCAAAAGCCTGATGGCTTGTGGGTAGAAACTATCTCTGTGTGTGCTAGTGCGGGTCTGAATGCTCCTGAACCACCACCTATCATCATCAATTTCAGGAGCGGGACCACGCCTCATTCACGCCCCTTCCGGCCTCAGGCTATATATATATTCATGCCCCCCCTTTTTTTTCCCTTCTCTTCTCATTTTCCTTCTTTCACTTCTCGTTAATACATAGAGTTTGACAGACCACGTGACTTTCGCGCATTGCATGCCGGGAACTCGTGGCAAAACAATCCAAGTACCGCATCAAACGCAAGCATTTGCAGCACCGCAAAACGTTCATTCTCCGGTTCCAATACCTTCTTGCTTTATCTTTGTGCCCCAAAAAAGTTATGTACACAACAAAGGAGAACAATGCCGGTCCGTACAAAGACAGACTTTATGAAAAGTCAAAGAAAAGATACGAGGAAAAAATCAATCGAGTGAAAGGGTTAGACCCGTACGAGCACACAGAGTGGACAAAATACGTTAGCGTGCTGCCCAACTTTCACCACACTCATATTTATAATTATACGGTTCTTGGAGTGAGTGCATACACTCATTGTCATGGTGAATTGGATTAAAGGACTCAGGTGCGAGACTCCTTGCAGAATGACAGTGGATTTATTTACAGTGAAAAGGTGAGTTAACAGTTCGAGTCTATAATCCAAAAAGGGCAGTGCAGTGATACGGCGACCTCTCCTCACGGTGACAGTGCAGTAATAATCCACAACAACTCCTGGTGCCGGCTCCTCCTCCAATCCTTGAACCCTGGAGGCAGATGAGAAAAAACACACGCTCAATAACGAAAACGTCCTCTCCTTCACAAACCGGGTATGCTAATCATGACTACGCTACCCGGTTTAGTTCAACGTTCCAGCGTTGGTTGTGACTCAACCGCCCCGTTAAATAGGTCTGCGCTGGCAAGGTAATTCTGCACAGGTGCGATGATTCTAGCTTAGGACACTCCCCTCCGGTCAACTGCCGTTCCGTGCCACGGCTTCCGGAAGTACATGTTCCAGCAGAAAAACACATGCCCAGGATGGAGAGGAGAACACGACACAGTACACACAAACACCACAACAAATTTGCAAGACGATCAGTGAGGACCGTCTAGCCATGACAGTACCCTCCCATTAACGGGAGCCTCCCGGCGACCGACCAAATTTGTCAGGGTGCCGGCGGCGGAATTCCTTCACCATAGCATCATCCAGAATTGCAGACCGCGGCACCCAAGCACGCTCTTCCGGACCATACCCCTCCCAATCCACCAAAAACTGGAAGCCCCTACCGCGACGCCTGGCATCCATAATCCGCGTGATGGCATAAGCAGGAGCGCCGGCAACAACCCGGGCGGGTGGCGGGGGCCTGGAAGGCGGGCACAAAGGGCTGGTCCGGACCGGTTTCACCTGGGAAACATGAAACACATTATGAATCCTCATGTTGCGAGGAAGGGCCAAACGAACAGACACCGGATTCAACACAGCTTGGATCGAAAAGGGCCCAATAAAACGCGGGGCCAACTTCTTGGATTCAGTTCGTAAGGGAATATACCTGGAAGAGAGCCACACCTGCTGTCCAACACGATAGGCAGGGGCCGGAGTGCGGCGACGATCGGCCAACCTCTTATTCTGCGCCGTCGTCCTCAACAGAGCCGCCCTGGTGGCGCGCCACGCCCGCCTGCAGCGTCTCATATGATGCTGAACAGAGGGAACGGCCAGCTCACCTTCAGTGATGGCAAGTAATGGTGGCTGGTACCCCAGCGACGCTTCAAACGGAGACACACCAGTGGCTGCCGACGTGCTGGAATTGTGGGCGTACTCAATCCAAGCCAACTGGTCACTCCAGGTGGATTGGTTCGAGGAAACCACACAGCGTAACATGGTTTCCAACTCCTGATTCGCCCTCTCCGCCTGACCGTTCGTCTGAGGATGAAAACCTGAAGACAAACTCACACAGGCCCCTAGTCCTGAACAAAACGCCCTCCAGACCCAGGAAGTAAACTGGGGGCCCCGATCAGAAACAATGTCTTGTGGAATCCCATGTAACCGAAAAACATGCTCGGTAAGGAGCCGAGCCGTCTCTAAGGCAGTCGGGAGTTTGGGCAACGCCACAAAGTGCGCCGCCTTGGAAAAACGATCTACAACAGTTAGTATGGTCGTGTTACCTGATGACGACGGTAGACCAGTGACAAAATCCAAAGCAACATGCGACCAGGGGCGCTTGGGGACTGGCAGAAGGTGCAAGAGACCGGCCTGGGGGGCACTGGGGGTCTTATTGCGAGCGCAGGTAGGGCAGGCCGCAACGTAGTCCCGAACATCCCTGAGAAGAGAGGGCCACCAAAACAAACGTCGCAGGAAACTCACAGCTACTGACGGGCCTGGTCGTTTCCCCGAGAGGGGCATGCGTCAGCAAAATGTCCCTTCTTTCCACATGCAAAACACTCACCCGTCTGGCGTCTCTTCCTCCAATCTGTGGAGCTCAACCGTGCTCCGCCTAACTGCATCGGCTGCTCCTCCTCTTCCGCTGGCCGCGGGTCCGTCCCCTTCCACTCCAGGGCCGGTAATCCAGTCCGCCACCCAGCGCCTCCCGGTGTCCGCTTGCTGAACTCCCGAAGGTGATCGTCTAACTTAATACATAAATTAATCAATGCACTCAAGGTTTTAGGCAATTCTTTGGAAGCCAACTCACGCTTCAGTCCCTCGTTCAGACTGTTCAAGAAAGCTCCCCGGAGCGCCGTTTCCTCCCAACCAGTCTCCTCAGCAAGAATCCAGAAATCCACCGAAAAGTCAGCGACACTCCTCCGGCCCTGTTTCAAAACAAACATCCTATGTGCTGCACTGTCAGGGTTAGTTCCTTTATCAAAAACACTTCGAAATTTGCTCAAAAAATCAGTTTAGGAAATCTGAGGCTGGGAGTTTAGGACCGCTTGTGCCCACTGCAAGGCTCGACCTGTCAACAGCTCCACCATCAGGGTGATTTTAGAACAATCAGTGGCGTAAGCCTGAGGCTGCTGCCTAAACGTGAGGGCACACTGCATTAAAAATCCCCTACTCTTGTCCAAATCTCCGGAAAATTTTTCTGGGACTGGCAACAAATGTTCACACTGTGGCGGAGGAGGGGAGGGGGGCAGTGGGCAAGCAGCAGCGACGTTGATCGGAGGTGGCAATGGTAAAGGCCCCCCAGCAGCTCCAGGTGGAGATAGCAACATACCTTTTAGCTCTGTCACAACCTGGATTAGCGCTGATTGCTCCTTGGAGAAATGTTGTAACATGTTCTCATGGCGTTCTAGTAGCGCCGCCTGGAGCGACAGCTCGCGCCGCCAAGGTGAGTCCACTTGGCTGGAACGATGGAGAGGAGAACACGACACAGTACACACAAACACCACAACAAATTGGCAAGACGATCAGTGAGGACCGTCTAGCCATGACACTCATGAAGTTTAGTAACTTCAGGTCACTGCAACAAGCCCAGGTACAGTTTACCGACGGATGGGACAGGACCTTGAAATGCACCGTGTAGAACGAAAGACCATCGTACATATCATAAGTTTACCAGTCTCACAAATCGTCTTCATAAATACACATTCGTTAACCGTTTATTAATAGGACCTTTGAGCTCAATGGTAATTAATTAGTGGAAATAATTTCTGGTACGTGTTACAGAAATGTAGCAGTGACAATAATATTGTATACTGTAATCGCACTGGGCAATTAGTGATACAAAACAACTGTTTTATCCTGGGAATAAAAGTATATGTTTTTGTCAATGTACCATAATAACAGAAGCGAAACACAATATTGTGTCAGGACAATTCACTATTTATGCACAATAAACAAAGGAGCATAACGCGACAATTTCTGTTCAGCGCCAGACTTGCTTGTAACCTATATCACCAATTATGTTAAGAAAAATGACGTATTAACTAGGGGTGCAACGATACACAAAATTCACGGTTCGGTTCGGTTCGATACTTTGGTGTCACGATTCGATATTTTTTCGATACAAAAAAAATGTTCATGCCTTTTTAATTTGTCATTTATTAAAATTATAAATATATATTTTAACTCAAAAGTACAGTTTTTAAATTTAACCCTAACCCTTGTGCGTGTTTTTTATTTTGACAGCGAATGCGCACCTGCGGACCACTTATGTGCAGCCCTGGTTATTTAGCTCGTCATATTGCAGCCACAGAAATTCTTTTGTCCATGAAACCATAAAGCTGCACTTTCTTTTTGCCTTATAGTCTGATTTGTCATAACTTCTCCGTTTTGTGGTAAGCTTTTCTTTGGCTGTCACTTCTTCACCCTGACCTGTCTTATTTGGCTCAGCAGAACTGAAATATATATCTGTCTGTGAAGGTTCTCAGTCATCCAGGTCATCGTAGTGAAATATATATCCTGCTGCTTTTACACACGCACTCACATAAGCTCAGCGATTCTCTGCGCGATCAACCTCTCACATGTTTAAGCTTGCTGCGGGAGATTTCACTTGTCATGTTTGCACAGTAAGCTAACGATTGATAAGACGATGTCAGAGGAATTGGTGCACAAATTATCATCACTCACAGATCAGTGCTGTCGCTCTCTATACACAGTTCGCACGATTGCAAAGTGAAAGCAAAAAAAACAAGCGCAAATTCAAACGCGATTTCAATATGTCACATATTGACAGTGGCTCACCGATGCCAATGACATAATTACCCAGCTACATTTCCGAAAGAATGCAAAAGCATTGACATATATTTTTCCTTCCTACAATAGCCCGACGGGCAGGGCAGAGATAGATTTTGGTAGCCCGACTGGAAAAAATCGCTAGCTCCAGGACGTTGGGCTAGCGATATTGCGAGCCCTGTATCTGATTGAGGAATCACTCATCTTTGGAAAAGAGAGTTTATTACAGAGAAATGTCTCTTTCCAAAATAAAAGCTATACTATCCGCTTCTTCTGGGCTATATTCTCAGCAGCATATTAAACAGCTGTCTAAATGACTCGGCTAAAGTTAGTAGCATGCTTGTTGTTTTTGTCTTTGCACTAGGATGATGTCGGCGTAAATGTGCAGTCATATTCGTTGTGTTCCCACTAGTGCTTTCAGGTTAATCTCGTTGAAATGACCTTAACGCCACAACACGGCAAATCTCCGTTAACGAGCTACCGCCGATCGCCCCATGCATGGGGCTAGACGGCCAACACGTTAACGAGCTAACTGCGCTAACACACTAGTTCCCACCCATGTAATTGAGCATTGCATGGCACATCCAACATACTGTTTTACTTTAGTCCATGACTCGCTTACCTTCAGGGTCATACGTCACATGAAAACCAAAATAATTCCAAACGCCAGATCTGAATGAGGGTGGGGGAGGTCCATGTTGTAAGGAGAGCTTAACTTCTGTCTCGCTAGCTTTCCCTGCGCTCTTCCTTCTGACGATGCTGTCTGTGTTGAGCGCTCAGTGAATCTGCGTTCGACTACTCCGCCTAGGCTGCACTGTCGACCCTAGGCGGAGTAGTCGAACGCAGATTCACTGAGAGCTCAACACAGACAGCATCGTCAGAAGGAAAGTTGATAAAATAAATTACAAATTTTGTATTGTTCGATACATATGCGTACCGAACCGAAAGCACTGTATCGAACGGTTCAATATCGATACGAATATCGTTGCACCCCTAGTATTAACTACTACAAAACACTTACCTTTGTGTAAATGCTTGGAGCAGACTAACCTGTGAGCTGGAGGGTTCTGGGACGTTATATTTGGTCTTTGAATGGCTGCAATCCAGGCCATCCGTCGCCTCTTTGTTACTTCGGAAACATGGCTCAAACAATTTCTCTTCAACGACATAATCCGATAACAACCGATCTCTTTACCCGTCGGCTTCCAGTGGCTGTCATGCGACCAGCTATTGCAGTTAATAATACAACAGCTTCTTGACATTTTTTGTGTTTCTTTTTATCGCTGTGTAATGTAATTTCAATTGAAAGCCTGCGTGCGCTAGTACCTCTTGCCACGAGTTCCCAGAATCCTTTGCGGTTTTACCCCTGAATGACGTCACATTCTCAAGCTCTATGGGGATCTGCCCGGCCCGGGAGCCGCTGCCAGTCCCCTTTGAGGCCTTCAAACCGCAGCACCAGTTCATAGTTCATCGCTTATCGTTACTGAGGATGTGGTCCCAGCTAGTGAAGTACTAGTACAAGTATTAGAAAATTCTGCACTGGCCTCAGCATCAGACCCTCTGGAGAGAAATGTGCAATGTCATTGGAGGGTAAAACGCTGCAGAATAATGTGGTAAACGTTTCACTTTACAGTCCATGTTCCCCTCCTTTACCCGAACACGTCTTCACACTCCCCCCTTGCCCCAGTGGCCACAGGCTGGGCATCGATCTGCTGCGTTTTCGTGCTGGGATGGTGGATGACGAGAGCTGATGAAATGTCTCTGCTCGCTGATGTAAGAAACGTATTAGGGCAATCTCACGCAGGGTGACACAAAACAACCAGGATCGTTGTTTCTGAGCGATTTATAGAATATTAACGTGCTGCGTTTCCTCTGTCAGAGGAAACATTTAGTTTGTGTACCTGCTGCGTCCATGCTGTTGGAAACGAGTTTCTGGTTTTCATTCTGCCCCCTCCCATCCTGTATTTGTTATTTGTTTCCTTCTTGCTTCATTTCTCTTCACTGATTTTCTTTCTCTGTTTATCTGTTCCCTTTTTATTTCTCCTCCCTCGTCTTCATCACACTGAATACTTTTCTACATAATCTCCTCCTCTCCATCTCCTTGTTTCATTTCCTCATTCTTCCTTCAGCACTTCTCGGACATATTATTCATCTTAATGTGTCTAAGAACAAAAACACTTTCTGTTCTATTTCCTTTCCACTCCTCTCTTTTCCTTGCTGTCTCCTCTTTGTCCTCTCTCCTTTCCTAATTTCCTCTCCTTGTTTCCTCTCAGGGTCACAGGGACAACACAAATGTCACCTTTGTGAACTGCGTGCCCTACCCGCTGTCCAATCAGATGCATCCTAAGATCCACTCAGTGATGATCTTCCTGGTTTACTTCCTCATCCCTCTGGCCATCATCTCTGTGTACTACTACCACATTGCCCGCACGCTCATCAAGAGTGCCCATGACATGCCGGGGGAAGTCAGCGAGCACACCAAGAGACAGGTGACTGCTGGATGATGAGTGAATGAGTGAATGAGTGAATGAGTGTCACGTTGTGCCATGGAGAATTTCTCTGGACCACAAAGAAAACATAAAGCTGTGAAGTCACGCAGGAGCAAAGTGAGTTAATAGCCTCCTGTGATTTGTGAATCTTGGGGGAGATAAAGCTTCTGTAGTTATGTTTAGGTGAGATCGACTCGGACGTGATGCTTTTTGCACCCACACCTCCCGTTCTCGGCAGCTTTGGAGGCCTCGGTAAACAGCTTGGTCATGAGGGAGGCTCGGCGCAGGGCCTGCGCCAGCCGAAATGAGTAATCACTTTACACAAGCTTGATCTTCACAGATGGAGGAGAGATCAGGCGGAGGGGAAGGCTGAATTATTAAAGCCCAACCGGCAGCAGGTCAGATCAGGTGTACACACTCGGTGAAGGAGTGGCAGAGCTGGGAGTCCCTGCTGTGTCTCCAGAGCATATGCTGACAATAATCAGTGCTGATGGAAAGTCCAGTTTAATGTTCTTCATCACTCTGATGCAATCAGAGTCTGGTCATACTCACCACTCTGAGTTTCTCTTGAAAAGAAAAGTTTTTACTTCCTGTCTTTCCAGCCATCAGTCGGAACCGACACTTCCTGGAGGTTTTCCACATTAAAAGCCTGATTCTATGCGCCATCTGTAAGTCTTTTATTTTCCGTGAACTGTCTGTGCTGAGTGCAGTCAGTCACACCGTGAGTAGAGCTGTTAGCATTGCAGAACCACTGACAGAGCTGACAGAGCCTGAGACAAGGTTTGTTTTGTTCTTTGGAGATTTGACTGGACAAAAACATTCAGATCAAACTCCGGCAGCTCTGACGCGCTTAATGTTGACTTTTTCTCTTCTCAGTAAGACTTTACCTGGAGTCACTGTGAAGGTTTCACTCATTTCAAGTGACAGAAATGGACGTTTCAAAGAAACTACATCAGACTAAACACACAAACTGGAGTTTATAAAGGTATAATGTGTGACAGAAATGTGTGTATCTCATGCATACTTCAGACTACATGCTGCTTTCACTCAGTTTGTGTTTCTATAATCAGAGTTTCTCAATGTCTCAGATCTCTCTCGACTTTGCATTTTTCTAATCACATTTAACTTCCGCTCAACTTGATTCGCCTCACTCTGGATCTGAACTGTGGTTGTTAAAACTTAGCCTGAGACGTGACAGTGACTGGCCTCAGACTTGGTCTGAGATCCCACTGAGCTCAGACTAATGACTTTGTCTCTGGGAGCAATGCGTGTTCAGCAGGATTGGTGTTGCAAGCTGATATAAAGGCTAAGAATTTGTGCTCCCTCTGCTCATTTTTGTTTGTAGTCATACTATAAATCTAGTTTCATAAAAAGGAAAAACAAATAAGTAAATAAATCAACACAAAATTATAGCCAGTGATTTTTAGTTTGAGAGGAGTAATGAATTACAGTGGAACCAAGCCAGAATACAGGGAGTGCAGAATTATTAGGCAAGTTGTATTTTTGAGGAATAATTTTATTATTGAACAACAACCATGTTCTCAATGAACCCAAAAAACTCTTTAATATCAAAGCTGAATGTTTTTGGAAGTAGTTTTTAGTTTGTTTTTAGTTTTAGCTATTTTAGGGGGATATCTGTGTGTGCAGGTGACTATTACTGTGCATAATTATTAGGCAACTTAACAAAAAACAAATATATACCCATTTCAACTATTTATTTTTACCAGTGAAACCAATATAACATCTCCACATTCACAAATATACATTTCTGACATTCAAAAACAAAAAAACAAATCAGCGACCAATATAGCCACCTTTCTTTGCAAGGACACTCAAAAGCCTGCCATCCATGGATTCTGTCAGTGTTTTGATCTGGTCACCATCAACATTGCGTGCAGCAGCAACCACAGCCTCCCAGACACTGTTCAGAGAGGTGTACTGTTTTCCCTCCTTGTAAATCTCACATTTGATGATGGACCACAGGTTCTCAATGGGGTTCAGATCAGGTGAACAAGGAGGCCATGTCATTAGTTTTTCTTCTTTTATACCCTTTCTTGCCAGCCACGCTGTGGAGTACTTGGACGCGTGTGATGGAGCATTGTCCTGCATGAAAATCATGTTTTTCTTGAAGGATGCAGACTTCTTCCTGTACCACTGCTTGAAGAAGGTGTCTTCCAGAAACTGGCAGTAGGACTGGGAGTTGAGCTTGACTCCATCCTCAACCCGAAAAGGCCCCACAAGCTCATCTTTGATGATCAAGACTCACTCTTATTTCATCAGTCCATAAAACCTTAGAAAAATCAGTCTTGCGATATTTCTTGGCCCAGTCTTGACGTTTCAGCTTGTGTGTCTTGTTCAGTGGTGGTCGTCTTTCAGCCTTTCTTACCTTGGCCATGTCTCTGAGTATTGCACACCTTGTGCTTTTGGGCACTCCAGTGATGTTGCAGCTCTGAAATATGGCCAAACTGGTGGCAAGTGGCATCTTGGCAGCTGCACGCTTGACTTTTCTCAGTTCATGGGCAGTTATTTTGCGCCTTGGTTTTTCCACACGCTTCTTGCGACCCTGTTGACTATTTTGAATGAAACGCTTGATTGTTCGATGATCACGCTTCAGAAGCTTTGCAATTTTGAGACTGCTGCATCCCTCTGCAAGATATCTCACTATTTTTGACTTTTCTGAGCCTGTCAAGTCCTTCTTTTGACCCATTTTGCCAAAGGAAAGGACGTTGCCTAATAATTATGCACACCTGATATAGGGTGTTGATGTCATTAGACCACACCCCTTCTCATTACAAAGTTGCACATCACCTAATATGCTTAATTGGTAGTAGGCTTTTGAGCCTATACAGCTTGGAGTAAGACAACATGCATGAAGAGGATGATGTGGACAAAATACTCATTTGCCTAATAATTCTGCACTCCCTGTACTGTGTGTGTGAATGAGAGGGAGATGGGTGGGAAGATTAGCATGCAAGGAGTGGAGAGAGCGAGGGTGGATAAGCTTAAATACCTGTGCTCAGCCTTTTGCTCTTCACACAGACTGTCCACCTGCAAGAAGCCAAAACCTGCTCAAACATGATTGGTCAAACACGACTCAGAAAATACCAATAAATCTGTCTTACCAGCCGATTCTGCAAATGACATTTGATTTGTATTTATTAATTTCAGTTTTATTTATATTGTACCAAATCACAACAACAGTCCCCTAAAGGTGCTTAATATTGTAAGGTAAAGACCTCAGTGATACGAAGAAAACAGAGAAAACCTCAACAATCGTATCACCCCAGTCTTGAGACTCTTGTATCTCCATGACCTGAACACACTTTAGCTTAACTCACTTCATTCTGCCTCAAATCTGAGTCATGATTAATGGAACTAAAGTTAACCTGTGTGAAGAGACCCTGGCTCAAGTACCATCCACTTGAATGATGCAGGTGATAATGCTTCTAGTTTAGCTACTATCTGTGTGCAAACACACAGACATGTTTTTCATGAAGGAGTTTAATAAGTGAACGTGCCATCTTCCAGAAGTTGGTTTATGAAGCGCTTGGTGGTTTAAGGCTGAAACTCGTTTATGAAGTTTAACTTTGGTCTGGTTGCTGCTGTATTTTATTACATTGCATCTACATATTCAAATCCTGCGTCTTGTACTCAAAGCCATAAAATACTTTTTTCCATTTTGCAGGGGTTCCAGTCGAGTTTGCACAACGTGAAAACACAGACGGCTCAAATGTTGAGCTTCCACATACCACAGAGAAATTAGGAGGTTGTCTGAATATGCCAAAAAAAGGAATTAAACTAACAAAAGAATTTATATTAAAATGTTTAAAAGCCAGAATCATCATGTCAACCCAACCAACTTCAAGCTCTACTCATCAGCCTCTTCAGGCCCTTCATGTTATCTAGCAAGCAGCCGGCACTCGGGTTGCTGTTGTTGTGGTCCCTGATATAAATAAGCTGCTTCCATGGAGAGGATCTTCTCTCACGGTCGGACTGGAGCGGCTGATTTTAGGCCTGGTTCTGCTCTGCAGGGTTGGTCTGAACAGGAGCTGGAGCGGATGAGAAGAGGTTTATGTGTACAACACAGATGAAAGAATCACCTCAGAATAAGTTAATCACATTGGACTGTTATTTATCACAAAGTATTTGACAAATATAATTTTTGTAGGAGAGACTTATACAGTGGGGCAAAAAAGTATTTAGTCAGCCACCGATTGTGCAAGTTCCCCCACCTAAAATGATGACAGAGGTCAGTAATTTGCACCAGAGGTACACTTCAACTGTGAGAGACAGAATGTGAAAAAAAAAATCCATGAATCCACATGGTAGGATTTGTAAAGAATTTATTCGTAAATCAGGGTGGAAAATAAGTATTTGGTCAATAACAAAAATACAACTCAATACTTTGTAACATAACCTTTGTTGGCAATAACAGAGGTCAAACATTTACTATAGGTCTTTACCAGGTTTGCACACACAGTAGCTGGTATTTTGGCCCATTCCTCCATGCAGATCTTCTCGAGAGCAGTGATGTTTTGGGGCTGTCACCGAGCAACACGGACTTTCAACTCCCGCCACAGATTTTCTATGGGGTTGAGGTCTGGAGACTGGCTAGGCCACTCCAGGACTTTCAAATGCTTCTTACGGAGCCACTCCTTTGTTGCCCGGGCGGTGTGTTTTGGATCATTGTCATGTTGGAAGACCCAGCCTCGTTTCATCTTCAAAGTTCTCACTGATGGAAGGAGGTTTTGGCTCAAAATCTCACGATACATGGCCCCATTCATTCTGTCCTTAACACGGATCAGTCGTCCTGTCCCCTTGGCAGAAAAACAGCCCCATAGCATGATGTTTCCACCCCCATGCTTCACAGTAGGTATGGTGTTCTTGGGATGCAACTCAGTATTCTTCTTCCTCCAAACACGACGAGTTGAGTTTATACCAAAAAGTTCTACTTTGGTTTCATCTGACCACATGACATTCTCCCAATCCTCTGCTGTATCATCCATGTGCTCTCTGGCAAACTTCAGACGGGCCTGGACATGCACTGGCTTCAGCAGCGGAACACGTCTGGCACTGCGGGATTTGATTCCCTGCCGTTGTAGTGTGTTACTGATGGTGACCTTTGTTACTTTGGTCCCAGCTCTCTGCAGGTCATTCACCAGGTCCCCCCGTGTGGTTCTGGGATCTTTGCTCACCGTTCTCATGATCATTTTGACCCCACGGGATGAGATCTTGCGTGGAGCCCCAGATCGAGGGAGATTATCAGTGGTCTTGTATGTCTTCCATTTTCTGATGATTGCTCCCACAGTTGATTTTTTCACACCAAGCTGCTTGCCTATTGTAGATTCACTCTTCCCAGTCTGGTGCAGGTCTACAATACTTTTCCTGGTGTCCTTCGAAAGCTCTTTGGTCTTGGCCATGGCGGACTTTGGAGTCTGACTGTTTGAGGCTGTGGACAGACAGGTGTCTTTTATACAGATGATGAGTTCAAACAGGTGCCATTCATACAGGTAACGAGTGGGGGACAGAAAAGCTTCTTACAGAAGACGTTACAGGTCTGTGAGAGCCAGAGATTTTCCTTGTTTGAGGTGACCAAATACTTATTTTCCACCCTAATTTACGAATAAATTCTTTACAAATCCTACCATGTGAATTCATGGATTTTTTTTCACATTCTGTCTCTCTCTCTTTTTTTTTTTTTTTTTTTTTTTTTACTTTTAAAGAAACTTTAATGGGAATCACAGTGAAATTTCAATCAACTATGGGTCTTGCTTTTTTTTAAAGATGATATCTGTCTGAAGTTTTCAATGGTATAGCCTCAGAGCATTACCATCCACAGGAAAAAAAAGAAAAAGAAAAATATTTCAAAGCAGAAATAAAGGAAATGCCCAGACTGCTGATTTTATTCTTGGGTGCTTTATCATTTGCTTATTATAGTGAAAAGTTGTGCACTTTTTAGAAAGCCTTCATATGTTTCTGAACCCTCCCATCCAAAAATTCCCAAAAGACACCAGGATGAAGGTTGTAAACATGTGGAGAAGCTACAACGACAGAGGCTAGCGTGGTTTTCATGCTGTTCCAAGCAAGAAAATGGCACATTTGTTATCTTTCCCAACAAAGGGATCTAACCTTGACTATGATGTGTCAGACCTGTGCCAGCTAAGCCTCCCATTGGGTCCAAAGACAAACAGCACATCCGCTAATTAAAAAGAACGCCAGATGACAAAAACCTCTGTGTAGTTACTTAAATAGTAAGTTTAAATTCATTTTGAGGCTGCAGTAAATCAGTTGCACAGAGTTGTCGTTTAAGAGTTTGTTATGAATTTTCATTTTTCTTTTTTTCTTTTTTTTTCTTTTTTCTTTCCTTTCTTCTGAGAAGAGGGACGGGGAGAAGGGCAAAAAACAAAAACCAACAGAATGAGCAGAAAAAAAAGAAAGAAAAAAAATGCATATATCAATCACCTGGATCACCTGCTGAGAAAGAAAAAAGAAAACAAGCAGAAGAGAACAAGAGTAATAGAATAAACAGCATCACAATGATATATGGGAATATGACAGTAAATACTAAATATTAAACATTATTGTGCAGCACATAAGATCAACAGAACAGTGTGCTTTGAGGTAGGAGCCAAAAAGGGTGTAGTTTGTGGGTGTGATCACCCGTGTGTACACCTGTGAGCATGGACGCGCTTGTTTTTTTTAAAAGGTTCCTTCATGTAATGATCTGCTAGAGGGTGTGGGGGGGCCACAGCCCCGTCCTCCAGGGCATGAAGCAGGTATGGAGGAGATCAAAACTCCAGACATCCAGAGGCCCCCAGAACACAAGAGACCAAGGAAGACCAACAGAGGGGCAGCCGCGCCACTGTCCCAGAAAGAGCTGAGGAGAGTCCCAGATGAGGGCTCACTCAGCAGCCGCGGAGCAGAAGCCAGGGGGAGTTGCAGTGATGCGCCCATGAGCTCCGCCGGCAGCCAGCCGTGCCTGAGTGACCGAGCCCCAGGCCGAGAGGCCGGGGGCACCCCACCTCCGAAGTGGCCCGAGCGAGCCCCAGGCTCCAGGTCCCGATAAGCGGCCGCCAAGGAGTGAGCCGGTGTGTACCTGGACGCCCACCCCGGACACAAAAAACCACCAACGCACCGATGTCTGACGGAGTCCGCCACTGGCAGGGGAAGTGGTGGTAGGGGGAGATAGGCCTCCAAACCTTGGAGGGCCTAAGATGTCCCCAGAGAGGTGGCGCCTGACACCCAACCTGACATATAGACACAGAAATGTCTATATGTCACATTCTGTAGACACATTCTGTCTCTCACAGTTGAAGTGTACCTCTGGTGCAAATTACTGACCTCTGTCATCATTTTAGGTGGGGGAACTTGCACAATTGGTGGCTGACTAAATACTTTTTTGCCCCACTGTATAAGGCATTATTTAATAATTCAATGAGGAAAGCGTGCACTGAAGGGAGCCTGCTCTCCACCACCACAGTCAGACTTTCGGTCTGTTGGAAACACTGCAGTCTTTTTAACTTGATCTTTATGTGGGAGGAGATGCAGCTGCTCATTTTGCTGCAGTAAGGTCAGGAGCCTTTAAAAGGGACTCACAGAGGCACACCTTAGGGTGTTTTTACATGCCTGGCTCATTTAATCTGGTCAAATCAAAGTGAAAAATCCAAGAGAACCAAAAACGTTATTGATGTGTCAGATGTGTCAGGGCTAGTTGCTAGCCCGTGTTGACCTTTAGACATCTCAGGCACTTCGCCACACCCCAGAATGTAAAGCCTACGTACCAGGCATGTTCTTGGTCATATCGAGAACTTCTCTGGAGTTCATCTGGTCTTGATGTAGTTGTTTTGTCCACGCCAGGGTGCGATTACCATACTCGCATCTGCACAAACAAACCAAAGTTTGAATTAAATGGACTGTAGAGTCTCTTTTTTATCTTTTCCTTTTATTCCTTATGTTAGTCTCACACATGGCTGTAATGTAGATGACGAGCATACATACGGGCGATCGTGGCTCAAGAGTTGGGAGTTCGCCTTGTAATCGGAAGGTTGCCGGTTCGAGCCCCGGCTTGGACAGTCTCGGTCGTTGTGTCCTTGGGCAAGACACTTCACCCGTTACCTACTGGTGGTGGTCAGAGGGCCCGGTGGCGCCAGTGTTCGGCAGCCTCGCCTCTGTCAGTGCGCCCCAGGGTGGCTGTGGCTACATTGTAGCTTGCCATCACCAGTGTGTGAATGTGTGTGTGAATGGGTGGATGACAGGTTGTGTAAAGCGCTTTGGGGTCCTTAGGGACTAGAAAAGCGCTATACAAATACAGGCCATTTACCATTACTTTTGGACACGTGATGCTAATGCATCTGATTAAATCAGGCGAGAGAAAATAGACCATCACGCACCCCAAAGTCAGAAATTTGCAGTATTAAACTCTCCTTAACTTCTTCCTGCACGTCTGTGTTGGTCTTGTCATATTGTGCAAGTCAACTAATTCAGCTCATTACAGCTGAATCCATCTGTTCCTTCATGAGGGGGACTGATATTATCAGCACTACAATAAATGGGGGAAAACCTTTTCTCACCCCGCCCGTATCTTCACATCTACAGGAGCGCAAAGACATTGTACATTAACTGCAAACACATCAATCCCAAACCCGCCAACTGTCTTATCAGAGGGCAGAGTTAATTCATTATGTTCACCCAAGATAAGAAATACATCAGAGGGCAATCGCGCACGCGCGCACACACACACACACACACACACACACACACACACACACACACACACACACACACACACACACACACACACACACACACATAGCAGCTGGAAAAGTGAATTTAAAAACCACATCATTGACCAAACATCGCTGTATTGATTTTTGGTCGTTTTTGTATTTTGATGTTGTTCATTTAGACACATTTTGTGTGGACCGAAAAGATAAACTGCTAATGTACTTAGCTTTGAGGAGATGAATTACTTCAGGCTTATTATAGTGTCAGTAAACTGATTCACATTTTCTGGAGATTAATGCAGCCCCCAACTTTGTGTTGGGCAGCTGGAACTATTAATATCAAAAGAAAACAAATGGCTCATGCAGCCCAGTCAGGAAAAACATGGTGAAGACAAGAACATTATTTCCATTTTCTGTGTGGCTCTGTTCAGACATCGGTGGGTTGCAAAGCTGCTTGTAGTGGTGACCTGTGGAGAGACTAAATACTAAAGACTGATAAATGAGAGCTCATCTGCCCAGGACAAAGACACCTTAGAGATGTTGTCTTCAGTGTCTGCTCTATGACAGATATTCTGAAATGGTCTGGTTTTTGTATCACTGCCCCACCAGAGCCATAACTGGCTGGTTTAAATTCCTGAAACTGCACCTACCTCTCAAAACTACTAACTGCTCATCCACACGGAGCTCAGAATCAGGGGGGATCAGATTTGGATAACTGGGCTATGAATGAGTTTGTCCATCCATGGTCTATCTCTGCCCTGGCTGTCAGAGCGCATACATTTCAGGATATTCAGTTTTTTAATTTGTCGTGAGTATATTTAAATTTGGGTTTCTGTTGAGGTTTTCATACTTCAGGTGTTTGAAATTTATTTCTGTTTATTTGATGTCTGTGCTCCTGCTTTGATTTATTTGTTCTACTACAATGCAATTTCCTGTGACATCTTTGAGTTCTTGATTATTCTGCTGATGAGTTTCAGTGTTGCACCATGTTTCGTGTTAGTTTGGGCTCCCTCTGAGTTTTTCAGTGTGTTCCTCCTAGTCCTAACCACACCTCTGTGTATAAATAGTCCCAGCCACTTCTCTGTGCATAAATAGTCAAATCACAAATCAAATCACTTTTTATTGTCACATCACATGTGCAGGCACACTGGCACAGCACATGCGAGTGAAATTCTTGTGTGCGAGCCCCACAAGCAACAGAGATGTGCAAACACAACAACACAAACGAGCAAAATACAAGAATGGCCAACCTGAAACTAATAAATATATGTACAATATATAATAGTGTATGCATTTCTGGATGTGTATACTAAATATTTTCCTACGTGTGTGTGTGTGTGTGTGTGTGTGTGTGTGTGTGTATACACATTTTTACAAATTAAATAGTAAAAAAATAAAATAATAATAATAATAATAATAAAAAAATATATAAAATATACAGAGTTGAATATGTGCAAAACAAGTGGCATTTATATACAGTGTGGAGTGCATAATGTTGAAGTTCCAGTAGTGAAGCTGAGGTGTCTATGACGTGTTCAGCAGTCTGATGGCCTGATGGAAAAAGCTGTCTCTCAGTCTGCTGGTACGGGACCGGATGCTGCAGAACCTCCTTCCTGATGGAAGCAGTCTGAACAGTTTATGGCTGGGGTGACTGGAGTCCTTGATGATCCTCCCCGCTTTCCTCAGGCACCGCTTCCTGTAGATGTCTTGGAGGGAGGGAAGCTCACCTCCAATTATCCGTTCAGAGCACCGCACTACTCGCTGGAGAGCTTTGCAGTTGTAGGCGGTGCTGTTGCCATACCAGGTGGTGATGCATCCAGTGAGGATGCTCTCAATGGCACAGCGATAGAAGGTCCTGAGGATGCGGGGGCTCATGCCGAATCTTTTCAGTCTCCTGAGAAAGAAGAGGCGCTGCTGCGCCTTCTTCACTGTTTTGTTTGTGTGTACTGACCACGTAAGATCCTCAGCCAGATGTACTCCAAGGAACCGGAAGCTGCTCACTCTCTCCACAGCAGCGCCGTTGATGGTGATGGGGGTGTGTACTTCTCTGCACCTCCGGAAGTCCACTATCAACTCCTTTGTCTTTGCGACGTTGAGGGTGAGATGGTTGTCTTGACACCAGTGGGTCAGGGCGCTGACCTCCTCCCTGTAAGCCGTCTCATCACCGTTGGTGATAAGACCCACCACTGTAGTGTCGTCCGCAAACTTCACAATGATGTTGGAGCTGTTAGTGGCTGTCCTAACCGCTCCTCTGTGCATAAATAGTGCTAACAACGCATCTGTGTATAAATAGTGCCAACTACCCTTCTGTGTATAAAGAGTCCTAACCACTCCTTTGCGTATAAATAGCCCTAAAATGCCTCCATCAGTGTTAGATTCCTTGTCTGTGCTCCTTGTTGTATCTGTCTGCTCCTCACGTTTTCTTGGGTTACGTTTTTTTGTTTGTTTGTTTTTACTTTGAAAACAGCCAATGAATGGCTCACTTAACATCCTGGATTTGGATCCTCCACTGCTTACTCCACAGCACTTTCTGAATCTTGTTGTAGTTCTGTTAGCTGTGGTTCATTTTGAAACAGCAGCTGTTAGTAGAACATTGCAGTACAACCTAAGCCCATGATGTGAAATGATATACAGGATGGGCCATTTATATGGATACACCATAATAACATGGGAATGGTTGGTGATATTAAAGTCCTGTTTGTGGCACATTAGTATATGTGAGGGGGCAAACTCCTCAAGATGGGTGGTGACCATGGTGGCCATTTAGAAGTCGGCCATCTTGGATACAACTTTTGTTTTTTCAATAGGAAGAGGGCCATGTGACACAACAAACCTATTGGTAATGTCACAAGAAAAACAATGGTGTGCTTGGTTTCAATGTAACTTTATTCTGTAAGTGTTTTCTTTTTTTAAGCTGAAGTTTCTCATGAAACCTTTGATGTTAAACACAGAGAACTCATTACATGAAAGTTTTTATTTTTTTCCCTTTAGCCCAGCAGCCGGCTTAACTTTCATTTTCATGTGACAGTTGAGTGACAACTCCAGAATAACAAAAGGATGGTGTGCTTTTTGACAATATTCTCTTTGAGATTAGGCTGCAGATCAATCCGATGTGAGGGAATTACAGCCATCAGCCTAGCAGGTTGCATTGAACTTTCTGGTGGCACTCTGGCTCTTGTCAGTGTTACCATCTAAAAGAAACACAAAATAACTTACATCAGTTTTGCTTCATCAATTCGGAGGTCTAAAAATGACAAAAAAAGAGCAATTATTTAGCTATATAGAGCTTTCCAGTGCTTTCCAGAATTTACATCGATTTATTTTCAGAAGTTGAGGCTCAACTCACAGAGCAGTGAGGTTTTTTATGAATTGTTTTATGTAAAGAAATGCCCACTGTGAATGAAAGCCCACAGTTACCCACACAGGTGCACATGCAGAGTAAAACTACTGAAAAAGTCCTGTATGTATTGGCTGCTAAGCCAATTCTCACAAATGATTGGAAGTGTCATCTACCCATTGTTGTAATTAAGGAGAAAGGAATTGAGTAAGTCAGGTGACATCACTGCAAAGCCACAAAGATGACTGTTATTTGCTATAGCGAGGAAGTCGGGGTGGATGGATGGGTCAGCCTTCACGCTTCCTCTAAATTTAATGAAGTACTCATTTCAAACCAAACTCTGTTCTTTCTCTAACCCTAATCTTTTTTCACGTCTGTCTGAAGCAGACCCCACAGCTTTACCATATCGCTGCCACATAATAACACAAAACAGACATCTAGCTACTTTCGAGCTTAGTTTACCTTTCCCCTTTGGCTAGTGAGTGAAAAACATAGTTTTTGGTCATTTTTGGGGGGCTTTTCAAAATGTAACTCATGGCAACTTTACTACATGTTTTAGTTAAACTTGGGCACGAAGGGGGAAAGAAACAAGTGTAATTACATACAATCTAATTTTCTGTTGTAGCTTGTTTCAGCTGTGTAGTTCACATTAACAACTTGAATCACTGCAAGTGACAGCTGATTGACAGCTGCAGAATTGAGCAAAATAATGTGCAAGGTGGGTAAGAGGAACTGGAACACTTGTTTCCAGTGTCAGTGCTGACGTGTGGCTGCTGTGGAGGATACAAGCCTGAAGCAAATCACGAATGAGGCTGGGACCATCACTGCACTGACTCGACTTGCAGCATTAAAAATAAATATAAAAATAAATAGAAGACAATAGAAGAAATATAGACTTTCTCAGGACTCAGTAGACATCGAGCAAGAAAAGGATGAAACTCATGAATAAGAGTGAAGTATTGAAAGTCTCAAGGATTTGGTTCAAGATATGTATAAAGTTATGGAAAATAATTATATCCTGTAGAAAAGAGAGAGTTTGATGATGTTTACTTCTTGTGTTTAAAGCCTCTTAGTAAGACTATCACGAGTAAGACCAAATGTGGCTGAGGTCAGGATACAGTGCAGGGCAGCCATATTTACTGCACTAGCCTAGAAAAACATGTTTCCATATGGAGTCCATCCTGTGTGTGAATGATGGAGGATGAACATAACGTGCTGCAAACAAAGAAAGAAGTGTTTGAACACTGATGATACGAGCACAAAGAAAATAAACCTGCCTGAAAACCTGTGATGAAGAAGAGCAGGAGCAACATCAGCAAACTACATGAGCTGCTGTCACATAGTTTAAAGTTACAGTGGTGTCGACGGGCTGGTAAAAGAAGTAGACCGTGTCAAGATCGGCACCAGACAAGTATTTGGAAGGTCTTTGCTTTCTGTGACTGAGGTTTGAGAAAGATCATGATTACAGGTGAGAAAAAGGTAACTGTTAACAGCAGGTTTCTGACTGAAGTTGTCCTCATTGTCACGGTGTGTGATGGCAGACCGTAAGGATGTGAGGAAATTGGACCCAAATGCAGGACGTGGTGCAATGAAAGCAGTGTGTCTATTTACAGTGAAGTAAATATTACACAACAATAAATCCCCGTACATTCCCTCTACGCCCTTTCTGTGTTTTCTTCCCAATAAGTCTGTGCTCCATGCTCTCCGCTCCTCTGTGTCCGCACACCCTCTGCCCTTTTGTGTTCCACGCTCCTCCTGAGGGGAAATAACAGAGGCAGCCATCAAGACACTTAATTCCAGCAGGCACAAACTTAGGCTACGTTCACACTGCAGGCGAAAGCGCATCAAATCCGATTTTTTTGACCCTATGCGACCCATATCCAATCATGGTATGACAGTGTGAACGGCACAAATCCGATATTTTCAAATCCGATCTGGGTCACTTTCGTATGTGGTACTGAATCTGATACATATCCGATGTTTTAGAAAGCGACTGCTGTTTGAACGGTCAGGTCGCATTAAATCCGTCTTTTACGTCACTGACACAAGACAGACGCCAATTATCAGCGCCAGAGAAGCGCCCGATAAGACATCGCGAACGCTTCCTGGCCATCCAGTGTAGATGTCAGTGAAACTTTTGGGAAGACAACGTTTGAGAAACGTGAACATTTTATTTGTATTGTATAATCTGCAGATTCTGACAGAAATCTGCAACTATCCTTTGAAGCACCGCTCCTCTCTAAAACAGCAATAAGGATAATTATGAGGTTATCTACATTATTATGTAAATAACAAAATAACTTAAAACAAAAATTGGGAAACGTAAAGTCCAAAGTCTCTATATTAAGGGCCATCAGTCAAACAATATTGTTTGCTCTGGGTCTAAACAGAGCGCGTTGTGTGTGACATCTTCTTTTGCGCATGCGGGCCGCTTTGAGCGTTCACACTAGAGCACGTTTGCTGTCGCATTTTATTTGTAGTGTGAACAAGCAGACAAAAAAATCGGATTTGATCAAAAAATCGGAATTGAGCATTAAGACCTGCAGTGTGAACGTAGCCTAACTGACTTTTTACTGAGCTAGAAGACTGATGCAGTCTCACACAACAATACAGCATCAAGGAGCGCCTGTCATAACCACGCACGCGCGCACATGCACTATAATATAATACAATATAATATAATATAATATAATATAATATAATATAATATAATATAATATAATATAAGTCCACAATTGCTCATGAACCCTGGGTTGCTCAGACCCAGTTCCCTGACACTCATACTGTTGGACGGAAACTTTGGGAGATTTTACAAACTCCAACAGGATGACCGTCTGAACTGTACCAGGCTAACTTTCATAAAGCTCGGCAGAGAGGTGGATCATAACTAAATCAAGAACCCAGTAAATACTGATGGCAGTCTCTTGTGCTTTCTTACTTAAACTGTCTGCATGAAGAATGATAAATACGGGGATGAGTGAGGCCAGTGGTAGGTCAACCGCTCTCCTGTCTACGGCCTTAAGACAAAAACTTTCAGTTACTGCTCTGATGAATTTTTCTGGAGTGCTTCAGGACCTAAACTGATCAAAGTTGTAATTAATTATCGCTGCATTTCTATTGTGTGGATCGTTTCGGAGAACATGTGTGTGTCTCGAGACCACTTTTACGTAGTCTTGGTCTTGTCTTGGTCTCGCTGTCTCGGTCTTGCTGTCTCAGATCGACATAGTGGTCGGGAGATTTGGAGTCAACAGTATCCATGATACACAACGGAATGTTGGATAATGTGTCATACGCAAAAGCATCAGCTCTAAGAGCCGTGCTTAGAGAGTGCTTTGTAGTGAATCAGAGTCGACTCCCATTGAGCGAGAGCCGGCTCCTCACTAAATTTCCTTTCGCTGCTCAGCTCTCACACAGTGGCTCAGCTATGCTCCAATCCCTCCATATTGTGGCCAATCACATGCAAGGATATAGAATAATATCATTATGTGAAAAACAGAGAGGGTGAGAGACGCGACAGTCAAGTGGAGCGTGCGTCTGTCCTCTCAGTAAGTGAGGGAGGTGATGTAAATGTGTATGCGTTAGTCCCCGTAGGGAAATTACCCCTCTGCATTTAACCCATTCAAGCAGTGGGCAGCCACCAATGTAGCGCCTGGGGAGCAGTGTGTAGGGACGGTACCTACAGTCTTCTACCTCAGGGTAGCTGTTCAGTGGAGTCGAACCCCCAACCTTCCGATCATGGGGCAACCACTCTACCTACTGAGCTATCCCTGCCCCGAGGAGGGCTGTGCAAGTGCATCGCAAAAACACATAAATATGTCTAACACCCGTAAACAAGGCAGCATCTGGCTGCAGTTTAAAAACCTTTTTGTCTCGGTCTCGGTCTTGGTCTCGTCTCGGTCTTGTCTTGGTCTCGATACCCTCTGGTCTTGGTCTTGTCTTGGTCTTGGTTTAGGCGGTCTTGACTGCAAGTCTAGTGACCTTCACTGTGGCAGAGGCTGGATACAGCTGGGATATAAAAGGTTTAGAAGAAGCTAAATCACGAAAAAAAAATTTGTTTGAATTCTTTTGAGTGTTATTTTGAGCTGTACGGTCCTCATTAAGTTTATTTTACAAAGTTTAATTCAAACCAATCATTTTTAAAATATTCTCAGCGTGCCCTGAAGGAAAGCATCAAACCCTAAACTGTGTATGTGGAGCTTCTCTTTTTTGCCAACATAAAACATTTTTACTTGGGCTTTAGTGCCAAACAATCCACAGAGGTCAGACAGCTTCTGCCAGGAAAAGTTTGCAGAGATGACTTCATTAAAACTCTGCTGGCCGTCTTCTTCTCTGGAGAATTCAGCTCCTTTTTAAGCTCCAGGTATTTTCAGACCGCTATGTGCCTCTCACCCAGTCATGAAAATCAGTGTTGAGTCTGCACTGACCTCCCTCACGTTCTCCTCTGGGATATAATACAGCACCCTCATTGCTTTCCTGCTTCACTTGCCACCCTGCATCATCATCAACGCCACCACTGGGGTTCTGTTGAGGGAGGCAGTTTGCACAGTCTCCACCTGCCACCAGTCTGCTCACGGAAACAACCACTTGTTTTATTTTAAAGTGTGCTCCGTAAGACTTCTGTTCTAAACTTTATCTGCTGCACACACAGCTGCCAAAAATCCAAAGAAGAAGAAACAATATCTCACATTATCATTAACAACACTGATATTACTGTGTAACACACAGAGCTGCACTCAGAGAATCCTTAATGTAAATGCATGGTAGGATTTCATCCCATTCACCCACTCTCTGAGCCATTTACTTGGGAGGAGGCATCCAGAGCGGAGAAGAAACTCTACCCGACTGGGTTCTCTCACTCCATTTACACACAACTATTAGGAAGCTGCATTTTTAAGCATTCGTTTTATTACTGAACTACTACAGTGCTCTAGGTCAATCCAAGATATTAATTAAAGTCAAACCTGAACATTTAAAAAAAGGAAGCGTGAGGCTTTGGTTTTTGTAGGAGAAAATCTCTGTGCACACAGCCACACACATCTTTTCAGCCTTCCAGTCATGCAGTCTGTCAGTTTCTTCATCAGCTTTTTGTGCAGCAGCCTCAGACGCTGCTCACAGAACTCTGATGTTCTTCTTTCACCATAAGTCTCTCGTTTAAAAAGGGCTCACAGGTGAGGTGAGGAAGGGACCAAGTTATTATTCTTTCATTATCTGGAGTGCTTCTGTGCGATTGGGCGTCGTCCCGCATAAAAATCATTGTCTTCTTTTTTTTTTTTGCCTGTCCCATTTGGTTCTTTAGCCGTCAGAATTGTTGTCTGAAGACCAACAAGGATACCCAATGGATTTATTTTGCCAAATGGATCATCGTGGCATTGCCGTATTGGTCCATTTGATCGACCTTTGTTTTTATTATTTATTTTATTTTATTTTCAGTTGTTACAGATGGGACAGACATGAGTGAGGGATAGGAAAGGGAGAAAGAAAGAGGAAGGAAAAGAAAAACAGAAGGGGAGACGGACAGTGAGAAAGGGGGGGGGGGGGAATCTCCTGGATCACCTGTTGAGAGAAAAAGAATAGAAAACAAGCAAGAAAACCCAAAGCAACATACTAAACACAACACCATCGCATTAATCCAGCTAAGTGTAAACAGCAGTAAATACTAAATATTCAATGTTGTTGTGCAGCACGCAGGACAGACAGCGCACAATGTGCTTTGAAGTAGCAGCCAAGAAAGGTGTAATTTAAGTCTACGAACAGTGAACATGCGTGTGCACACCTGTGTGGATCAGCGCGCTTGTATTCAAATGGTTTCTACATGTAATGGTCTGCAAGAGGATGTAGAGAGCCATAGCCCCGTCCCCCAGGGCATGAAGCAGGCATGGAGGAGATCCAGGCCCCAGACATCCAGAGGCCCCAGAGTGCGAGAGCCCAAGGAGGACCACCGGAGGGGCATCGGTGCCACCCTCATGGGAAGGGCTGAGGATCCCCGGGCGAGACATCACCCAGTAGCCACCGAGCAGAAGCTAGAGGGGGCTGCACCGGCGTGCCCGCTGGCTCTGCCGGCAGCCAGCTGTGCCAGAGTGAACCAACCCGCAGGCCCAGAGGCCGGAGGCCCGAGGGCCCCCCGCACCCCGGAGGAGGCCTGACCGAGCAACAGGCGCCAGGCTAAGTAGACACCGGGAGTGAGCTGGTACATACCTGAGCGCCCAGCCCCGGACACCAAGAACCACCAATGCACCGACCCCTGAGGGCATCAGTCACCGGCAGGGAGTGTGGTGTGGGGAGATAGGCCTCCACACTTTGGAGGGCCTGGGAGTTCCCAGAGAGGTGGAGTCTAAGACCGGACCTGACGTATAGACACAGACAAACAGGCACACACAGACACAAACATGCATTCCCACCCTCATGCACACATATACAAACACTCAGCACTCACCCAACGTAAGGATTGACATAAATGGACATGTACACACAATCACACTCCCCAAACATACTCTATACCCCGGGTCCAGGTACCCTCGCCCCCAGAGGGGGAAACAGAACCCAGACCCAAGAGATGTTACCCTTCCCACCGGGGTGGAGGCAAGCAGACCGTCCCAGGCTCAGCAGCAGCAGGGAGGCCAATCGGACAGCCAACATCTCCTCCCAATCATTGTCTTCTTGAAAGAAGAAGCACCCACACACACTGGCGTCAAAATGGCAGCGGTGTGTGTGGCTGCTTGTCTGTCACTGCCAAGTTTGTTCCTGTTTATATTATTTCTACTTTGTGTCATCCATGAAACAAAGTCTCTGCTGAGGTATGATCGCCAGACACTGGATCTCAAACCTGTGGTCCAAAATATTGTGTCCTTTGGAGCTGGTGGGCAGCAACCCCTGCCCCCATTTGCATCGGAAATCCCGGGTTACCTGTACCGGGTTCCAACACTACTTTCCCAGCGAAAGCGCCATCGTTGCCAGGGTAAATGAAGCGGTCGCCTGGTTGTTTGTTTGTTTGTGTCTTGGCGTTTCCTGGATCCTGTTGATGCCTGTTTGGTGACTGTGGTCGGCTTTGATGATGATGCTCCTCGGCCTCGCTGCCCATGCCCTCCCAGGCTAAACCTCCGCCATCAACATTATCGAAACCTGAGATCACTGGGTCGGGTTTCTGGACCTCCTGAACACCGAGCGCGAGCTCCAGCTCCTGCCAGGATTGGCCTGGTGAACGCCAGATCACTTTTAAACAAAACTTTTATTCTTCGGGACTTTTTCAGTTCCTGTGATCTGGATTTTCTGTGTGTGACTGAGACGTGGCTGAGTGTTGGTGAGTCCAGTGCTCTATCTGAACTTTTACCAATGGATTGTTGCTTTTTTTAAAACTCGCCACGGACGTCAGGCAGAGGTGAAGGCACAGCGACTGTTTACAAAAAGGATTACAAATGTAAGCAGTGTTTTCTACAGCCTTTGTTCTCCAGCTTCGAACTTACCTCATTTAAATTGAGTTGCACAAACCCAGTTTTCTGCACTTTCATCTATCGCCCCCCAAAATACAATAAGAACTTCATAAACGACTTTTCTGATTTTTTAGCTGGGATTATGCCCAACTATGATTGTGTTCTTATTGTTGGAGACTTTAATATACATGTATGTTGTCCTGATAAGCCACTGGTGAAGGACTTAAGCCTTATTGACTCTTTTAGCCTGGTAAAAAAGCCCTACACATGAGCACGGACACACACTGGACCTTGTTTTGTCATATGGTCTGCCTGTCACTAACTTGGAGATTTGTGACTATGGACTCTCAGATCATATGCCTGTGTTATTCAATGTTGGTTTTACTGCAGTTAAATCTGGCGCTGCTGCTCGGTGCCGTTGGGTTATTAACCCCTCCACTGCCACGCAGTTTTCTGCTGCTTTTAATCAGCTCGGCGGCCCTTCTGACTTGGTCTCCTCTGACACAGAAGAGCTTAATTCCTGGTTTTATTCTTGCTGTCAAACAATCATGGACTCTGTGGCTCCTTTAAAAACCAGGCAGCCCAAGGATAAACCTGAGCCTTCTTTAAAGAAATTTTTCCTAGTATACAACAGTATGTCCTTGACATTATTAACAGCATTGTGTCTTCTGGTGTGGTTTCTGCAAATTTCAAACATGCAGTAGTGCAGCCACTGCTTAAGAAACCTGGCCTTGATCACACAGTTTTAGCCAATTATAGGCCTATCTCTAAGCTGCCTTTACTTTCTAAGGTTTTAGAGAAAATTGTTTTAAGTCAGCTGAAATATTTTCTAGATGATAATGGCATCCTTGAGGCCAGTGGTAGGTGGACCAGTCTCCCGTCTACGGCCTTAAGACTAAAACTTTCAGTCAGGTTTTAAAACACTTCATACCACAGCATCTTCATTATTAAGGGTTTTTAAGGACATCCTTCTAGCATGTGATTCTGGTAACCATGTTGTTCTTGTCTTTCTTGACCTAACTGCTGCCTTTGACACAGTAGACCACAATATTCTAATTTCTCGATTAAATGATGTAGTGGGTATTGGTAGCACTGCACTTAATTGGTTTAGGTCTTATTTGCCAATAGAACTTTCTCTGTCAGCCTTCCGAATCATCCTCTGCTTCTCTGTCATGCGGCGTCCCGCAGGGCTCAATTTTAGGGCCACTGCTGTTTTTACTGTATCTATTGCCTCTGGGTTCCATCCTTAGAAGGCATGAGATCTCATTTCATTGTTATGCCGATGACTGCCAAATTTATTTGCCACTAAAGCAGAAGGATGGCATCTCCATAAAACCTCTCTTGACATGTCTAGATGAGATTAAAGCTTGGTTGGCTCTAAACTGTTTACATTTTAATGAAAAGAAAACAGAAGTGTTGGTGTTTGGTCCCTGTGAGTCCTCCTCCGGTGATTTGGGATCCCTGGAAGTCTATTTTAAACCTGTTGTTACCGACCTTGGTTTTAAGTTGGACACTGATTTTAAATTGGACAACCAAATCAGAGCAGTGGTAAAGTCCAGTTTGTATCATTTAAGGCGACTGGCAAGAGTAAAATCTTTTCTTTCAAGACAGCACCTTTAAACAGTGATCCATGCTTTTATTTCTTCCCGCCTGGACTACTGTAACTCACTTGTGCGGGGATCAGTCAGTCGTTGCTCAAACGTCTGCAGCTGGTTCAAAATGCAGCTGCATGACTCCGCACAGGAACTAGTAAAAGAGAGCATATGACCCATGTGCTAGCGTCTCTGCACTGGCTGCCTGTGTCTTTAAGAGTTCATTTTAAAAATTTCATGTTTTCAAATTCAAATGCCTTCACAGTCTTGCCCCGCCTTACCTCTCTGAGTTTCTTCATCACCACATACCCTGTCGGTCTCTCAGTTCAGCTGACCAGCTGCTCCTGGAGGTACCGAGATCCAGGAGGAAGCTCATTGGGACAGGGCCTTCTCTATTGTGGCTCCAAAATTATGGAATAATTTGCCCTTGCACATTAGAGAGGCCCCTTCACTGTCCACTTTTAAATCACATCTTAAAACCCACTTTTATTCTTTGGCTTTTAACCTCAGTGAGACTTAGTTTCTCTTTTAATTGAATTAGTTATTTAATTAATTATTTTAATTTTCTTTTGTTTGGTCTTTATTTATATCTCATGTAATTTTATTTTGTGGTTCCAATGTACAGCACTTTGTGTCAGCTGTGGTTGTTTTAAAGTGCTTTGTAAATAAAGGTGATGATGATAATGAAAGATGAAAACATTTCTTTCTAAAACCTGGAAGTCTGTTCAGGAGTTAATTTTGAGTCCATCTTCAGCTTGAAAAGGTATGACTGGTCCACCTTGAATAGCACCGGTCCAAACCAGTACACCGCCTGCACCTTCCTTTCAAATCTTTGGCTGTTCATTTGTGTGCGTGCGTTTTGTTTTTTCTAACAACTTGTTTCTTGTCTTTCGGTACCAAACACTCAGATTACAGGTGTCACTGATGTTGTTGCAGGTGAAATTATCCCCAGGTCCGTTTAATCACTCAATGCATGTACGGCTGCAGATATTGTCATCTATGTCAGGCTGCTGAGGGCTTTTCAGCTCAGCTTTAACGTCTTGACATTCACAAGCAGGAGCATAAATGAAACTCACTGTAGAGGTCTAACCTTTCCCCATAAGCAGCTCCATGTTTCCTTGAGGCATAGGTGTGAGCTCAGGTACAGCATGTTCCCACCTCGTGATTGTTTGGTTTGTGGCACAAAGTCATCGTGTTGCTCTTTACAGCCGCCCCACTTTCAATTAACTTTAGTCTTTTTCTATAATACAACAATTTATTTAGAATCATTTTCAAATCTCCAACCATGGTTTCCTGTCCGTGACTGAAAGCTTCATATGTCACAGAAATTATGACCACTGTAGCCAGTGAGACATTCCTATTGGATGAATTGTGAGCTGTACACAGTGTTGCCTCCCCTGCCACCAGCTTGGACTGTTGCTTTATTCTGATGTCTGAGGATATTAGGAGAAAATAAAAAGCTGCTGTGTGTGAAGAAACTACATGCAGGAAACAACCCCATCAACCAGCTTTGAAGCCCATCAGGATAATCTCGTTCTTCTGTCAGAACTTTATTCCCTTGCACATCTCACAGCGAAATCATCCAGTAAAAACAAAGTTATCACAAAAGCTTGTCAGCACTTAGAATAATCTATGCTGCTGATCTACAGGGACCACCTCTAGGGTTTACAGAGAATGACCCAGAACATCCAGGGAGAGCAGAAAATGCCTTGTTGAGTCGGGGAAGAGGAGAGCTGACAAGATGGCAACACTAACTCAAATAACCACTCACTGTAGTCAAGATATGCAGAAGAGCATCTCTGAACACAGCACACAGTCAGGATTTGGTGTGAACATGGACGCATGGATCCTGCCTGCCTTGTATCAATGACGTGATGATGAGGTGGTTTTCTTGACAGTCTTGTGCCCATCAGCAGCAGCTGAGCATCATTTAAACCCCACAGCCTTCCTCCGTGTTTCTGCTTACCACATCCATCCCTTTATGATCCCAGTGCACCATCTTCTTCCTGCTTCCAGCAGGACAGCATGCCACATCGTGATAACGCTCCTTTATAAAGTTGCAGAATCAGTAACTGTAGGCAGTATTCATTACATTTATAGGATATGTTATCCTTAACATTTCACTAATGGTAACTTAAATTATATTTACAACTTTTGCTCTGTAGGTTTCCTTAGCTGCTCCAGCTTCCTCCCGCAGTCCAGACAATCATGTTCGCTGTCTGAGGGAGCAATCAGTGAATGGGAGACAGGAGGAAAACACAGCTGGGACAAATCAGGGCTAATGAGGGAAGGGAAGCAAAAGCAGACACATTAACATAAGACATGGACTTTCAAAGTAAAACAGGAAACATAACACAGACACGCGGACTTGACAAGGGTATACACCTGACAAGGGAGACAGTGCAACCACGGAACACGGAGAGAAACCAGAAGACAGAGAACTCTAAATTGGCTGTTGGTCTCAATTTAGGATCAATAAACTGCATCAGTTCTACAGAATAAAGTTCTGTTTGAATGCTTAGTCTATGTAAATGTAGCCATTTTCCATTCAAAGCTCATTACTTCAGCTCTGTCACCGATGTTTGTTTCCAGAAGCAGCTTTTCTGCAGTTTCCTGCTTCCTCTCAGAATGGGACTGACAGCAGGCAGAGAAAAGAACAGGAGGGAAAAGCATTCGTTGAGCTTTGCTAAATATAACTGCAATCCATTTACATAGACAACAGGGACCAACAGTCAAATCAAAAGGTTTAGTCACACATGGCAGATATTTGGTGTTCAACTAAACTGGTCTTTGAGAAAATAAGAACCAATCACCAGCTGCCAAAAACACCTGGTTGAGCAGGAGGACAGAGCGAGCCTATCCATTTTTCCTGGGTAATCTTCACAACAGAAAAACGAATAATATTCAGAGCAACAGGTGGTTCAGTGTGACAAAGATGCTGGCAAAACACTTTTATACACTAAACAGTGTGCAGAGCAGAAAACTGAAGACAATTATCTTGGCTGAAGCTGTGCACTTTATTATGTCCACAGAAGTTTCAGTCCAAGTTAGTTTTTGCTTATGAAAAAGAGTTTCTACCAACTAAATGCTGGGATGTCTCTGAGCAAAAAGAATTAGTTTAATGAACTGGAAAGAGCAGAAACTGGCCTGTGACACCACAATATGCTGGTTGGAGGGCCATTTGGATTTGTTGGAGCTTGCTTCTCAAAAACCAAATAGCCTTTTTTTCAGCTAGCTCTAGTTTTTGTTATTCTCGGATTAACTGAAATGGTTAGCAAGGCATTTGTGATTTCTGTAAATAAATTAATGGTGTTGATCAAGAGTGTCCACATGAGCTATTTTCAGAAGTATGTATGCATGTTGCAGTAAGTGTCTTTCCTTTTCTGCTGTTTTCCATCACACGTGGCTCCCACCTCTGACCATCTACTGGTGCTTCCAAGCATTTGTAGGTCCTGTATCACAGCAGCCCCTCAGATAAGCAGTGGAGTATACATCATAATTAGTCTCTTTCTTGTTTTGCTGCCACATGTGCTTTCAGCAAAACCTCCAACAATAGCAGCAGCAGTAAGGGCCAACAACAACACACACAAAGGCTGCCACTTCAGAAACACACAGAGGTTGTTGCAGCAGCAGCTTTTAGTGAGACTTTTCCATCTTCTGTCTCTGATATGAAAACAGTGAGAAAAGTTCATGTTTATTCATGAAATGCTCACAAAAGAAAGGCCCACAGAAAAGCCCTCCAGTCACAGAGTTTACAAAACGAAACTGTAGTAGATGGAGTCTGAGTGCGTGTGTTTGGACGGGCTGCTCTTCTACATCTCTGCGAGGACCCTGCTCGGTTTTAGACCACTGGAGTGAGGCTGCTCGTGGTCTCTCACACTCCTGTGCGTTACTGGAAGGGCATTTAGCTAGATGAAGCTGAAGCTAACGGCCGGGCTGTTGTCCCAAAATTAAATGATTCACTGCAGTTTTATTTGTATAGCAGCAAATCACAACAGAAATCGCTTAAAGATGCTTTATATTGTAAGGGCCCTACAATAATACAGAGAAAACCTCAGGATTCAAAGAAGCCTCTTTGAGGAAACAATTGGTGACAGTGAGAAAAAAACCCTACCTTTTAACAGGAAGAAATCTCCAAGCTCAGAGAATGCCAGCCATCTGCCAGGACAGCATGACAGTCCATCAGCGGAGGGTTGATAAACACGCAGAATATCATTAGTACCATATATAAACACACACACACACACACACACACATATATATATATATATATATATATATATATATATATATATATATATATATATATATATATATATATATATATATATATATGTGTGTGTGTGTGTGTGTGTGTGTGTGTGTGTGTGTGTGTGTGTGTGTGTTTCAGAAGCCAAACATTTCAAAGTTTTGCAACAATACGCTTGATTTCATATATAACTTTTACTCATATGGACGTGTTCATTGTGTTATGATTTTAACCACCTCTATTTGAACTTTACCTGACAAAAAAGATAACTAACTGTGTGTGTGTGTGTGTGTGTGTGTGTGTGTGTGTGTGTGTGTGTGTGTGTGTGTGTAGAGGTTTGTATGTGGAGCTTTAAGGACTCTGAAAAACTAAGTTCACCCTTCCTGCTTTTATAGGAATTAGGAGGGTAAGTAGGACCCAGGAGCTGCTAAAGAGATTCTGTGACCACTCTGTAAAATTGGCATTTAACCGGTCTGGGTAAAAATTCCTAAAACCTTAACAGGTGTGTGATAAAATGGCACCAATCTTCCTAGGTTTGGACATTGCAGAAAATTCATCCAAAGTTCTGATCATGCAATGGTCAGAGAAACTCCAGGGTGTGCCAGCAGGGCGCCCGAGTGTGTAAAGCTGCATCTGCACAAACAACAAGACTTCTGTAATAAAGTCCTTTGGACTGTTGAGAAGGTGGAGATTCTCTCCATAATGCACAGCAGCAGGTTTGGCGTAAACCAAACACATCAGATCAGCTGCGCAGTTATGATCGTTTGACCATCTTGCAGTCACTCAGTGGCCTCATCTGTTTAACAAAGTATTCTAGAGTTTTCTATATGTGAGGCTGTCTGTCCCACAGCTAAAGCTGGGACCAAACTGGGTCATTAACAGGGCAATGATCCTGAGCACAGCAGTAAATCTGCAACAGAAATTTCCTGATTGTACTTCAAAGAACTGAAGCTATTCTGTTAAAAGAGGCTTACAGCAAACAACACAAGTTCTTATCGTCTTATTATTGAATAATGGGGTGTACTTAGTGTCTATGCAGTCTATGAAAAACGAAGTACACCCCATGATTCCTGTATTGATGCATGCATATTTGTTCCCTCTAACTTTATTCATACTTTGCTTCTGAGATGTTTTTATTCAGAGTTGTTCCTCTGAGTTCTGAAACCTTCATATCATGAAAGTTTTGTGTGGGTGAATGGACTCTGTTTTTTCCAACTCAACTACTGACGTCAGCATCAGAAATATGAATGAATCCATACTCACATTTCCCTCTGTAGCCTGGAGTGTGTGCCCTGCAGCAGAGACAAGTTCTTTTTGCTTCTCACTCCCAGATTTCTTTTGCTTTTCATGCTTGTTGTCATCACACATCCAACAACAGGAGTTGAGAAAGTTCAACTTCCTATGGCGACATTTAAAGTCTTTATGGTGTGGAGTTTTTCACGTATCCAGCCTGCTGCATCGAAATGTGTTTTTGCTGCATATGTTTGATAAGGTGCAGCTCTCCTTTTAAAGTGAAATGGCTCAGGTGGATGGATGTATTGACAAAGTGTGTGAACCTGATACAAGAGAGGCCTGTTCGTGTCTTGTTTCCCACTAACAATCAGAGTTTTTCTTTTAATCATCACTGCGACTTTCCCTCAGACAAACAAGCTGTGAGAATCAAAAACAAGCCAAAGGCAGAAGTCAGACAATGCATGCACAGATAAGATGCTCCCAGCAAATTTCATTTCATAGTGCTGCATTTTGATCGAACAGAGATCTTTTCAGGTGCTGCCAACGAGAAGCCACAAAGCACACCGAGGAAGGTGGTTGATCTGCATGATTGAAAGTCAATTTTTTCTCAGGCTGAGACAGTCAGAGAAGAGCTGAATAACACTGTCTGAGGAAAGACACATGCTTAAATTCAAAGTGTAAAAAAAGAGTACACAAGTAATATTCACTGATTACGTCTAATGCATCAACATGGTGAAATACAAACGCAGTTTTACACTGATGTGTAAGGGTGAAAAGTCGACATGAGCAACAAAGCATCTGAGAATATGGAAACATGAATCCGAGGTATGGTCTGCCTGCGATGGATGACCACCATCAGGCAGCTCAACCTTAGAAAAGACCTAAAGCTAGAACTAAAGCTAGAACTAAAGCTACATTTAAAGCTATACCTAAAGCTTTGGGGTACCGACAAAGTTGCTTTGTGAATGTTTGCATTAACATGAGTGAAACAAGGTCATGAAACCAACCAGGCTTTAGAATCACACATTGGGAGCTTCCTGTCTTGTCTTCCTGGGAAAGCACTGACTGGAATTTTGTTGAAAGTCTTCAGAGTGTTAATTTTTGGGGCTGATTTTAAGTAACAATGATTGACTAAAGGCATTATAAGAAACCGCTACAGATCAAAAATTATTCGATTTTGTTGAAATACTGCCAAATCACTATTATCTTTAAGGTGAACACCTTAAAATAATACAGACAAAAGCTCACATAGAGAAACACTTCAAATCCACTTAAAAGAGAAAAGAAGGTGCTAGAAGAAAAAAAAGGTGGAAGAAAAGCTACAAATTATTGTTTTCCTTCACCATCATTAAAACCAGTTAGTTTAGATAAGACTTTGAAATAACTGTCTAAATTACTGTGCAAAATCCTCAAGGTGTCCACACTAGTTTGGCCTCCCTGGGCCAGTAAATCAACTTTTATGGTCTGTTAAAGAAAACACTTTTCTGCTTGAACAGGTGGAGAGGTGGAGGGGTGATGGAGGCTGTCACTGGAACCGTGGTAACAAGTGTAGCTGTTAACTTTAGAAAAGCTCTTCACCTCACCTGCAGTGACTCCTTCCAGGAATACTGGCCTGATAACAACAACCCAAATATGATCCATATTTGCATTTTATTTGACTGGTAGTGTTAAGTCAAACTCAGCCAGTAGTCCACCTTGGTTGGGTCAAATGTCAGGTGTGTTGTGACATTTGAGTCTCAGCTAAGCCATGAAAACTTTCTGTGACCCACTTCCAGTCCAGCTGAGGACTTGTGTAACTTTTAAATCAGTCACTTGGCACCTGTGCAAAAGCAGTGCTGATTAGGCCCAAATGTGTCTGCTCCTTGAAGGACAATGGGAATGTCCACTGTAATTTATACTAATAAGATGTCATAATCAACCATTTTGCTCATAAGTATTTTTGTTTTTACAGTTTACACATGAGTGGAACACCAACACTGTGGAACCGTCCTCCTCCCAGGTTTATGATGTTTAGCAAGACACTAAGATCCGCCACACTCCGACCGAGTACGAAATGAAGCCTCTCCTTGCCGTCTTGGTCCCATGGTTTTTTCTAAAGTTTTTTTTTCTTTTTTAATTGTTTGATGAAGGCATCGGATTCTTGGGCTTCTACTGAGGGTTTATTCCAAGCGTCCTAACTTTGGATTCTCATACAGGCTAAGTTTTGGATTTCTTTATTATTCAACTATCAGGTCTGATTCCGTGTGCTATTGTTGAGTCCCTGATTTCTGTCTTCATGTTTCTGTATGACCCTGTGCTTTGGTTCATGGGTCTCACTGTCAGTTATGTGTATTGAGTTCTGGATTGTTGTGGCTTTTCTGGATATTGGCATTTTTGCAGCATGTGGAGTGTGAAAGCAAAATGACAGATGGATCCATCTCAGACGTACCTCTAATGGGAGCCGACAGCTCTCAACTCCCAGATGAGCACAAACACTCACATGCAGAGGCACAGGCACACACAATAAATAAATAATTTACAAACTGCAAAGAAATTAGAAGTAGGAAAAGTTTATTTGTACCTCTAAAAGTTCATGCAAACACACACTGACATAATCCAGCCTTCCAGATGAGTAATGGCCCGTAGCAGCAGGTGCCTAAGAGGATCTCGGGAAAGATGCCAAGCGCTGCCCGAGTGCTGGCAGCAAATCAGAGCAAACACAAATCAGCAGCCCGCCTGCAGCACTGAGATGATTCCTGCTCTGCAATCAGCAGAGTTTGCTGTCGCTTTAACTTTTTTTATTATACAAACGTTTCTCATCTTTAATGGTGGAGTCAGGTGAGGTGAGAAGCAGCTGGCTGCTGTTAATGATGTGTAGCTGGAAAGACACATCTGTTCTTTACGCAGCACAACGTGTTCATTAAAGAGGTTCACTGTGTAAAAGAAACACATGCACGCCTCAGTTAATTTATTTACTTGCTGACAATCCTCTTATTGTGTGCAACTTACGCTTTGATACAACATTTAAACATCAGCAGAGAATTTCAGGGCCAAAGAAGTGTAAATAAGTGCTAACAGTGTTGTGTGGATAATGTCTGAAATAAAATACAGGACTTATGACCGTTATTATTAGTTGTAGTAGCATATTTGACAAGGATGTTGACCCTGTCCAGACATACCTAGTAGTCTGTTACCACATGCTAACTGGCTGCTTAAATTAAAAACAAGACAAACCTGCCTCCAGATAAATAGTGAAACAGGAGTTAGGAGTGAAGTTACAGTGCAGCAGAAACTTTCAGTGAGTAGGAGAAGCAGCTGGTTGTGGCGACTGCAGGTTGCAGGTGATGCTGTCGGGAGGTCCTGCTGCGAATTCTCAGCTGCTGCTGGCTTCATGCTGCTAATCAAGCTGGCAGATGCTCGCAGAAGGGGTTTTACTACAATTAAAATCTATTTAAAAATCTATTATCTCTATCCTTTAAAAACATGAAATTTTCCCAAATAAAAATCTCTACCCCATGAAATTGATACTTGTGCGCTACAGCTTCACATGAGCCTGTTGTCTGCTGTGAAACTCAAAGTCCTGGGTGTGGGATGCTGATCATTTCTTTGACACGCGTCTGTGTGTCAACTTTGACTAAAACTAACAAATCAAATGACACAGAATTTAAAACTAACACATTCTGGTCAAAGGAGTGAAATGAAACTTCAAAAAGTTAAACAAGTCTTGAGAGGATTTAGGTGACTCCTGTGACAGCCAATCAGCAGAGGATATAATGAAGTTGACACACAGATGGCCCCCGGTCCTTGTTACTCTGCACCGGCTGATTGTTACTGACAAACTGTGTCTCGCTGCAGTGCTGTGACGTTCACGGCGAGTCACTGAAATATCAAAGAGATGCAAGCACAGAGAAGGAAAAAACCTCTGTGCACCTGAGGGGGAATAAAATCCTCCACCGAGTACTCCGTGTGGCCTTTTGTGTCAAACATCGTACTGCAGAGCTGATTTTCTACTTCTTTCTGTGTTTGCAGTGAGAAGGTTGAATGCACTCGGAGTTTAATTTGTGCTCATGAGGATTTTAAAAAGGGAATGGTGAAGGTCGGTGTGCTGCTCTCCTGTTTAAAGGAGCATCAGAAAGCCAGCAAGTCTGATGGGTGTGACCTCTGGCCTACACAGAGAAGCTCTTTGAAGAAACGCCGCTGACATTTTTTGCGTGTTTGTATCGAGCTGGGCTGTGACCTGTGTAAAATGCATTTGACTGACATGATTGACCTTTTTCCATGTGTCTCTAACAATCGCTGAGCATCAGACTGACAAGGTCAGGTTCCTCTCATGATGGCGTACGCTCCATGCATCTGCTGGTATTATAATCCTAAATCCATTCTTTGGAGTCTCCGCCCATCACTCATTCTGTTTTCCATCCGTTTCATCGTTGCTTTTCATATGCAAGTCCCAATGGGAGTCAAACTGTCAGTTCCATCGAGCTTGAGTACATTTTTACACCAGAGTAAACAATCGAGGGGCAAAACTGCTGGATTTACTGTTTTTACTGCGAGGATCTCTCATGTTTGCTTCTAAGCATTTCCGTGTCCTGCCTGACAAACAAAAAGCAGCATGAATTCATCTTGTCATTGTCAATCCAGTGTTAGCATCTTACCATTTTTAGCATTAGCAGGTGGTTTAGTAGGTTCAACTATTTGTGAGGACAAAGACAAGTAAGCCCATTTAATTTATGCTGCTCAGATGCGTTTGTGGAAAGAGTTTTATTCTTCACTGCGATGACTCAGTTGGCAGTTTCTGGTCAGATGTGGCTGAATTATCATCTGGTTTTCATTGTATATCCTGCCATTAGGTCTCATTATTACTAGCTATAAACCATTTCTAGTCATCCGTATGCTGACGACAATCAACTGTGCCTCTGCTTTTAACTGACTTAATGCAGTGAATGGTTGGACGGTAAATATTTTTATGCAGTTTAACACAAATAAGACTGAGTCTTTAATTATCATTCTGGAGCTCTTTCTCATCCACTGTTCAAGCTAGCGCACATAACTCTTTAACTGTTGATGCTCATAACAAGTTTCTGACTCGCACTTACTTTTTCTATTTAAGACATATTCCTAAACTTAGGACTGTTGTCTCAAAAAGTGAACTGGACATTCTTGTTCTTGGCTTCATCTCCTCCAGCATCGACTACTGTAATGGTCTATTTTGTTGTCTGTATAATGCATCTATTAATTGCCTCCCAACTGTACAAAATGCTTTCAACATACTCTGCTACAAACAAGTGTCTGAAGAGGATTCCAGTCAGGTCTAGGTATCATTTTAAAATCTTAGTTCTTTCTTTTATGAACTTACGAGACAAAGCCCGCACTTATATCATTGATAACCACTCCTATTCTCCACGCTGGATCCCTGGGTCTTCTCGTGATTCCATGTACCTGTCTGAAAACTAAGCTTAGCTACAAAACCTTTCCCTCAACACTGTGGCATCCTCCTCTGTTCAAACAGACATTTGGGTCAACTCTTGTGGGTTTTTTTTTACTTGCTTTGTTCTTATGTATTCATTTTTCAGATGTATGTACACCTTTTTCAAATGTAAACCCATTAATGAAGGCAACTGTTTCAACTCTGTTTGCCTTCTGGATTCATTCAATACAGTTACAAGTGTTTAATACAGAAAAATGGGACATGCTGTGGAGAGACTCACCACTTCTGACAACTCATTAGTCAAAAAATTACTATTAAGTCCTATTGCCTTTTGGTGCGACTGATGAAGACCATAGAAACTTTGGCTCACAGAATCTGCTTCTAACTAATCAGCATCAGACTGTAAGAAGAAATGGCCTACATGAATATTTGTTTGGTGTGACGTTGCCTTAAAGTGAGAACTGCATGTTGTTTTCTGATCTGCAATCACAAACAAAACTGACTGAGGTTGTGGGAAGATTGCAGTCATTATTAAAATAAACCAGCATGTCTGATTGGCGGACGCTGACCCATCCATCCACTTCAGCATCCTCCCTGAGAGCTTTTATTCTGCTTTGGTCTCCAGAAAGGTTTATTCTTCATCTTTAAATACAGATCAGTCTCCATATTTATATGCTGCTCACTTCCAACAAATAATATGTTTTGGGCAGAACCATCAGACACAGAAAAAAAAGCAAAACCATAATAATGGAAAGCTTTTCATGAACATCCCAGCTGTCACAAAATATTCGTACTCAACTTGTGTGACAAACATTTTTTATGGTGTTCAGGGAGGAGATGGTGGGTTTTCTTAAATTCTAATTAGCCAACGCTGAGTTTTGCAAAAACACTCATTAGTGAGACAATCCATGCAGTAATGACTTTATCCTCCAAAGACTAAAAATCAAGCCAAACAAATGTGTGCAGGCAGGGATACACAAGAACTCTGAACATAGGTTGTATTATTGGAGAATTACATCATATAAACTAGAAAGTGCATTTTCTGAAGAAACTGCAGTGTGAATGCTTGAATCTGAATGTATGGACTGAAATGAATTAATTGCTGAATTTTGAGTTAAAAATTTTGAATGAGATAAAAAAATAAAAAAAAAACAACCTGAATTTAACCTGAAAACAACAGTGCTGAACTGCTAAAAGCTGAAGGTTACACAGAAGAAGAAGTTGGAAAAAAGCTGAAAATGTTTTAATTGTAAATTAGAAAAACCTAAGAAATGAGAAAAGAACATTTAGAGTCAGAAAACATCTGAAAGAATATTAAAAGGTCATATTCTTTGAATCACTGAATGACTAAAATGTGATCCCTCCACTTGGACCCACACAGTTTAAAAAGTTTACATCTCTGAGCTTTGAAAGACAAGATGTTGGAAAAAGAACAACGATGGCGACGTTTTGAGGGTAAAATGATGGCTGTAACACTGTGGACACAGCAGCAGTTGAAAGAGAAGTGCTTAAGATGAATCTTGGTACAGTGGCAGGCAGAGCTCGTTAAGCAGGCAGGTGTGAGCCTGGTTGCTATAGTGACCGCACCCAATGGCTCCATACACACGGACACAGACATGCACCTCACTTTTGCTGCTTAAAATGAACAGAAAAGTCAGGCCGAAACAAATCGTTCCCAAATGAAAAGTAAAAGTCGTATTGACAAAATTCTTTCACTGTGAGCGACAGCAATGTCTAGTCTACCAAATTCTCAGTTTTCATGTCTGTGGAGTTTATTATATGGACGTGGTGACAGTGTAAAGACACCATGCTCTTCTGATTTTCAAACGAACCTTCTGAGCCATTTTAACATTAGAGTCTATGGAAGAGTTGGAGGGAGGAGGCTGTGCATTGGTGACATTTACGAAAGAACCATAACACCTAGGACAATAGTAAACACATTGGATGAAAGGGGACAGCGATGGCTACGTTTTGAGGGTAAAATCATACCTGTAGAGCAAACGCTGCGGACACAGCAGCAGTTTTAAAAAAGATTTTAAGATTAATTTTTTTGCTCCTCTCACTCTAGCAGTTGAGCTGTCTCACTCTAGCCCCAACATTCCGTCCCATACACACCCATTATAAACTCTGAAACGGGTGAAAAAACATCATGAAACTTAAACTGGAACTGAAGAAAAAGTATAATAGATATTGAAAAGATAAATACAAGTTGAATAGTTGAATGTCTTGTCTTCGTTTTAAAGTTTGAATGGTGGCTCTATGTCAATGTATGTGGAAGTAGTAAGAGTTTAAAAATGAATAAGTTGAATGAGAATTTGAAGGGTCTCCCCATTGAAATACATGGGAAATTTTGGGAAATTTTTGTTGAATAAAGTTGAATAAAATTAAAAATATAAATGTTAAAAATGAGAAAAATAGAAGCAGTCATGTCCAAAAGAAGGGGAATCTAATGGTGTTTGAATGGTTTTTCTAAGTTGAACGGTTTTGAAGGAGTAGGAGTACAAAAAACGTACGGAATACAGAATAAAATAGAATAAAGATTAGAAGAACAATACTGTGAATGCTTTTCAAGCATTCACACTAATAAGCGTACAAGTTATACTGTGTGTGTGTGTGTGTGTGTGCGTGCGTGCGTGCGTGCGCGTGCGTGCGTGCGTGCGTGTGTGTGTGTGTGTGCGTGTGTGTGTGTGTGCGTGTGTGTATGTGAACAGATAGAGGGTTGGACGATTCAATGATTCAGTGACTGAAGACATTTGTCACAGCAAACCTAAAACAAAACATTAATACAATAAAATAAAGTAAATAAAAATAAATGTCCAGATAACTTTGTGAGAACCTGGAAAGAAATTAGAGGTTAAGACAGGTTTAAACCTTCAAAAGTTTACCATACTATAATTTATTTATATAGCACTATCACACTAAAAACAACACATGGTCAACCAAAGCTGTACAGCAGAAATATAAAGAGAACACGAACTACAATAAATAACTAAATAAATAACAATAAAATAACAATGTCAGTTACCCAGTGAGTCAAAAGCCAGTGAATAAAAAATTTGTTTTCAACCTGGATTTAAAAACCACCGCTGACGTAGATGGCCTAACTTGAAGAGGAAGATCATTCCAAAGCTTCGGGACCACAATAGAGAAGTTTCAGCTGTGATTTAGGGAGTGAGAGCAACAGCTGCTCGGCTGCCTGGAGTGAACGAGGGGGGACATAGGACTGTACCACATCGGACAAATATACAGGCGCCATTTAAGGATTTAAAAAACAGTAAAAGGATTTTAAAAGCGATCCTAAATTAAATTGGAAGCAAGTGTAAGGAGATCCGAAGTAATATGCTCAAATGTTCTTTTACCAGTTAAAAACCGTGCCGCAGCATTTTGCACCAGTTGTAGGTGTGACCAAGTCCCCTGGCCAACCCCTATTAAAGGGGAGTTGCAGTGATCCAAGCGTGAGGTTATAAAAGCAAAAGGTTTAAACAAAAACTTGAATAATGCAGGTGACTTACTTGGGAAACTGCCATTCTTGTTTAACTGTCACCTGGTTCCTGATTCTGAGTTTTTCTTTGCAAAGCAATTTCCATGTAAAATGTATAAAAGTTACAAATTTCAGGAAGAATAAATAAAATGCATGCCCGGGATGGACTCCAACACGCCCTTTCTAATACGTTTGCAGCAGTGCTCAGACATATGCCCCCAAAACCATTGAATGTTCTTAAAAGGGACGACCAACAAAGCATCGAGTATGTGTGGCTGTGGCCCTGCATACAGGCGGGAGTAGGCAGGAGTCACTTTAACAAAGAAAGACCTTTAGCCAAAATGAGCTTCTGCGTTAGGGACGTCCCCGGGGGCCAGGAGTGTCGAAAAAGGTCACTGTGCCCCCTCAGCTGAATTCTACTGACACACTATTACAGCTATAAGTAAAGGCTGTAATGGAAACAGTTAAACATTGAAAAGTTACTGGAGTAACAACATATCATAGTAGCTGAGTGTTTCTGCAGCAGTTACTGAGGAGGGCACTGCAGCTGATGGAGCTGTTGGAGCTGATGGGCCATCAAAGGCAGACTTTGGGAAGTTCCCTTCATTCCTAATGGAACCAAAAACAGATCATTAAACCACTGCTGGCTTTAAATCTTTAAAGACCTCACTTGAAAATTGCAAAACATCTGGAAATGTGTGGAGGACACTCTGCACTCAGAGTCTGTGACAAAGACACACACCCCATCTTTGTTTCATACCAACATGTCTGTAATGATCTGAAACAAGAAAGTGAGACAAATATAGAAAAGACTAAGAAGTCATGAAGGGAAAGTCCTTTATAAAGGACCATGTCTGTGTTTTTAAATGCACCTTTAAGGTTTTTGTATTCGTGGCATCTTAGTTTATAATCTGTGTTTATGGACGTTGTGGATGTGTGCAAGTGTAACATAGTGCACATAAGAGACAGCGTGAATGTCCCCTCCTGCTTTTGTTGAGCCATTTGCCCCCCTGTCAAAGTTTGTATCCCCTCCACATGCTCTCATTGTGACCCTGGCCAAACTATAAGAATCAGACAGTTCAACATGCAGACAGATCCTTTTCTTTTCCAAGTCACCTCCACAGCTCATGTTTCCTCTAATGAATCACAGAGAGGTCTGATCATGTGAGATCCAGTGAGTTCCATTTGAAGATGTAGTTTGGAAATCTTTCAGCTCTGTTTACTGAAAACTGTTTTGTGTTCAGTCCCTCCAGCTTGTGATGTCTCATCGCTTTAAATCCTTTTCTTCCAGATGGAGACGAGGAAGCGTCTGGCTAAGATCGTGCTGGTTTTTGTGGGCCTGTTCGCCCTGTGCTGGTTCCCAAACCACGTCCTCTACATGTACCGCTCCTTCCACTACCACCAGATGGATCTGTCGCTGGCCCACCTCGTCATCACTCTTCTAGCCCGGGTCCTCAGCTTCTCCTCGTCCTGCGTCAACCCGTTTGCGCTCTACCTGCTCAGTGAGAGTTTCCGCAGACACTTCAACAGGTCAGAGTTATTGAGGTGCTTTTACCTGAGACGGTTATGTTACCTAACCAGATCCCTGCACTGCCCCAGAGAATAGAGACAGATGACACTGTTCTCAAACATCTCACAAACAATAAGGTGGGCAAGTTCCCCCTTTAATATTTCCAAAGTGTGCACACTGGTGTGCTCCTGCAGAGTGTTATTCATAACTGCACTGCAGCATTTGGATTAGTAAAATGTTCAGCAGCACTTATTTGGATACACACAAAACTCCCAGAAAAGAAAAATAATAAAGAATAATAATAAAAATAAACATATGGAAAAAGCTACATTTGAATACATTTCCCTTGAATTAATTTTTTCAGTGTCTACAAAAGACTAACATCTCACTCTGCTCTCAGCTGCAGGTTCAGCTGCTCCCACTGAAGATGTCCGTCAGTCATTCAGAAATATGTCAGTAATTTTCCCAAACAGCCTGTCAGTGCTCTACATTTATTTAAAATTCACTGGTGCCAGAATTGTGTGTTATTCAGAGTTAAAGTTACAAATATCAGCTTCAAAAATCAAAATCATCAAGCAGAGGCAGATGCTTGATGTCAGCCAGCGAATGCAGGAGCTTCAGAGCTCGTCTCGGCTGTTCTGTGATATAAAACACGCTTAATTACGTGGTCATGTTTATTTTACGTCGACTACTGAAGAAGAAATTAGATTGAACGTATGAATGCTGCTGTTTGTCTTCACTATAGGTAGAAATGTTCACGGCATGCTGATTTACTGGACGCTGCTACAGCTAACTCTATTACTGCTCACATTAACTGCTGTCACCATAAAAAGGTGGAAAACAAGCAGAGGCTGAATGCTCCAGTGAGTCTTTACTACTTTACTGATTGCATCAATAAAATGTGAATGTAGCTGATTTACAGACGGTGGGAGGATACGGATGGAAATGTCTTTGCATGCCGAGGCCGCGCTTCGTCTGCGCTGCACGCCATTGGCAGCGTGTTTGTGTTGTTTTGTGCTCCGAGTGTTTACACCGCATGAAGCTGCAGTCACAGACTAATCAAAACTTTCTAGAGGACGAACATTTATACAAGACTGAGCATTCAGATAAAAACCACACAGCGAGTATTTCATTCTTCAGTCTGAATGGATTCTTATAACTTGCTGAAAAATAATCATAGCCTCGCCATTTTCTAAAACTCCTCCTGAGTACCCAATAAACCTCCTGAAACTCATCATGTTTCTGCCTCCGCACGATGGAAACCCAAATTTAAACTCTTCACCGTAACCATGGCACAGCCTTCCCAAAAAGCGGGAAACCGTGACCCGGGGACGGGCTTTTCTCTCATTCAGCTCAGATTTGCAGCAGGTCGTGACACCTCAGAAGCAGCAGAGACGCCGCAGGAAAAGTAAAATGTGCCTTTGGGATGCAATTATAGCTATTTGCCTGTTTTGAAGAATGTAACAGCTGAACAATTTAATTTGTCCATGTGTGATGATTTACTTCAAGTACAGAAATGTTTCTTCGCCTTTTGCACCCAGAGAGCCAATTAACATGTGTGCCTGTTTCTGAGGATTATGACTTTTGGAAGAAAAATATCTCCAGCACATGCATGCTTTTTAGTTTTTAATAGTTCTTTGGAAAGAGGCATTCATCTGTGGCTGACGTGATGCAGATTTTCCATATAGGCTGTAATCAGTGATTAATTATTGGCCAAAGAAATCAGCATAGAACTAAATTCTTCATCAGCTACTGTTGAATGAGAATCTCTACAAAAGAGAAGTAGAGGAAGTAAAACTGCAGACAACCAAACTGCAGAGCTACGATTTAAAGCAGGAACAGCCGACAGCAGTCCTGTGGTCCTTGGGTTTGATGTATTTAAGGAGATTTGAATTCTTAGTTTCCTGTGTGAGTTCTGTGAAGGTTCTTCTGTTACAGAAAAGTCAGAGTGCATTCCTGTTTTGATTACTCCTCATTATTATCCTAGAGCTTCTAGTTTTTGTGTTTTGCTTTATTTCTACTCGAGTGAAGAGTTTCTGTGTTTTCTGGTTTCTGCCTGGAGTTTATTGAGTTTAATGCCTTCACTGCATTTCTTTTATGTTGGTGGTTATCTTTTGGGTTGTTTCATCTCTGTCTTTGAATTGTTTTCTTTTGCTCCCCCATCAACCCTCTGTGCATACATAGTCCAGTCTTTACTCCCATGCTGAGTTTTTTGTTGTTGTTGTTGTTCTTTTGTACTTCTGACTCTAGATGCAGATCTACATTTGTGCTAAAGTCTGAAAGAAGAACTTAAACACAGTGAATGTTCTCACATGCTGCAGACAGATTAAATTACACTGTTGTATTTTTGACCACCAGTAGTGGTATCGAGCAGGCAGGATCGTGTGCGCACGGTTCCAGATATTTAGGCTGATGGCAGTGACACAACGACGACCAGCAATGAGTCAGGGAAAGGCAGAAGAGAGCTAGCAATCCTCTCCTCCACAGCAGGTTTAAATGTTAAAAATTTGTTGAAACATGGAAAAAGATAGATGTGCAACCATTGCTGTGAGTTCTTTTGCCAAGACAGTTACTGAGTAAAACTCTGTAGTCCCAGGGCTACAATCATCTTCTCTATCACAGAGCTAATAAGACCTTTCAGAGATAATAAAGCAAAAGCACAAAACTCTTTGTAGTGGAACAAAGAAGTGATAAGTTTGAAATGTCAGCTTATGAAAACAGAATTCAGTGACATGAGTCTAATAAATGGAAACCAGACCTGATTTCTTTTTGCCCTTTCAGCTACGAAACTACGATCCTGTAAAACTTTAACACGCTAATCTCACATGCTTTCAGCTTCAGCAGACACACTGCATGTTCCCCACAAACCTCTCCTCATCTGTGAAATGGTAAAAGGGCTGGTGTTTATATTGGGATACAGAGGCTTACTGACCACTCAGAGGTTTACGCCTCAACCCACATTCATGCAAACTCCTAACAATAAAAATATCTGGTAAACAGGAATCCCGCCACTAACATCTGCACTGAGTTTTGCTTTCTTCTTCCTCCTTAGTCAGCTGCGATGTGGTCGAGGTCCTCGCCCTGAGCGCCAAGCCAGCTATCTGCATAGCACCTCCCACATCCGCCTCACCTCCATCAAGAAGAACACGCCCACTGCTGCCCTCGCTCCGGCAGCCAATGGAAACCCCAACAGACAGGAAGTGGCTCTGTGAAGCAGGACGCTAAGAGTCTGACATTTTCAGCTTCACCTCCTCCCGAGTGTGAAATGTTGGACTATCGTAGGAGAGGTTTTCTGTTGCGGAGCAGCGATGGATGGTGGAGGGAAGGACAGCGGACACGAGTCTTGTACAAGTTGAATGGCTGCAACGGTCGCTCCTTTCCCATCAGAGTTATCGTCTACATCCTTACCTTGGCAACCAAACAGAAAGTGCCTCTTAGAAATACAAGACGGACAGTATAAAAACTAAGAACACTTTTTTCCAGGATGATTCTCCAGATTTATTAACAGTAACTGCATAAAAAATAAAGATGGATGGAATCAAATTTGTGAGAAAAGCCTCACAGACTTTAAAGCCGACAGCATGGCTGCAACGTTAGCATATCTGCAGCTATTGCTCGTTTTCTCTGTGCTTTGCTGCCGGGAGGCTCACCGTCAATGGACTCATCTAAAAAGCCATTTTTGTGTGTTGATTTCACTGAGTGGGCTCGTTTGTCTGCTGCACTCAGATAAAGGTTTCAGAACTCTCAGAGGAAAAATGTTCACATGTTATCCAAGGTCTCGGAGAATGCTCGGAGGCTACTCAGTGATGGGGTGTGGCCTGTCTTTATCCGAACTCTTCCTAAAACCACTTTGGAGATGAATGCACTTGAACCTGAATCTGTTTGGTAGCTCTTTGTTTTGTGGCTCTGTTGCTTGCTGTATCCACCAGGTTTTAACAGCTAACAGTCTTAAAACGTTTTTTGTGAAAAGTGCTTCTCTGGTGCCAGCTTTAGTTTTTCTGGATGTCACATTACTGGAAGCAGCCTTAAACTCTTTAACTTGCTGTGTGTGTTGAACTCATAAGGACCTCTGATGAGAACAGGGTCTGGCAGGGCTGCTCTCGTTAGCCCTCTGGTCCTTGAACAATAACACAGGCGGTTTGAGTTGGAGGCCAGCGGGCATTTGTCCTCACCAAGGTCCTGCTTGTGTTTTCATGGAGCAAATCTCAAAGTGCTGCTGGGTGTTAGGAAAGTACCCAGTGTGGCCTATTTCTGCAGGCGGTAGCATCGCCAACCTGAGAAGCTCGAGCACAGAGTGTGATCCATAATCCTCTGCTGGAAAGCTGCGGGTCACTTTCTCTTGCTTCAAATTGAGTCGCTGGCCAAACTGAGGAAACATCTTGGGTCTGATTGAAAATGACTGACAGGCACATAGCTTAAGCTGCAGCTCTTGATTTACTCATGAGAAGGAAATGATCTTGCGATGTGAGATCGCTGATTTACTTTAATGTATATTTGTACAGGAGAAATTCCCCTCACAGCCAACAAACAGCAGCTCTTGCTTTTCATTTTAAAATGAATGCTGCTGTTGCCATAGTTTTGGTGTTAAAAGGGGAACCTGAACCCGTCTGCTCTGTTTTACTCAGATTCCCTGATGTTTCTGTTTTTGAACTGCAGACTTTAATGTTGCTGTTGTTTGGCTGCCAATAAACTGCAGAGTCTTTTGAAAGGCAGCAAACTGTTCCTCCTGCTTTTCATGTCATCCGTCTCATTATCCTTCGAGCTTTAAGAGACTTTTGCTCTCCTGATAGGTTTGAAATGTCTTTTTCTGTGAGTGGTTTTACTTGCCGAGTGTAGTGGCACGATTCCAGGCTTTCATTTATATCGGCCTCCACAGCTCTGAGAGAAGCAGAAGAAAAAACTGATTTTTACTGAACTACCGACCCGACACACTTCAGCCCAATACTGGACTTTATTATTGGCTCAAATGTGATGCATACTTTGCAGTGCAATCTTAGATTGCAGATTTAAAGTGGATTATGATCACAGGTGACCTCCAGAGGTATTACAAATTTCACTGACATCAATATTTGGAGCTTTGGCTCACGAGAGTATTTGACAATGGAACCGGAGATGTAAGTGAAAAAAGGGAAAAGCAGATTGATTCCAATTTAAGAAGCTGTTAAAGCAACGTAGAAACAAGAGGGCTTTAAACGTGGATTCAGGGTGTTCTGGAACATTAATAAGAGCTAAATTATAGGAAGTGCTTTGCTTCCAAACATATATTATTTGGTGAATTAATTGTTAGCCTGCTTGTAGATAAATGCAAAGCATTGCCCTGCTGTGCACTTCATGAAGACTCCTCGGGTTATGAAGTAAGAGCGACTAGTTTGAACTCCCTTTTCCTTCCATAATTACTAACTAATTGCATCACAAATTTTTATGGACCTGTGAAATACAGAATTACACAGGCTTATGCTCTTGAGGACAGAGCTGTGACACTCATGCTCATTTTTGATCTCCTCAATGAATCCTGTTACCGACTGTTAACAATCAGGAGCAGCTCCTCACCCATCCATGGAACAAGATTACCATCATCACCTGACAATATCTTGCTCACCTGTAACTGAAGTCACCGCAGAATCAGATTTTGATAATAAGCCTTTCCTGGTGAATGCAAAACCTAACAGAGCTTTGTGCTTCTGCCTTAGCGTCAACAGCTGATGGAGTATCTGTGCCATATTTTCAAAGAGATGCTGTGACGTCCTGTTGACCGTGTTTTGGTGTCAGTTTTCTTCTCTTTTAAACTGAGTGTGTTTTCTTTGATGTTGTGCATGCTTCACCTTCCTGTGTTGGAAAGTCCTGTTCGAATGTCAGTCACAGAATAAATGCTTCTGCACAGGCACACACTCACACACCAATCTGCAGCATCATTGCCACATTTTAGTAGAAATAAATGTTTTTTAAAGGCTTATTTAAAGTGGAGAGAGGACAGGTTACAGGGCAGCCTGGCTGCTGGTCGTCACCTCAGGCTTGTAGCTTTTAAATTAGACAATCAAATGTAAGAAGCTGAAATTACAGCGTGCAGGCAGCTGTCAACGGGCTATAAGGTTCACATCTGTTGAACCTTATAGTTTGACCATGGCTCAGTTTCACAGAATAACCTTCATCAGAACTTTTATGGATTCAATCAGGCCAGTGATAAACCAGGCATGGCTCGAAACCCTTAACTAGTGAAAATATAGTAGTCTGTGTATGTGTGTGTGTTTTACGTCACCATTAAAGGGCAACAGTGCAGATGGATACACACTTCAGTTGCATCTGCTTGAGTCTTTTGTCGGTTTAGTGGAATGAGCAGCATCTCTGAGCCGCTATCATGTTCATCCTGTCACTCTGTACGCTGTCATTGCCGCCAGGGGTAAAAATGACCGTTTTGTCTTTTAAGGAGGCTGGTGTGATGACAGTCATGCCAAAACATCTGGGCATGGAAGAAAGAGGAACATTTTAGTTTTTAGTGTAGCTCAAAACGTTTTAAAGAATTTCAATCTACAAAGAATTAGAAGAACGCTCGCAGAAGGCTACATACAGCAAGGCTTCTGTCTGTTTCTTAAAGTTTAAAAAAAGTGACTCATATCCATGTTAAAAATTAAGTTCCACTTTTTCTCTGAGCTTTGGAAAGCTTGTTTTTTCCCCCTGAAATCTAGCTGCAGATTGTCAGATCTGAGAACTAAAGGTTGATGATTGGTGTTCTTGCCTGAAAAGGGACTCAGATAGTCAAACCGCTTGTTGCAGCTCTAATTCCACGTCTCGGCTCATTAAACCAAATATTAATTGTCCAATCAGTTTATGTTCCAGTGCCAAGATCTCTCCACAATATGTGTTTTTTCTCAGATATAAAGAACCACTGAAAGGAATCGAGCAGTTAATCTGGGTTCATGTATCACGCCTGCTTTGTTGAATTGCTGACTGTGAGGAAAGCTGTCAGCCTGTTCTGTGCCTGCAAACTGCAGAGCACCTCAAACTTGACCTGAAAGGAGCATTTGAAGGAGTGTTTCCCAGCTAGCTGCCCACCCTGGGTTTCTGTTCAGAAACGTAATCTGTTGGACGAGCTTGTATATTTCTAACTTTATAAAAGGATCAGCTACACTCTGTCAGAGTTTCCACAAACTGAAACCAGAATTTGAGACTGATTGAATGTTATTAAAATGGACCAGGCCTTAACAACTATTTAATCGGATTATTTAAGCATTATTTAAGCACTGTGTGATAACAGCAGCTCCCCCACCACATCCAATCATAGCAATCTATCAAACTGTGTCCATGACAAAAGTAATGAGAAAGAGCTGTTCCGGTCCTGAAATCTGAAATCCTTCCTTCTCTGTTTCACCTTTTTGACTTTGCTCTGTTTGTCTCTGCAAGACTTCACTTTCTCTAATCATTCTTCTGTTTATAGGACGTCTGTCTGTCTCTTTAAAACTATCCAGTTTCTGACAGGAGACTACAGAAAAGGAAAGCAGTGGCTGTTTCTAGGTTCTCAGGTCATGATTTCTAGTGTCATCTTGAGACTTTTTGTTTATCTCTACCAAATACCCAAAGCTCTTTGAAAAAAACAAAGAAAAAAGTATGCTATCTGCTCAGACAGTAACTATGAATACCCGCACCAACCGACACCACCTGTGTGTGTGGATGCGTCTAAACATCAACTGTGTGGGGTTGCAGGGAAAGTAGGACCCAAATGCAGGACTCTCTGTAATGAACACAGTGCATTTATTTACAGTGAGGTAAATATTAACGCAATGATAGATCCCCGTGTGTCCCCGACTTCTATGCCGTGTCTTCTCCCAGTGTCCGTGCTCCGTGTTTCCCTCTCGTTGGGAAATCACAGACGCAGCCATTAGTACATTCACAACGGCAGCAAACTCACACTTACTGACTGTCTTGCTTAGAAACTAACGGGAATTCTTGCAACGATCCGGCATCGACGCAAGGTCAGCCACTCTCCCAAGTAACTCCCACAGACGAGGCTGATCCGCTGCATGTCCCGGTGGGACACACTCTCTAGACCTGTTTCCCAGGAAAACCAGGACATCGCCACACACACACACGTACACACACACACATGCACCCCCCCCCCCCCCCAGTAAAAGGGATAACGAGGGACAACAGTGCAATACATAACCAAGGCAGGTCACCGTGTGAGGACTGCCGGCCCAAGACAACCCTCCTGCATATTTGTCACATTTACATGCTTCAAATCATCAAATAAATTCATATAGATAACCTGAGTAAATATAAAGTCATCCAAGCCTACCTGCCCTGTATAAAAAAGTAACTGGTAACGGGTATTTCACATCACTGTGGAGGAATTTTGGACCACTCTCTTTGTGGTGTAAGTCCAGACTTTGACTTGGCCACCCCAAAATCTTTGTTTATTGATCATTATCCTGCTGCATAACCTGACTGCTTGAGGAAATTCTCCTTCAGTATTTTCTGGTATGGAGCAGAATTCATGGTTCCATCAGTCACATCAAGTCATCCTGAAGCATCAGAGAAGCCATCACACTACCACCACAGTGTCTGACTCCTGCTGTGATGTTCTCTGTATGAAACGCTGTTAGTTTGATGTAGATGTAACGGGACTCAAACCTTTCAGAAATTTCAGCTTTTGTCTCGTCAGTCTACAGAATAAAAATCCCAGAAGTCTCGGGGATCATCCAGATGTTTGGTGGCAAATGTCTTTGTGATCTTTTTGGTCAGCAGTGGTTTTTCTCCCACGGAGGCCATTTTTGCCCCGTCTCTTTCTTACTGTTGAATCTGACCTTAATTGAGTCTGCAGGTCTTTAGATGTTGTTCTGGGTCTTCTGTGACCTCCTGGATGAGTAGTCCATGCGTTCTTGGAGTAATTTTGGTAGGCTGGTCTAAGGAGCCTGGAAAGATACCTCTTTAAGTCTTGGACCTCTTTAAGTTTCTTGAGGACGTTTCATCTCTCATCCGAGAAGCTGCTTCAGTTCTGAAGAAGGGGCCAGATGAAATTTTGGCACTCTGGTCACTCCTAGGAAGGTTCAGCACTGTTCTCTGAATTCACCATTTGTGGATAAAGTCTTTGTACACCTTTCCAGACTGATAGATGCTATTGACTTTGTTTATCAGATGTCTCTTTAGATCGTAACATGATGTGGTGCTTTCTGAGATCTTCTAGCCGGCTTCACTTTGTCAGACAGGTTCTGTTTTAGTTGATTTCTTGATTCAGTGGGTCTGACAGTGTCAGGGTTGCTGGGTCGTTGACCCAGTATTTTCAGTTCACGTTCACTGTTTATCTACTGCCTGTTCCACTTCCTGTTTTATTGTGTTAGCCTTGGTCTGTGTGCATTATGTTCAGTCCTCTTCCCATATATCATTAGTTCATTAGGTTCAGCTGTTCACTCACCTGTCTCCAATCGTTGTCATTGTTAATCATGTATTTAAGCCCTCTCTTCCCTTCAGCCCTTGTCGTGTCATTGATGTTATGTTGTCGTTCCTGTTAGCGCTCAGTTATTCAGCCAGCCACTCAGTCTTTCAGTCAGCTAGTCAGTTCTGCTGTTCCTGCTTTGTTCATTCACCCGGTCCAATAAATCCTCATCATTTCTTCACTGTGAGTTCTGCGTTTGGGTCATCTCTTCCACGCCTCCACACACAACCCCTGACAGACAGAAATCAGGCCTGGGTGTGGTTGGTGAAACTGAACTGCAGGATATATCATCATCTGAAAGGTGATACATATGCAAAAACTAAGAAATCAGAAAGGGGGTACATACTTTTTCCCAGCACTGTAGGCTGATCATGTGGTTTAGACTTAAATATGGCAGAAATCGAGCATGAATGTGAGACGGCAGTTTGCCCAGGTGTACTCTGTCATTATATTATTATTTTGTATGTTAAATAGTAACTGTCTTTAAAAGATGAAAATAGCAGCAGAAATGGTTTGTTGAAGCATCAACATGAGGATTTTTTAAGCCACTTTGAATTGGTGATTTGAAATGGGCCTGAATCACTGTTGGACCAGTATGAAGTGGAGGAAGTCCAGTTTTCAGCTTCGTTTTTCTCCTCAGTTTGCTAAAAAAATACGATAAACATCTGCAAAGGATCATTCTGGTCAATGCAACAGAAACACGATGATGCTGTGGGCAACTTGGGTTAACTTGGGTGTATTGGTGTTTATTTCAGCTAATGAGTAATGATCTGTAGCAGGAAAACGCCAAGGATGAATGATATGATTAAAGCGTCACTGAGAATTCTATTTTTTTCAACATGTACTTCATGGATAAAAACACTGGGCCACCTAGACGTTACCATGGAAACCCACTATGAAGCACCCAGCTCACAGTTTCTGTGCTGATGTTAATGCTGAAGTGATACCACTTCCAGCTGATCATGGAATATCTTACAGGGACAGAAATCCAGTTAAGCTGACTTGTTGTACTAGTGGCATCCTGTTACAGCACCACACTTGACAATTTGTCTACATTAAAACTAAGAAACAAAATGACTTGTGCGCATCATAGTACTCAAGTTTTTAGTCTTTAAAGAAAAGGAGAACTTGGATGTCGCTCAGTCTGCAGGGAGCAGGAGCTGTGCAGCCTGGGTGGAATTAACATGGATGAAGGGGTGAGTCGCCCTCCATCCCATCATGCTTCACTATACTAACTTAAAGCAGTAAAAACTGCTTTGCTTATTTCTTTCATTTTTGGTCACACTTGAGATCACATTGTGGATGAGGCTGCTCAGGCCATCAAATATATGGCCTGAATGTAATTGAAAACTCATGCGGTGCTGAATGCATATTCACATTATCTCTCATAGGAGAGAGCTGGAAACAAGGTGCTGCATGCTCGTATATTACCTCCGTGCAGCTGATAATGAGATGATTTTAAAACAGTTCTGACAGAGAATATCTGGGTGAGAACATTTAGGTCCAAGAAATCTCCCTCTTCATCATTTCATTTATTTAACAAGCACTGTGTTCATCGATCCAGAGGAAAGTAGCAGTGCATGAGCCACAGTTTGCCCTATAGGCAAATTTTAATCTTCTGTCCTCAGCCACATCTCCAAATGGTTATCTAAAACACAATAAAAAGGTCATAAACACTGCACAGAGTACAGATAATGCAGACTGACTCATACCGTAGCTAACTAAAGCTGTAATACAACCTTAGATGCAAAATAACGCAGCAGAGATCATTAAATAACACACAAAACAAACAAGAAGGCAAAAGATGATGTTGGCGGCTGTCTGTGTGCCTTTAATTCAGTTTAATTCAATACATTCAATCCAGCGCCAAATCACAACAACACTCACCTCAAGGCCCTTTAAATTGTAAGGTAGACCCCACAATAATACATTTTTTATTATAAGTTGCATGACTTAAAATGTTTTTAAACTACGATGTGTGTGATATCTTCATCTTATAAATTTATAGAAAGTGATTTTATTATTTTTTATTTATTTATGATCATTATTCTATCTATTTATTTACACGTGGAATTAGAATCCTTGAAGAGCAAACATGACGAAGTAAAGAATGACTTTAGCCTGATGATGACATGCTGTTATTTTATGGGTTATATATTTCTGAGTAATATGCATATAGATATACATCATTGAAGCTTCTTTGTGAGCTGAAAAAAATGTCTAGCCGAAAGGTGGTTGAGTGTGGCCAGTTGGGTTCCCAGCTGCAGAGTAAAGACATTGATGAGTGGGGAAAGAAGATGATTATATGTAATCAAGTTGAGCAATTAGACAGAGAGAAACACGCCCATTATTAGACCAGTTTCATAAAGCTGCAGATACCGTTCAAATTTCAGAGATGGGGGCGGTTTTCTTTGTTTCCAAAGCCTTATCTTCACCCCTCTGTGCCAAACAGCTCCATTATTGTCTTTTAAAAACACACCAGTGAGTCTCTGTTGCTCCCACTGACACGTTCTTAATTACTAGCAGTACCTTGAATATTAGCTTTCACTGCAGTGTTTTCACAGTTCCTGCTGCTACAAATGCTCACAGGAGCAGCAAAATAATGAAGTCACCGCCTCTCAAAAGGCCAACAAAATGAATGTTTCCTCCCGAGTGTTTGTTAGAGATTACAGTGACTTGCTGTTCTAGACAAATTCTGACCACGCTGTAAAAAATTTAATTTACATTTCACAATCAAAGAAAGTACGATCGTGGACCTTTCTCTTTTCACTGAACTGTTGTATAAATCAAAATAAAATATAGTAGAAGGTGCTAGGTTTGAATGCACCAGCTGGTTGGGTTCTTGCTGTGTGGAGGTTTCATGTTCACCCCTCTGTGGGTCTCTGTGGGTTCTTCCCACAGTCCAAAGACATGCATGTTAGTGTCAAGAAAAATGTTCCTCTTTTTTAACCAAATCATCGTCATCTCCTTCTACCCTGTGTTTACTGTGGTCAGTAGTAGATTGCTGCAGTTTCCTGTAGTTTGCATGAAAGATGCCAACCAGTCAGAATCTTCCATCCAAACCATGGGTGACACTAGCACTCTGTTTGCAAGCAAAGCAACTGCAAAGAGGTTCATAGTGCAACAGCAGCAGCACCGAGCATCCTCCAGCAACTGCTCGGCAACCAGTGAGGGAAAAACTAAAACCAGTGTAGTTTTGACACTGAGAACTTAGCCATTAATTTCACAGCGAGTGCCAGCAACAGCTTGGGAATAAATGTTTTTTCCTGACTGGTGCTCAGTAACCGGCCCCCTGCTTGTGTGGTGGCGGAACAGACATAACTAATAAAAACTGAAGCAAAGAATCCCTGAAAATACAACAAGACTAAAACCACAAAGTTTCATCTGTTCTGACTGGTTCCAGGAATAAAACTAGTTGAAATTTAGTTTTTAACATGAGACTGTACTGTGTTAACAATATGTACAGACAGTAACTACAGCAGTATTACACACTGCAATTTAACCAGTCGATCAAATTTATCCGGTATGGAGGGTATTATTATTACTCATCATTAATTTTCAGTGTTGGAAAATGAGAGGGGATTTTAAATCAATTAGGCCCTGTGGGGGCTGTCTCTAATATATACGGGGAAGCCTTTGTGGAATGAAACTGGGGCCAAAATTCCTTGAACAAATAAGACAAAAAACAGGACCGCCGGGCCTGTTAACCTGCTCGTCCAATCAGAGCCACATAGGAAGAATTAGTAACCAGTGGTTGTCGGTAAAATTTGCTTTATATTGCCGTTTGTGTCAAAGTGGTGCGAGGGGAGATAAGGACACGGTTCATGTTGGTCTAAGGGGACGAGCACACAATTATAATATTAAAGACTTTAATTAGTTGGGTTCAAAGGATCACAGGTTCTGTTTTCCTTCCAAGAAAAAATAGAAGAGTAGTTAAAAAAGAGAAGGTGACCTATGTAAACGTGTCAATGTGAGATTTATGTGACTAAAAGAAAATTAAAGCAAAAAGAAATGGTGGCGCATCACTGATGAGACCTGAATGATGAATGCTTTCTGTATTGTGCCTGAAATGGAAAGAAGACAGTTATGTGCTCAGCTGTCATTTAAAACAAATGAACTGTGTGAAATTTTCTGTGTAAAGATGTTTAATTATCAGAGTTCTAGTTTAATAATGTTAAATTTGTGTTTTCCTGTTTCAGCTTTCTGTATTTTTGTGTTTTGATGCTTTGCAGATGTTACCTTTCTGAATGTGCTGCCATCGCATTGATGCACGTTGTAATGTAACCCTAATAAAGTACAGTCACAGGTTTCCAGCTTTGTGTGTGTGTATGAAAGAGCTGTAGCTCGTTGCATTGAAAACATTATGGATTTTTATGTTTTTAACCAAATGGTTGCTTGATGTTAGCACATGAAAAGCTCAGTGCTAACATCAAGCACAAAGACACAGTTTGTATCCAATTGATCAGTACCAAACTGCAGGAAACACCAGTGTGTGTGTCCATTTGTCAGGTGAGTTTCTTCACTACGAGCTAGCGTCTGTCAGGGCTGACTCGGGCGGTAGTTCTAAACAGACCCAAACACAGAACCAACAAGGACAAAAGTTTTAACAGCCTTTGTTTTACACAAAGAATGAGGTGGCAGCTGTAAGGGAACGGAGGAGGGGGGAAGCTTTCGAAGTCCAGGAGAGTTTGTAGGATTAAGCCAGACTCACACTGCACTTGTGTAGTGTTTCAACTTTGTCTTTAGCCCAAACTTATCACACATTTTTTTCTGCTCCTTTCACCTACAGGTTTAGTTTCAACTACCAGGTTCAGACTGTGTGGGTTAAAATATGTCTCCTCACAGCAGTTATCCTTCATGTTGGCGCATGGTGAGTTGGTAAAGACAGGCTGAAACCTGGAACATCAAGCTAGTGGCTTTAACAGAAGTGTAGTTTTTGACTATTGTCCTGTACTGTGGAGCTTATCTGGTTGTGAAGTGATGACTTGATGAACCCTGCTTCCTACTCTACTTTTATTAAGGCTGTTGTGTTTTTAACATGTTTTAATGCTTTTAATCTTGTTCTATTTAATCTGAACAAGCCCCTAAAAAAGTCAGTGACCACTGTCGGCCTCTCTTGGTTTTTATTACCACTATTTATCAGTGTAATGTTTTAAAGCTCAGTTTTTAAAACCTTACGGTGTAACTACAGCCCAGTCCATGCAGCAGTATTTTAATGACTAACCTCATATTGTGGATGAATTATCTCAGTTGTTCTCCTGACTGAAATTTGGTCCGTTTATCCTGCCATGCAATTGCATTTGTCCGTAACCATCGGGAATCCTCACGTTAACTTTTATGGAGTGGAAAAAAGCAGGTGTTCATCCTCCATCGCATTATGCTAACCATTGCTGTGTAGCTAGCCACCACATAGCACATCATTATTGTAATGTTTGCATGCCTCAAACATTAATGATGACACCTTCAGTATTTCTCAGTTCCATTCTTTAATTCTCAGGCTTGCAGCGGCAACACAGTCTGTAGCGCTAACTTGTTCATCTACCGTTTTTTTGTTGTCTCCTCTTTTATATCATCCTTCCGCCTTACATTCGACCTTTCAAAATAAAATTTCTGTAAACATCACAATCACCTTTTTTTTTTTTTAACAAACTTGGGTACTCAGCGAGGTGAATTATTAATCTGAACCTATGACAACGACACCTAATAAAATTACTGAACGTTCTTATTACTTGAGTTTCTCCACACCTAAACATCAATTAAACAGCACTGCATCTGTGCAGATCTCTGACTAAACACTATCACTAGAATCCTGGTTACAGTGTTAGATTCAGGAACAACAAACATGTTACACGCAGTGTAACCTTTAACTGGTCACTCAGATATTCAAGTCTTAGATCTGATGTAATCAGACAGATGCATAGGTACGCATCTGTTTGATCTGACTGGGTATCTGGGCTTGTCTGTTAAGGCGGGGTCGACATGCCGTCCAGGTGGGGCATCTTCAAGTCCATGTCGGATTTTCTTGAAGAATGAGGCATTCCTGATAATTGAGTGTCCATCCCTTGTAGCTGTAACTTCAGAGCCCTTAACCTTGGTCACTTTGTAGGGTTTTGCATTGTAAGGTGTGGATAATTTGTTGTTCTTGGGTTGGCGATGCAGCACTGTGTCACCCAGTCTTAGTGAGTGTGGTCTGGCGCGACGGGTTGCATCTGCGATCTCCTTCATCTTGATCTTTGCACTATCATCCTTTGCTCTCACTTTAGCATCTGAACACTTCCGCGGAGTGGTGTTAATGAAAGGGAGCTTAGTGTATAGCTGGCGTTGAAACAGTATTTCAGCTGGTGAGCTCGCTGTTGCGCTATGAAGTGTAGATCTGTACTCACGAAGAAAGATGTTTAGGTGCTGTTTCCATGGTGTGCCCTGTGTTTCGGCAACTCTCAGTGCTTTGCCTAGGGTTCTCATAAATCTCTCAGCAATGGCATTCGCCTGAGGCCAACAAGGTGTGATTTTGCGATGATGAAATCCTAGGTAGCCTGCAAACTGAGAAAGCCTCACTGTTAAAAGGAGGACCATTGTCAGTTTTTACTGTCCTTGGGATTCCAAACATGGAGAACACTTTGTCAATGACTGGGATAACAGAAGATGCTGATGTTGAGCGTACACTTTCAACGACTGGATAGCGAGAATACTCGTCTGTGTTAATGAGCAGGTATTCCCCCGTAGGGAGTGGTCCATAAAAATCTACACTGACACTGTGCCAGGGTGTTTCGGGTAATGGTGACATCTGCAGAGGGTCAGTGTGTGTGACAGGTGTGCTAGCTTGGCATGGCAGACACTTTTGAACTGCAGATTCTGCTTTCTGATCGATCTCTGGGAACCATACTTTGGTACTGTGGCATGAATAAGGCACGGCGGGACCACGGAGCGACGTTCAGAGCCAACTTTATTTGATTCACGTCACACCACACCACCACCAACCCCTGAGTCCCCGTGTTTTAACACGGCGGGCGTGATTGCGGATGCCGTGCAGGTGCGTCCGCACGGCCCCGCAGACCACGCCCCACCACATACCCCCATCGCCCGATTGAGGCCGGGGAGCAATCTGGCCGAACCTACTCCCCCCCCCGCGAACTGGGGCGAGACTCGGCCCCTAAACATCGGCGCCCCAGCCCCTGACCAAGCGACGGGGAAGCGTCCGTTCTGGTGGCCGCCCGCGCATCCAGCGGCAACGGCGAAGCTGGTCCGGAGGTCGGCCGCGTAGCAAGCGGACACGGCCCCACAGGCATGGCCGTGAGCTCCTGCACACAGGCGGCTGGGCAGACGTCAGGCGCGCAGAATCGACTGGTGGCAGCAAGGCTGGACTAGCCAGCCCGCCGATCCCCGGCCTAGCGGGGCTGTCCCGCTCCTCTGCCTCCAACTCCGGCTGCACAGGCTGCCCTGGAGCAGGGACCTCCGTCTCCCCGCACAGCTGCTCCGCCACCGCCTCCGCCACCGCCTCCGCCACTCCCGTTTGGAGCGGCTCCCCGCACTGCGCCTCCGCCCCCAGCAGGCACAGCCCCTCGCCCACCTCTGGGTGGAGCGACTCCTCTGCCTTCGGCAGGTGTAGACCCTCGCCCGCCTCGTCCTCAGCCTCCGATTGGAGCGGCTCCTCCACCGCTCCCGGCAGGAGCAGCCCTTCACCCGGCTGCTCCTCCTCCTCCGGCAGGCTCGGACCCCCGCGTGGCTCGTCCACCACCTCCGGCTGCCGAGGTGACCCACACGGCTCCTCCACCGCTTCACTGTCCTCGGGACACACTTGTGGGGGTGGCGCCCAGGCCCAGAGCAGCGCTGCCAGCTCTGCCATCTTCCCCAGGTGGCGTTCGCTCTCCTTCCGCAGCTCTTCCTGTTGGCGACGCACCTCCGCCGCCTGCTTCCGCTGGGTGGCCGCTATTTCGGCCACCCTCTCGGCCAGCTCTTTCCTTTCCTGGCTCTGGTAGGTACCCGCCATGCCGCCTCCCGGGTTTCGGCACCAATGTGGCATGAATAAGGCACGGCGGGACCACGGAGCGACGTTCAGAGCCAACTTTATTTGATTCACGTCACACCACACCACCACCAACCCCTGAGTCCCCGTGTTTTAACACGGCGGGCGTGATTGCGGATGCCGTGCAGGTGCGTCCGCACGGCCCCGCAGACCACGCCCCACCACAGGTACGTAGTAGCGCTTTGGTCTTGACGATACCCTGGTGCCCTTCATGTGCCAGTTGTATTGCTCTTTCTTGTAGGACAGTTGGAATAACTATCCTCATGCCTCTGAGTATGAAGTCAGATGAGTCAGCTACTGTTAGTTCACTTTGAACATGTTTGAATCATTTCAAAATGTCAGCATGCTGGGATTTATCTGTTAGATGCCACGTGTTGTTCCTGATGTGACCGATGACTTCCTGCAGAACCTGGTCTTTCAGAGTCTCTGTTTTTATCTCGTGAAGTGTCATGGCTTTTGGGGTGGAGTGATAAGAGAAGAAATTGACATACTCTCCTGCAACCTTACATGCACGAGCACTTTCATTCTGCTGGGATAGAAGTAGGACATCGTCGTGTCGCTTGTGAGACTGACCTTGAGTGCCTGCAATGCAGTTTCTTGGTTTTGACCCCATGTCCAAGGGGTGGCCTTGTGTGTGAGCCTGCGCAGTGGCTCAGAGATCGATGAGAAGTCCCTGATGAACCTCGAGCAGTAATTGGCCATGCCAAGGAGACTTTTGATGTCAGCAGGGGTTTTTTTGGGTTGGGAGCGTGTTGAACTGCTGCAACCTTTTTAGGATCTGCTGAAATGCCAGCTGCAGAGAAGATGAAACCAAAAAACTCAAGTTTTGTTTTATTAAATTCACACTTCTCTCGATTCAGAGTAAGGTTTCAAAGCTCAAAATATTGAAACCTCCTCCTTTAATGACAAAGAAGGAACACCTAACTGTTTTGTCTTGTTTTTCCACCCTGCACCTGAATGCACCACACACAGGGAGAGATGTAGATGAGTGGTATGGGTAAATATTGATGTCTGTAGTAGACATGGATCGATTCGATATTACGAATCGGTATCGGTCCGATACTGACGTAAATTACTGGATCGGATATCGGAGAGAAAAAAAAAAGTAATCCGATCCATTAAATATCAAAAAAGCACCTCACAGAACTTGCGACATGGCGTAACTCGGATCATAACCGTAGCACGTGGCAGCAGTATGCCTCACGTGATAGAGCCGCTGTGTGTATTTCTAGCCTCGCTACCAATCCGGCATTTCATCTCCGAGGAAGTTATCCCAGAGAGAAGTAAAGAAAATGTGTAAGTTCATCTCTTAATGTTTGTAAAGCATTCACGTGTTAAGCTTTACAACCGATATATGGAGCGACTGCCTCTTCTCTCTCTCTCTCTCTCCTGCTGCTATAGCAGCAGGAGAGAGAGAGAGTGAATACTTCAATACTTCAATATACTTCAATACTTCAATACTAGAGAGAGTGAATACTTCAATACTTCAATATACTTCAATCTCTTAGGAGATTGAAGTATACTTCAATCATGAAACTGATCAATGATCAGCTGATCGGTTTTTCTGTTGCGAGTCCATCTCTCTTGCTTGTTTATCGCCCACTTCGCGCCAGAAAGAGGAAACCAGCGGCTGAACAACAGCAGCACGTTTAAGCTTGATAAGCTGTTGTTAGAATTTATTTATTATTACTTTCTACACCAGGATCTTTTTCTACGCAGCTGACGGCTGGTAACTGTGCAGGGGCGGATCTAGCAAAGTTTAGCCAGGGGGGCCGATAGGGCATTAACAGGGAAAAGGGGGCACAAAGACATACTTTTCTTTCTTATTCTCATTTAAAATGTCTAGCTTTTAATAAATAATTATCCGAATCTTACACCCAACGTTTTAATCTGATGTAAAATGTATAGAAGTCCATTACTGTATATAGTAACTATTAAGTCTAATATACCCTAGTAAGCTATACTACTTTTTCCTTTGGGAAGGTACCATCTGTGAATTCTGCAATTCTGTTGAAGGGAGATGTTGAATCTATTTAATTATTCTTGAGAAATAATTTATTTCTGTGCATTTTTTTTTTCACACTGCATCAAATTAAAGTTGATTACGTCGATTAAGCATCATGAGGTGGAGGGTGGTTCCCTATTTTTTTATTTTTTTTTTGCTGGGAGTTTTAGAGCCTTATTAGTTAGGTTGCTTACTCTTTAAAATACCAGAATAGGAAGGATGGAGTAGGCTTAAGTTTATTAGATTGATCAGGATTGCTGAACTATGAAATATTTTGGGTGCAGTGCATTTTGTTGCATGCAGGTATAACAGAATAGATTTAGTGGGTTTTTTTTTTAACTTGAGTATGAACTTATACAAAAAGCAGCAAGATATTAAACAAAAATCAGTTTTATTGATTAAAAAACACTATATCGGATTCATATCGGTATCGGCAGATATCCAAATTTATGATATCGGTATCGGTATCAGACATGAAAAAGTGGTATCGTGCCATCTCTAGTCTGTAGAAGTTAACGTAGGACGTGGTGTCAGTTTGTTGTAGGTAGCTTCAGTTAAGTAGTTAGCAGTGGCCCCAGAATCGATTAGCACCGGTATCTGGGTGCCCATTACTCTGACTTCAGTATGTGGGAGTTTAGGATGTTGAGCTGTGTCCACCACATATACATAAGCGTCATCACTGCTGGATGTGTGCCCTGTCTCCACATGTGCAGCGTTATCTGTTACCTGATGAACAGTTTGCGGTGGCAGATTTTTCTTATACTTCTTTCCACAATGTGTCTCTTTTTTCTTTGAGCGACATTGCTTTGCAAAATGATTGAATTTGCCACAAGAATTACAGATTTGGTCTTTGGCTGGGCATCCTTGCTCATGAGGATATCTCAAAATTTCTGTAAACATCACAATTATGTACCAGCTAGCCCAACTTCAGTAACCCTACAAACATCACTGCTGTTTAGTTTTCTGTCTTCATTTATGTCAGAAGTGATAGCAGAGCTGTACGTTTTAATTTTTCAGAAATCCCTCAGTCAGAACGTGGTATATCATCTTTAGATGGAAACCAGCGAGCTAACTCCTAACTTTGAACTCCGCCAAACTTAATAAACTCTGTTTTCATAGATGCCTGGATGTTAAACTTAATTGTTACACCTGGTAGCGCAGCCACTCTGATCATTTCATTACAGATGAAAGAATTTAGACAGTTTGTAACTCTCAGTGATGTTGCAGTGTTCGTTTGACTTTGGGACCTGAAGTCAATGATGTCAGACTTAAAGACCAGATACAATTTTTGGAAGTCTGAGCAATAACCATTCAATAAGTATTAGATAAACATGAGAAACATAAAGTTATCTTTAAGCTGATAATGGTGATGACATCTGTGCAAATGTGGTAACCCTATTATCACCAAACACCAAGGTTTACCATGGCATGATTACACACAAAATCTGTTCAGTGAGATGATGTGACACCAGCCAAATCCCAGTGCAGTTTAACTACTGCGTCACAAAAACCCATCAACTGTTATTCTCTTGATGACAAGCTTATCGATCCATTTAAAGGCAGCTGGAGCTGTTTCGTTCCACTTATGTGTTAAAGGAGAGACATTTTGGGAGCCTCACATGTTGAGTTCTAAAAACACTACTGTTATTCCAGCTGTTGGTTATACTCGCCTTCATCCTGTGAACTGGTATTTGAGGACTTCGCTCCTGTATTCATACTTTTGCTGTAAAGTCACTGTGAAACAGTAAGTTAGTTTGTTTTTGTCATGAAGTTACTGCTGCAGCAGAGAGAGATTAGAGTGTTTGCACAGTAGGATGTAGATTAGTTTCAGCGAGTTGTCAAGACGAAGCAGCACGTTTTTTAAAAAATGGCTCTGCAGATGGCCTTAATCAAAACATCACATTTCCATCTCAATGTGAATACTCGCTTTGCATCAGAGGAAAATGCATCAAAGAGTTTGAGAATACTGTGATGAGGAAACTTTAACCTTGAAAATAACAGACATGTCATGTTTCTGCTGCGTCTTCTGCTTTATTTTCACCCTTTAATACGTGATTGTGGGTCTTTCTTATATAGTCTGGTATTTCACAGTTTTCTTCTACAGTAGTTTATTGCTATTGGAGCCGTTTGCTGCTTATCTGGACTCAGATTTAACACAAATTGAGTTAATGATTTGGAGGAACCCTGAGCCTAAATGTGTAAGTCTGCAAACCTCAGAAAACTTAAGCAATGAAATAAAAATGTGAGAGACTGAAAGTCATGACAATTACTTGCTAAAGGTGTGTCTACAAGCTGTCATATGGGGTGTACGTATTTTCTTATGACTGTATAATGGGCTCCAGGCAGCGAAGTGCTTTTATCAGACTGAAAATTATATAAAACGTCCTTTTAGATCATTGGCTTCGGGTGCGGATAATACACAGCAGTGATTCCACCCACTGTGGGCGTCTGTGATTACAGTGGCTCAAGCGGGTAAACCAAATTTCCTGAATATCTTCACACGGTGTTGACGTGATGACCCGGTCTCCAGACAGTCGACTTGCTAACAAGATGAGTTTTTTTGTTGTTTTTTTCCTTTCAAAGGTGGCCAGACGTGACAGCTGGAGCACTAATGGGAGGTTTTGTGCTGTGGAAAAAAAAGTATTTTTAGGAACACTCAGGTTTCATCAATTTTCTCAGCTGGTTTAGGACACAACAAAGCTGCTCTCTGAAAAATGACAGAGTACAAGAGGACATGGAACCGAGGCTGAACAGAAAAAGAAACATCGCAGTAACATTTACTTCTTTCTCTTTTTCTTGTTGTCCATGAGCTGGCGCGGCATTAAAGGTGAAAGCTTTACGTACTGCACTGTCAGTGTTTCATTATTTATTTTTGACATGTTTCTTGAATATAAAACTTACATTTAAACTTTTTTCATTTTGCCACTTTTTCTGTTCATTAACTTGTTTTTCTGTGACTGACGTCAGGCAGATGGTGTACTTCTACTTGGTGGTCATGGATGGATGGATGGACTTTATGGCCTACAGCCCCATTACTAGCAAGTTTGAAAATGAAACGTATGTTTCTGTAATGTCAGTTTGGCCACGCATTTAAAGTCTCAGTGACAGTGACAGTAGAATCAATAGAATTTAGTGTCTGATTCTGCATCGACAGCAAACTATTATCTAGCAGAAATATCAGAAAGAATTATTTTGATTTCCTCCTTTGTTCATGATTTCGATAAATGCCAGCTCAACAGGCTTTAAAGCCAAGTAATCTGATTGTAATTCCACCGGGCAAGAATTTTAATAGTGCAGAGACACGATAAGAGCAAAGTAAGTGAAAAAACATTTTGTTATTAAGTCATCATATTAAGAAATGTCCACAAATACAATTTTAATTCAGGTTCATGGTACAAACACACTGAAAGACCTTCACTAATTGATGACAGTACTAATAAAGAAAAAGAAGGATGTATTGCAGCATAAACAGCTATGCTGCAGTAATCAGCGTTATTTATCTTCCATGTGAAAGAGTGGAGTGACTATGGAGAGTGAGTGGGCAGCTGGCATGCTTGGATAATGGTTTTTTAGTTCCAAACACTTCGCAGTTTGTTTCCAATCAATAAGGCCTATTTAAACTGTCACCGATGTATTCATCATCTAGGTCAACCAGCTCTACTTTATATTAAAGTCCTCAGGATCAGCACTTCTAAAGAGCTGAGATAAGAAGTATTTGCACCTGAATACATTGGAAATAAAGAACTGGGATGCCAGTTTGTGATTAGTGTAACTCCAAGGCTGCCCATTAGGGAAAGCAACTGGGAATTTGTTTTAATTTATTGGTACGCAATATTTTGAAAGAGCCAATTCACCTTGTTACTGATGCTTAACTTTCATTTAGATGTGAGTGAGAAGTGGATGGATGGATGTTTGCTCAGTCAGATTTGGCTTTGGGATTTTCGCTGACATCGTGAAATTTTTAGGCTTTACATCTTTACATATTAAATGACTTATTTATGACAAGGTAGGTCTCCCCTGAAGCGTACCCTGATTTATTGTTCTTGTTGTCCTCATCAAATGGAATCATCATCATCATCACCACACTCATCATAAATAACACGGCATGAGTGAGAACATAAATTAACAGAAAATGTTTAATGAGGACATAAAGCACATCAGCAGAAGGTTTATTTTCTCATTAACTTCTACACAATCAGGCTCTGATTTGCACCCTCAGGAGTCCATCCATCCATCCATCCATCCATGCATCCATCGTTACTTCCATCCATCCATCCATCCATCCATCCATGCATCCATGGCATTCCCAGGACAGCCAAGAGACACAATTTCCTCTTCAGCACCTCACCAGGAAGGCATCCAGGTGAGTTGTCTGAACCTTGTAAAATGTCTCCTTTTAATATGGTTTGTTTTTTCAGCTCTCTTCAGTGCCTAAGGTCTTCACCCCGTCCCTAGGACTGACCTTTCTGAGGAAGCTCATTTTCATCTTTCCTGTCTCTCTCTTCGTTGCACACCACATTATTGCAGACACAGCAGTAATCAGTCTGTGAGCTTCTACACGGAGCCGAGGGATGGACAGTGCTGGGCTTGATGGTCTCAGGATCCCATCCCTGCTTTTTGCATGTGACTGGTTTCTGCTGAATATCACCTCCATCTCGAACTGCGGTGATTTCTGGGAAGTGTGGATGTGATGAGAATTAGCCGGTCCAAGTCTGAGGCCACGGCTCACAATCAGAAAATGGCTGAGTGCCAACTCCAGGTCAGGGAGGAGTTGCTGCCACAAGCGAAGGAGTTCAAGTATTTCAGGGTTTTTCTTAAGTATGGCTAAAATAGTATTAACACTCTTTCCTCTTTTAAAACTTTTATGATTACTGGCAGAATAAAACAACTTTAAAAAGTTTTCACATTAATATTGTGATCTGTGACTCCTGACTCCTGCCTCCTGCTGTCCACCTCCATCCTATTCTGGATAAAAGAATCCAATAGCTTAAAAGGAGAGCCACTTAACACAGCCCACAGGAAACAGAAGATGCCAACAGCGAGATGAAAAAAGGCAGTACAATGCTAGAAACTTCAGTCTTCTGATGCCAATCTTCTAAAGAGTGGCACCGTTTGAGAGCGAGATCATCTCACACAGTTTGACATGTGCTGAATATAAATTACCTGCCTGCTGGAACAGATACTGCTACCACCAGTCTCTTGGGAGGACTGCATGAGTGATAAAGAGGGTTAACCCCCACTGGAAAAAAGCAGCACCAATACCAAGCATGCATTTGAGTTCATGTAGCATCTGTTTTAACTTGTCAAATGCAAATGCACATAAATACAGTGGCTACAGTAGCAGCTGATTTAGCACCATTCCCTAACTTACAACCGTCCTGCCATTGTAAATGTCCTCACACCTTAATTCCCACCCACCTGAGCTTCTATGCAGGAGGAAGCAAAGTGGTTGAGGTCTGACCCACTGTCAGCTGACACGTCTCAGTCATGATCAACCCATAGGTCTGCAGTGACACATTCAGAGATGCCACGTGCTCTCTGAAACATGAACAGAAGCTGCTCATACAGGCCGATTGTATGTCTTAACCCTCTAATCCAAAGAAATATTAAAACTAGTAAAGATAAGACAAGTGAAAATAAACAGAATTGGGAGGGTGGCAGAAGGAGTGAGAGTGGATTTTTTGTGTCTGTGTGCGAGAGAGATTTGAGGGAGTTTTTATGTCTGTTTCTTATCACTAACGCTGTCTCGCCTCTCAGGAAAGTTGAATCACATAAGTGGATTTTGTTCTTAAGACCTTCTGTTGACCAAAGGAAAGATAGAGCTTGTTGTTTCCTGAGGATATGAAAATTTCTGCACACACCAGTCTGCGTAAACTTATCTGGAGCTTATCTGGTGCCACTAAATTTAAGATGCAAACCTGTCTGAAGACTGGGGTGTATTTTGGTTATTCTTATTTAGAGATAAAGTCACTGTACACAATTGTGGGAAAAAAATACACAGCAACTAAGAAATCTGCAGAGGCAGTGGACCGAGACTTTTATATATGCACCTATGTGAGAATCAGGGCAGATTGTTTTCATTTCCAGCCTGATTTAATTGATTAAAGCTTTTCTCAGTGGATCGATCTTGGGCAAACAATAATGTGAGGAGGAAGCCAGAGGTAAGAGGCATTAACAGAAAAAAAAATAAAGAAACCAAGCTTCCTGACATCTGGAATGTGCCTGAGCTTCCGCTAATTGAACTTAAGTGATGTCTCTCGGCAGACAACCATTTCCTGCTTTAGATTTAGGGCAATGCGACCTGCCTGCGCCTCGCCATTGTTCACCAGAAGCATTTAAGAATCAATGGGTCAAAGATGATGTTCATTACCTACATAGGAGAGAACCTTATTGATCTTTCCACTGTTCTTATAAAGCAGAGTGGGGCTTAAAGATTGAGTCCAACTAGAAACCCATGATTTCTTTCTGTGTTCTCCCACATCCCACAGTTCAGCGTGAGCTGGCTTTGTGTCTAAGTGTTTAGCATATCTTAGCTGAGTGTGTCTCATGAAGGGTGCCAACAGTGGATTTTTCAGTCGCAACCAAAGTAGTCAGCTGACCTCAACTTGATGTAAACACAATGATTTTGTTATGAAGCAGCACCTAATTCAGGGCGAAAGACTGTTGCTCAACCTAAATAAAGCCTAAAAAAGGAAAAAAGCTTGTGTAAAAAATTCTCATTAAGAGGCTAAATGTATATATTAGGTTCCCTACTTGTAGTGGCTTTGTATAGCCATTTAAGAAACGCTAGCCACCAGTGAGGCTCAAGATCAAAACAATAACAAACCTCTGGCACAGCTGGAGAGACACGGAGACCAGGGCCCTGTTTCAGGAAGCCGGTTTAGAAAACTCAGAGTGAAAAACGATACTCAGGGTTGAGTAACCCCGAACTGTCCAACTCGGAATATTCGGTTTCAGAAAGGCTGATAACAATTAGTTCAGTCAACGTGGAGTTGCTTTAACCCCAAGTGAAGCGCGCGGACGAGGATACATAAAGCCCTGATAAGCGGAGCACAGATTAAGCGAGTCACCATGGAGACGGAGGGAAAGAAGGCGCGGTCAATGTATTTCACAGCGCTTGAGGCCGAAATTCTGATGGCAGCATATGCCGATAACATGCAAATTTCTCAGAAAAAAAGTAACACAGCCTCAGCTGCAAAACAAAGGAAGCATGCATGGCAAAACATAGCCGACAGAGTCAATGCGTGAGTGTTAATATAAACATTGATCTAGGGATTTCCACCCATTTAACAGGTTATTTTATCATATGTTATTTTATTTGTTATTTTATACATTTTATTTTGTGATGTGATGTGAGCGCAGGTGCAACCCAACAGGCCCCAAACGTGCCTGGCAGCAAGTAAAAATGAAATATAAAAATATAGTCCAAACAGGTGAGGTGTAATTGTATTATGAGCCATAGTGTTTGGTCTGTTTGTCCGATGTAAATCAATTGCAGTTAGAGGCTATATTAATTTTCTTTCTGTAAGCACTTATTGAAATTATCTGAGCACATTACAAGTACATATTTGCTTACTCTGTATGCTCAAATGTGGCCCGTTATAGCCAACAGAAAAAAAGCGGAGGCCCGAAAAACAGGTGGGGGTCCTCCACCACCACCACTCACAGAGGCTGAGCAGTTGGCCCTCAGCCAAAACAGTGGGCGCCCTGTGGCCGAAGGCATCTCTGCGGGGACATCCTCTGAGTCAATAACCCCGCAAGACACAAGTGCCTACATAGGGGGTAAATTCAAAATAATACATGATGTGCATACATCCTTTCTTCACAGTCACCTTTGCAGTGCTACTCATTCATTTGATAAACTCTTTACCATAATGGATTATTTTGTAGTGAAGTTATTTTCCTACTGATTTTGCCTTCCCTCAGTCTTGGTTGTCTTTGAGAGCATAATGACAATGAAGTGTAAGGTGATTGGTATGTTTGTTAATTGCCATTTGGTCCCTTGTAAGTTATAAGTGACCTGTATAAACCTCATATTCTATCAGTTGATGGTGGTGGTGTACTGCATCTGGTGCAGCCTCCTGTTGAGCCAGACCAACATGCAGTTGTGAGTAATACTCCACAGATTATATGAGTTTACAGTAGAACAGCAATGTTGTTAACTTCTTTACTACAGGAAAATAATGAAGAAACATTGACAGCTGTTACAGAGGAGGAAGCAACAGAGACACTTTATGAGGTGTACATCTTTTAATACTTTGTGTACAGGAAACACAGGCGACCAATAAAGCCAGTTGAACAAAAAATCTGTTTATTCTTCTTTCAACATGTTGAGGTGATGGGTCAAAGGAAATGATTGTGACATATGGTGTCTCTGACTGCTCTTCCATCTTGTATGTCCGTGGGAGGGTCAGGATGTTCATGGTTTGGATCACTGCTGTTTGGTTCAGAAGGACAGTGTTCTCCTCTAATTGTGGCAATGTTGTGAAGAATCACACATGCCACAATAATGTCACATGCCCTTTCTGGGGTGACCCTGAGTCTTTGCAGGCACTGGAACCGGGCCTTAAGCATTCCGATAGTCATTTCAATTCTGGCTCTTGTCCTGCAATTAGCCAGATTATATCGCTGCTGTGGGCCCGGTTCAGGGTCAGAGTAAGGGGTAAGCAAATAGGGTAAACATGGATACCCCCTATCACCAAGCAAGTAGCCAGTGAACTCTCCTAAGACAGAAGGATACACTTCAGTTCAAATGTCCCTGAAGCAATTGGTCTTTATATATTTTAAAGTATTCTCAACTCACCATGTCCAAATTTTGTGCTCAGTGTACATTCACGGAATATTTGTGAGTCATGGACAGAGCCTGGCCACTTGGCTTCCACATTTGTGATAATGTTGGCAGCATCACATATGATCTTCACAGTGCAGAGAACACAAATTAGCATCCATTACTATAATGAAATAATTTGTTAGTTTGAAATGCTACAGGGAACTATGTACCTGCACATTAATGCTGTGGAAAGACTTCCTGTTCACATAGTCTCCTTCATTTACTGAAGGAGCAATGATTGGAATGTGAGTGCCATCTGTACAGCCAATCACGCCTGGGAACCCTGAAAATAAATGTACAATTTAAGTAGTAGTCCAAGTATCACCACATCATAAATTAAGTTTTGGTCATCCTGATACCTGCAATTTTGTGGCATCCCTCTTTGATAAATCTTGTGGGTCTATGACCGGGGAACACAAACGAGTACAGGAGACGTTTCAGTGCAACTGTAACATTCCTGACTGCCCGACAGACGGTAGCCTTGGAAACGTGCTCAGCGTCACCAATATTATACAGAAAGCTCCCGTTTGCAAAAAACCGAAGTGCAATACAAATAATATGTACAGAACTGAGAGGATGTCCACGATGTGTCACATGCGTAATATATGGCCTGAGGATGTTATTCAAATAACTTATAGATTGTGCTGAGAAACGGTAACGTTCACACAGACAATCATCAGGAAATGATAAAATGTCCAAACGCGCTCTGATCACTCTCTCCCGGCGGAGAGCTCTGCGGAGAATTTGGGCTTCACGATCTACTGGCTCTTCAAGGAAGGGGCACACCATGTCCGACACTTCCTACTGTCAGGTTTCCGACAAAGGGGCGGAGACAGTCAGGGTTAGTTGTAGTAAACCTGCTAGGGGGCAGGTTAGCTTCACGGAGTGTGTCGTCATAGTGACTCACTGAGGCTTCATCTGAACTCGCTTTGTGAAACCGAAAACCCAGAGTTTTCGTTAACTCAGGGTATACTTACTCAGTTTTTCCACTAAACCGGCTTCCTGAAACAGGGCCCATGACACAAACACAGAAATGCCAATAATTGAAGTTCCTTTAATGGCCCCTTGGTGCTGTTTCCAAATCTGAGTCAGACCCCAACTTTACAGCTCAAGTGAACACGTTTAATATAAACTCCAGAACCACACAGTTATGATATATACTGCACTCATGTAGTTTCTAATGCATTCTTTATTGTAGTTGATAAATTAGCAGACCACACTCACACTGTCTCAAAAAACATCATATTAGCATCCAAAATGCTAACAGGTTTAAGAATTTAGGGATCAGTGATGACATAGTCGCGTTGTTCATCTTTTATATGGACTCAATAATTCTGAAGGCACTTTATTTATTTCACAGAGCACATGAGATGATGATTTTATTAAAAATAAAACAGGAAGTAGCCAAACATGTAAACATATGACGCAGAAAAGGAGTCTTAACAGACACAGCGAGGACTAGAAAACTGAAATCCAGTGATTTCATTCTAAACAACAACTTGTATTACAATTTAGAAAAGAAATATGCCAATATTGATATTGCATATGGCATATTTTTAAGAATATTCATGGAGTTGTACGATAAAACTGTCCAACAATAAAATACAACAGAAAGCACAAATATTCAGATAGACCATGGATCACTAAGGGTTTACAAAATGCATGTAAAAAGAAAAATACACTCTATAGGGAATTCCTAAAACAAAGAACAAAAGATGCTGAAAATAAATATAAAAAATACAAAAATAAGTTGACCAATATTATACGTGTATGTAGAAAGGAGTATTATAGTAAAATATTGAACAACAATAAACATAATATGAAGGGAATATGGGATGTTTTAAACGGTATCATTAAAAATAATTCTGGACAACAAAGTTATCCTCAATACTTTATCGACAATGGCAATATTATGGAAAACACTGCTGATAAGGTCAACAGCTTTAATCATTATTTTGTAAATATTGGACCAAAACTGGCAGAACAAATTCCTGAGTCACTGCCATCAGTAGACTGTAGTGAAAACCTGATTGATAGGAACCCTACCTCAATGTTCCTCACATCAGTGGAGGAAAAAGAAATAATTGACATTGTACACATGTGTAAATATAAAACATCTACTTATTGTAATGATATTGACATGAAAATCGTCAAGAAGGTCATTGAAGGAATTGTAGGACCTCTAACATATATTTGTAACTTATCATTTCCGACGGGAAAAGTGCCAAACAAAATGAAAATAGCTAAAGTTGTGCCGCTGTATAAAACTGGGGATAGACGCCACTTCACAAATTACAGGCCTGTTTCTTTACTACCACAATTCTCCAAAATCCTAGAAAACCTGTTTAATAAACGATTAGACAAATTCTTAGATAAATATAAATTACTCTCTGACAGTCAATATGGATTCAGATCAAAAAGATCAACATCTCTGGCATTAATCGAATCAATTGAGGAGATTACGAATGCTATAGATCAGAAACAGTATGCAGCTGGAGTATTTCTGGATCTCAAGAAAGCATTCGACACAATCAATCATGACATATTAATTAATAAACTGGAACGGTACGGGATCAGGGGGGTTGTACTGCACTGGGTGAAACATTTTTTAAGTGACAGGAAACGTTTTTGTGAAGCTGGGTGTCCATTCCTCATCATGCTTGGACATTGCTTGTGGTGTTCCACAAGGCTCTGTACTGGGTCCAAAATTATTTATTATTTATATAAATGATATTTGTAAGGCATCTGATATATTAAAATTGGTATTATTTGCAGATGACACAAATATTTTTTGCTCTGGGGGGAATCTAAAGGAGCTGCTGGATACAATTACTTCAGAAATGTGCAAAATTAAAAAATGGTTTAACAGGAACAAACTATCGCTAAATCTAAGTAAAACTAAAATTATCTTATTTGGAAATTCCCTTAGAAATGCACAAGTGCAGATTCATGTAGATGGTGTGGAAATTGAAAGAGTACTTGAACATAAGTTTCTTGGTGTGATTATAGATGATAAATTAAACTGGAAGTCTCATATAAATCATATACATAACAAAATTTCAAGAAGTGTCTCAATCTTGAGTAAAGTAAAACACATTCTGGACCACAAATCACTCCACATTCTCTATTGTTCCCTGATTGCACCGTATTTGAATTACTATGCAGAGGTGTGGGGCAATACTTACAAATGTTCGCTATCATCAATCTTTATATTGCAAAAAAGGGCCATAAGGATAATCCATAAAACTGGTTACAGAGATCATACAAATCCGCTATTCTTAAAATCAAAAATTCTAAAATTCACAGATCTGGTTTATTTTCTCACACCACAAATTATATATAAAGCAATAAATAACCTGCTTCCTGACAATATTCTAAAAATGTTTTCTAAAAGGGAACGGGGATACAATTTGAGGGGGGAATTAAATTTAAAACATCCTCGTATCCGTACAACATTAAAAAGTTTTTGCATCTCTGTGTGTGGAGTGAAGCTGTGGAACAGACTAAGTAAAGATATGAAGCAATGTCCAAGCATGGCGCAGTTTAAAAAGCGGTTTAAGGATATGGTTTTTACAGGGTACAGGGAAAAGGTAGAGATTTGATAGGGTGTTCTTGTCTAATATTTTCATGTGTGCGCGTGTGCACGGGTATGTTGGTATGGGTGGGTGTATATATATATATAAAAAAAAAACACCCAGCACGCCCCTGCGGGCGGTTTATCCTTCAAGCTCGGGTCCTCTACCAGAGGCCTGGGAGCTTGAGGGTCCTGCGCAGTATCTTAGCTGTTCCCAGGACTGCGCTCTTCTGGACAGAGATCTCCGATGTTGTTCCCGGGATCTGCTGGAGCCACTCGCCTAGCTTGGGAGTCACCGCACCTAGTGCTCCGATTACCACGGGGACCACCGTTACCTTCACCCTCCACATCCTCTCGAGCTCTTCTCTGAGCCCTTGGTATTTCTCCAGCTTCTCGTGTTCCTTCTTCCTGATATTGCTGTCATTCGGAACCGCTACATCGATCACTACGGCCGTCTTCTTCTGTTTGTCTACCACCACTATGTCCGGTTGGTTAGCCACCACCATTTTGTCCGTCTGTATCTGGAAGTCCCACAGGATCTTAGCTCGGTCATTCTCCACCACCCTTGGGGGCATCTCCCATTTTGACCTCGGGACTTCTAGGTTATACTCGGCACAGATGTTCCTGTACACTATGCCGGCCACTTGGTTATGGCGTTCCATGTATGCCTTGCCTGCTAGCATCTTGCACCCTGCTGTTATGTGCTGGATTGTTTCTGGGGCATCTTTACACAGCCTGCACCTGGGGTCTTGCCTGGTGTGATAGACCCCAGCCTCTATGGATCTTGTACTCAGAGCTTGTTCTTGTGCTGCCATGATTAGTGCCTCTGTGCTGTCTTTCAGTCCAGCTTTGTCTAGCCACTGGTAGGATTTCTGGATATCAGCCACCTCCTCTATCTGCCGGTGGTACATACCGTGCAGGGGCCTGTCCTTCCATGATGGTTCCTCGTCTCCCTCCTCTTTCTTGGGTTTCTGCTGCCTGAGGTATTCACTGAGCACTCGGTCAGTTGGGGCCATCTTCCCAATGTATTCTTGGATGTTCGTTGTCTCATCCTGGACTGTGGTGCTGACACTCACCAGTCCCCGGCCCCCTTCCTTCCGCTTAGCGTACAGCCTCAGGGTGCTGGACTTGGGGTGAAACCCTCCATGCATGGTCAGGAGCTTTCTTGTCTTTATGTCAGTGGCTTCTATCTCCTCCTTTGGCCAGCTTATTACCCCAGCAGGGTACCTGATCACGGGCAGGGCGTATGTGTTGATGGCCCGGATCTTGTTCTTACCATTCAGCTGACTCCTCAGGACTTGCCTGACCCTCTGCAGGTACTTGGTGGTTGCAGCCTTTCTAGCGGCCTCTTCATGGTTCCCATTTGCCTGCGGGATCCCCAGGTACTTGTAACTGTCCTCTATGTCTGCAATGTTGCCTTCTGGTAGTTCAATCCCCTCAGTTCTGACTACCTTCCCTCTCTTTGTTACCATCCGACTACACTTCTCCAGTCCGAACGACATTCCAATGTCATTGCTGTATAGCCTGGTAGTGTGGATCAGTGAATCGATGTCTCGTTCACTCTTGGCATACAGCTTGATGTCATCCATGTACAGGAGGTGGCTGACAACTGCTCCGTTCCGTAGTCGGTATCCGTAGCCAGTCTTGTTAATGATCTCACTGAGGGGGTTCAGACCTATGCAGAACAGCAGTGGGGACAGAGCATCTCCTTGGTAGATCCCGCACTTGATGGTAACTTGTGCTATGGGCTTGGAGTTGGCCTCTAGTGTTGTACGCCACATCCCCATTGAGTTCCTGATGAAGGCTCTTAGGGTCCCATTGATCTTGTACAATTCTAGGCATTCCAGTATCCAGCTGTGGGGCATTGAGTCATAGGCCTTCTTGTAATCAATCCAGGCAGTGCACAGGTTGGTCAGTCTGGTCTTGCAGTCTCGGCTGATTGTTCTGTCTACCAGTAGCTGGTGTTTTGCACCTCTGGTATTCTTGCCAATTCCTTTCTGTGTCCCGCTCATGTATTGACCCATGTGCCTGTTCATCTTAGCCGATATGATGCCTGACAGGAGCTTCCATGTAGTACTGAGGCAGGTTATTGGTCGGTAGTTGGAGGGGACCGGTCCCTTCTTGGGGTCCTTGGGGATCAGGACCGTCCGGCCTTCAGTTAGCCATTCTGGGTGTCTTTCGTTAACTAGCAGCTGGTTCATTTGTGCTGCCAGACGCTCGTGGAGTGCAGTCAGCTTCTTCAGCCAGTAGGCGTGAACCATGTCGGGCCCTGGTGCTGTCCAACTCTTCATACTGGAGACCCTTTCTTGGATATCTGCCACTGTGATGGTTACTGGACCCTGTTCAGGGAGGTCGCTGTGGTCTGCCCTCAGATCCTCTAGCCACTGAGCATTGCCGTTATGGGTTGCATCCTTCTCCCATATGCTCTTCCAGTATTGCTCCGTCTCCAGCCTTGGTGGTGCTGTTCTCTTATTGTTCCCTTGCCACTGAGAGTACACCTTTGCTGGTTCTGTGGAGAACAGCTGGTTTATTCTCCTGCCTTCTATCTCTCTGGTGTACCTCCTCAAGCGGCTGGCCAAGGCTGTGAGTCTTTGCTTGGCAGTTTCCAAGGCCTCAGGTATGGACAGCTTGCTGTATTTCTTAGGCACCTTATTCATTCAAAATTCAAAAATCTACATAGTCAAAGACCCTCGATCACAACCTTAAGAGCAGTTAGACCTGAAGGCTTACAGTACTGGAAATAGTCAGCTCTCTTTATTAAAAGCAGTAATGCCATTATCAGACCCTGCAAACCCTGTCAGTATTTAGGCAGTTTAATACTCTGAGGCACTGAGCACTTCATTGGTTCTTTTACTTCTAAAGAAACTAAGAGATGTACTTGAAAGCACCACCAGACTGGATTCACTTGGCAGACTCAATCTATTGATACTGTTGAAGGATTTAAGACGTGTTCGGTGGTTTATCTGAAGTGCTCTTTGAATTTCATTGATTGAGTGCTTTGATAGCCCTGTGCCTGCAGCACGACTTTAGGCAGGCCAGATTCAGAAAATGTCACACGATGGCATACATATTTGTTATTTCAGTGCTTGTCTGCTTTGTGGCACCAACATCAGTTTAGAGAAAATAAAAAGTTCGCCCTGCTGTCCTGCAGTCACTGTGAAACAGGCAGGTTCACATAAATTGGGCGACTTGAATCGAGCTGCATGTCATGAAAAATGTCGGAGGGGATTATTATTTTATTATCTTTGGATTTATGTTCAAAAAAGATAAATTTCACAAAGTGTTTGTCGTTTATCGCTGACTGCACCTGTCGAGGAATAATAATCATGAAAAAAGCTGAATTTGAATGGACGGGGATGTGGTTTTGATTTGCTTTACAACACTGTCACGCTTCATCATTTACTCACAAAAACATTCAGTTGTATACCCACGCTGGGACACTTAGCAGCACTTCAGCCAAGGCAGCCAAAGCAAATAATGCAGAATAAGAGCGACTATCTTCCCTCTACACCTGAGCAGCTTAGAGCTGAATGCACACATTTTCCTTTTCAGACAGCTGAATGAAGAATTTACATGGTCCCCAAATTATTTCAAATGACTTGTATTTGTAAGCCACAATATCCATAACCAGCTGTCACATCGGCAAGATGTCACAATGCTGAAAGAGCCACGAGTGGGGCATATGGCTCCACGTCCATCAGTGACACCAAGTGATAATTCGTACATTTCTGCCTCTTCTTGCTTTAAACATTTATCCACCGTGTGACATCCGCCTCTTCCTCATCAGCCCCACTGTCTGCTTCTTCCTCCGCTGGTCAACTGCTATCACAGCTAAACAGGGCATGTCAAGGCTGGCATGAGTCTGCATGAGTGGGTTCAAAATCTGTGCCATTTGGTGTTCACGGGTACATGCAGGAGCATGTTTCTGTGCTCGTCTGTGATTTTACAGCCTTTTAAATTGTATGCAGAAATACGTTCCACGTCCTTTTGCATTTGTCTGCATCTAATAGAAAACAGATGGTTGAAACCCAAACAAAATGTAAACAAAGTCACATAAACCTGAACAGAATCAAAGACTCGTCAAGTCTGAATGGTAGCAAAAGGTCCAATGAGGAGGTGTTTAGAAGCTTTTTATGATATTACATTATTCGTCACAGGGGGCTGGAGCCTACCTCAACTGTCACAGTTCACCCTGTCTCAGGTTGACCTGATCACCTGTGCAGCTCATCAGTTGTAGGGCTAACACAAGGAGAGAGAGAGAGTTGTTCACTGTCACGGCCAATTTAGAATCGCCGTAGACCAAGCTTGCTTGTCTTTGGACTTTGGGAAGCTGGAGTTCCTGTACAGAACCCAAACATGCAAACTCCAGACACAAAGGCTCCAGCTGGGCAATGGATTCTAACCCAGGACCTTCTTGCTTTGAGGCATCAGTGCTACCCTATCAAGTTATCTTCACATAAAATATATTAACTCTTTATGGCCGGTCAGAGCGGGCACGCTCCGTTTTGCGTAAATACTTTTAAAGCCCCTAGATTGCAACCAAATAAGCTAGCACAATAATTTTTTTGCATATGAAAGCAGAGGAATTGTACATCTTATGTATTCAGTTTGTCCTAGGTCACTACCTGCCCGAAACCGGAAGTGGCGTCATTTTTGCGGAAAATGTAGTTTTTTCCTATAGGACATTTACAAAGATATGCTGGTGTTTTTAAAAGTCATGTTTGAGTTTATGCCTTTCTGTATAGTTTCTGGGATGCTTGGAACTCAAATTACACTATTGGAAATAGTTTATTTTGATGCACATGCTGTTGTTTTGCAAATTTGCATGATAATATTTATTTTCGTTTTTCCTGCAGTATATAAAAATTGGTGTATCTCAAAAATAAAACTATGAAGACACTCAAAATAACCCTGGAAAGGATGGATGGATATGTGTAAAACAACAAAACAAAAATGATTTTTTTTTCAGTTTATTGCACTTTTTTCCAATTTATGTATTTACTATGGACTTATTGCATACATATTATAAAATTTGGGATATAATGGTTGTATTGATGTATAGCAACTTGAAATACTCCCAAAAATGCCACTACAGCATGTAAAAATATAAAGATAAGCTCTGGCGGACATGGTTCTATAGTAGGTCTTAAATCATTAAGACCTACTATATTAAATCATTTTAATTTGTCAATTTAACAACCCAACCTGGTCCATATTGAAACTTAAAATGAGATGCAAATGTGTGTTGCCTACCTCAGGTAGAGCAGGGCATCTACTAACCAGGAGGTTGGTGGTTCAATTCCTTCCTGTTCCAGTTTGCATACCAAAGGTAGTCTTGGGCTAGATACTGAACCCTGAGCTTCTCCCAGTGCATTCATCAGAGTGTGAATATGAGATGGAAAGCACACTGAGTGTTTGTGTAGTATGTAAGAACCAGTCCATTTATTATCTTTTCAAAAACACCTCTGAAGGGGTCTTTGGACCCTGACCACTGTGGAAATCTCATTATATATCATTTTTATGTTTGATTTGATCAAAGTTTGCCTTCCTGGTGCAACCCTTCACATTTATCCAGGCCTGGGCCAAAGAGTACACAGGTTTGTGATGTACAGGGAACAGCATTACAGCATTACAAAGCAGGAAACAGCAGTTTCCTGTAGCCAGACATAAACATGCTTTGTAATGCTGTAAAGTTCAACATTTTAGGATGAGAATCTAGAGGCATTGATTTGCTGTTGGAGTCTTAAGTGAAAGAAAGAGAAAGTGCAGTTTTTGCAGTTTCCTAAACACTGGTTCCGGTTTCAGCCAGAACGGGGACAGCTCCTGAGTTTTACCAGGTCTGGCTCCGTTAAAGGGGAAACTCAGGAGTCTATATGTACAGTAACACTGCTGACTCTCCTGAAAACGGCCACAGATACATACTGGTGTACATCCTGCGAAGTACAGCCCTTGTAGGAATGTTTAGCTTATTTTAGAGTTTAGGAATGTGTTAGATAGGATATAGAATTGTGAGACATTGACACTGCCCTGGATATAAATAAAGGCCTGACTTGTGTCATGAAGTTAGGAGTAGATTTTAGGAGACCCTCCCCAGTTGAACTGTGAAAGTAAGACAAAGAGGAGTTAATGCTGAGTGGAAATTCCCCAGAGGATACCTGGGTGGGGGTCTCAACATTTGCAACTGGATAACTGTGGTCTGGAAGGGAGATGGACTTTTATGACCGGCAGGGAGTCACGTACGCAGAGACACACACACAGTGCTTAAACTGTTACACTCACACATCGACACGCACACTCACTCACGTGCACTCACACATACACACAGGTACGCGCATACACTCAGTCACTCACGTGCACTGACATAGGCATACGGATACGCACACACAGGCACTCACGTGCTCGTGCATACACACAGACACAGTTTGCAGCACACCATGGGGGTTTTATGATGGGGTCGCTTCTATAAAACTGGCTGTAACTAACAAAGGAGTGAAGATTTTGAAGAGGGACATCGGCCTCGTCTTCCCTTCTAGTAATGCATGCTTAAATTAAGATGAATAAAGGTTTTGTGAAATAACTACTGAGTTCCGGTGCCGTCTCTGGAAGTTTCGAGGAATAAAACAAACCGGGGTGAAACTGATTTCGCAACACCCTATACAGAGGACTTTGACAATAATGATAGAATATTTAGGCCATAATGATGTGGCAAGTCAGTACTACTGACAGTTTTTAGCATGTGACAACATAAAATCCTCTGCAGTGCAGCATGTTTCCACAGACCCTGTCAGAAGACATAAAAGCCTCTAAAACGTGCACTGATTTTTCACAGACCGCTCCAACAACACACCCGTGCAGCTTTTAAACTGAAACAATGAACCTGAACACTCACAGGAGAAGTCCTCTTTAGTTCTCTGACCCCCCAGGTTGTCTGACCTGCTGCTGACTGCTGTTTAATTTGCCTCATGAAGCCCTTCTGCTGCACGTTTTAGCTCACACACACACACACACACACACACACACACACACACACACTCATATAACCATCTCTGACCTGACTCTGTGTGTTACTGACTCAACAGCACGAAGGGCTGTGGTTTGATTTTTCATAGTGATGGAGCGAGAGTCAATAACACTGTTTTCCTTTGTCTCACACACACCACACACAGATTGCTGTGCGAATGGACAGCATGTGACATGAAGCACCTGTTGACAACAATAAATACCTGTGTGCACCCCTGACTTCCGTGCTGCATCTTCTCCCAAAAGTCGAAAACTTTAGTGCTCTCCGCTCCCATGTCCCTGTGCTCACTGCCCTCCTGTGCTCCACTCTCCACCTGGAGGAAACAACAGATGCAGCCGTACTCACTCACTCACTCACTCACTCACTCACTCACTCAACTCTGAGCTGACACTAACGTGGAGTCTCACACAACAATCCAGTGTGGAGGAGCGCTCAGCCAAACTGTTAAATAGCTCCCCGACGAGGGGAGCTATTTAAAAACAAGCCATGTGTGCGATTCTCCTCCGCAGGTGTGGCCAGGCTCCTGGCTGACACACCAACCAGGCCTGAAGAACTGGTGCTCTGTCACGCCCACACACACCCACCTATACACAAACACATGGAAACAAAGGACAGCAGCACCGAAAATACACATGTCCATACTTATTCAAAAACCCTGGGTCCTTCAGACCCGGGCCCATGACAATATAACCACATAGGGGGAGTCCACCAAATCATCGAGCACTTAAAGTTGTCACGGTCCTGGGTCGGTTCGACCCAGTATTTTGAGTTTCTTATGTTTTGGTTTATTTTTGCATTATGGATTAGTTCTTATTCTCTGGTGATACCGTTTTGATTATAATTATATTCTGATTCTTTAGTTATCCAATGATGATGATGACGATGATGATTATTTCTGGTTTAGGTTTTGTTATCTTGCTCTCATGTTTGGTTTAGGTTGCCTGTGCTTAGTCTTCTCTGCCCGTATGTCCCGCTGTTTGCCCATGACGTCATTATGCCTGTTTACGAGTCTGTGTCTCTGTCTGTCGTGTGCTTCCTGTTTTATTTTGTAGGTCTGTGTCCTATGTCAGTGCGTTCAGCTTTGTGCTCTCCCTGTCTCGTCAGTGTAATCAGCGTCAGCAGTGTCTCCCAGCTGTTTCCTCTTCGCTCCGTTCACCTCTTGTATTTAGTGTCTGTGTCTTCCCCTACTCGGTGTCGCGTCGTTAATGTCTGTTCACCCTCGCTTCCTCTGTGTGTTCCGTTTGCCAGCCAGCCTTCCTGCCTAGTTATTCTGTTCTTCCAGTTTAGTTAGTGTTTTTCTGTTCTGCTTCTTACCAGCAATAAAGATGTGTGTTTTGAGTTACTTCCGCCTCAGTGAGTCCTGCATTTTGGGTCCTCTCTTCCTGCCTGCCTACACACAGACATGACAAAAGTAGCATTATTCAGTAGAGACACTAGGAAATCCACAGAACCCCACAGAACTGTACACCAAACTCTCAGGGTTTTGAGTATCTTTTGTCTTTATAATTTTGTATTGTGATTCATGTTAAAGATTCTCGTTGTTCATCTTAGTTTATTCCATAGTGTCTAGTGTTCTAGTTTAGGTTTCCTGTATTCTGTTTCGTTCCCTGAGTATTTAATATGCTTCCCTCATGTAGTTGCCCTCTGTGTCTCCCTCTGTGTGTCTGTGTTTACAGTATATTATGGTGTTAGTTCTGGTGCCGTGTTCCCACTCCTTGTGTTCTGTGTTTTCTCATCCCGTTATGTGCTCCTCCATGTTCTCTTTCCCCCTCCAGGCTGTCTCTGTGTACTTCTTATTTTACTTTGAAGGTCTGTGTCTTATGTTAGTGTATTCTGCTTTGCGTCTGATTTCTCTGATTTCTCCCAGCTATGTTCCTCTCCTGTGTCCCATTCCCTCATTGCTTCTGTGACTATTTAAGCCCTGTGTTCTCTTCTGCTTGTTGCTGGTTCGTCTGTGTTGTCTCCCCTCGTTCCTTCCTGTGTTCCATTCATTCACTCCCTTAGCCTGTAGCTCGGCCAGAAGCTCAGCCATTAGCGCAGCGTGCTGCTCAGCTATTAGCTGTTCAGTATTCAGCTCAGGAGATAGTTTCATCATTAACTGTTTTACCAGCTCCATCAGTAGTTCAGTCTCCTGTCTTCGCTGAGGGGTCCGAGGAGCCGCTTCCACAATTTGTGTCCGCTGACAGCTCAGAGTCCACTCACCTCCTGCTTCTGGTCCTGCCTCATCTGGTCCTGTGGTGGCCATGTTGCCACCTTGTCCGTGTCTGGCTCAGCCTGCTCGACCTCGCCCACGTCCGGTTCATCGTCGGTGGCCACTTTCCAGGCCGCTGACTGGACCTCTTCGCCGGCGCAGACAGCCTTCGGACCTGCTCTATCACCTCTGTCTTCTACGCGGCTGTCCTCCTGAACTGTTTCCATGCCGCCACTGTCTTCCGCGTGGTCCGCCTCTGGATTTTCTTCGTCTGTGTCACCGCCACAGCCGTCCGCAAGTCGGCCTCTAGAACTGCTAGAACTAAATATATTATATTATATTTAGCGTTGTCAGCGTTACTCTTGTTAAAATGACATTAATGGCTTAACCGCATTAATGCGGCAAATCTCCGTTAGTGAGTTAGCGCGGATCGCCCCGTGCGTGGGACTGCACAGTGTCAACGCGTTAGCGTGGTTAGCTTAAAAGGGAGAAGATCACGTTTAATTGGTTATAACACCGGGTCAGAAATGTGAGTACCGACATTTATGGTATCCACAGAAACCACTGAATCCCAGCTAAAATCTCATATAAACCATTTCTACAACCACCAAACACAACAAAAACAAGCCATGAGTAAAAGAGCAGTTACAAAAAAAGTCAGCTAAAAAAACAAAACTGAACCAGAAATTCTCCAGACTTCATGTAACCGGCTTAAGAAAGGCTATTTAGCCTTCAGAGCTATCACCGATTCCAAACAGCAAGGTTCACCACACTCTCACCAAAATTCACTGACAGATCCACAAAAGAAGACCACAAAAACGCACAGTGGCGCAAATGCGCTAAGACAGAAATTGGCTTACTATCCCGATTTCCTCTGTTATTTTCGCCATTAGCCGATAGGCTCATAATTATCACCAGCTACCACAGCTAACTAGCCCCATCAGAGCCACTTCCGTCAACAATCTCCTTGCAACTTCTGGTTGGTAAGCAGTAATATGAGTTACTTTGCTCAAGTGAAAGCTTTAAACATTAGCCAATACATAACTAGCCAACTTAAGGTTTTCTGATTAACCCTCTGGGGTCGACGGACCCAGAGTCTCTATTTCAACTTGGGTCGAACGTGCGGACTTCAAGCTATACAGGGAGTGCAGAATTATTAGGCAAATGAGTATTTTGTCCACATCATCCTCTTCATGCATGTTGTCTTACTCCAAGCTGTATAGGCTCGAAAGCCTACTACCAATTAAGCATATTAGGTGATGTGCATCTCTGTAATAAGAAGGGGTGTGGTCTAATGACATCAACACCCTATATCAGGTGTGCATAATTATTAGGCAACGTCCTTTCCTTTGGCAAAATGGGTCAAAAGAAGGACTTGACAGGCTCAGAAAAGTCAAAAACAGTGAGATATCTTGCAGAGGGATGCAGCAGTCTCAAAATTGCAAAGCTTCTGAAGCGTGATCATCGAACAATCAAGCGTTTCATTCAAAATAGTCAACAGGGTCGCAAGAAACGTGTGGAAAAACCAAGGCGCAAAATAACTGCCCATGAACTGAGAAAAGTCAAGCGTGCAGCTGCCAAGATGCCACTTGCCACCAGTAGTGATGGCCAAATGAAGCTTTCTGAAGCACTGAAGCTTGTATTGAAAAACGGTTCATTACGCAAAGCTTTTCAACACAGTCCTCTCTGGTGACATCTGGTGGCCAAAAATATGAAGTGCAGCTTGAATCCACAAAATAAAACCAACCGCTTCATTATGATTGCTCACTCTACAGAGTGGAATTCTGTCTGATATTGGGCCGCTGTTGTGTTAGTTTGAACGTGTATTTTTTGGTGGTTAAAAAAATGTGTTTTATTTGTTTAATAAATAGTTTTGACCAGTAAACTCTCCTTGTTTAAATATGCACCATGGTGTGGTCTTTCTTTGCTTGTGACTTCTTGATGTTGGTAAATACAATAATTGAAAAATACCACGTTACATATAATATATACATATAATAATGTACAACACATTATGGAGTATGCTTCTGCTGTGAGGTCTTGCCTCCATGCATGTATGCATTTAATCGCTAGACGGGTGTATTTATAAATAATATTATATTAGGGAAATTTTCCCAGACATATTTTTGACCTGGGGGTAGAATTGATTGAGAAATGGAAAAGGAAAATGCTTATGAACTTGCAAATTAAAAACATGATGCATTTAAGGTAACCCTTTTCCATTTTTATTTAAAAAGAGAATTTGTTCTAGTGTGCGATGGCCGAACCTGTTCCTTTTCGTGGAGATAATTTCTCCTGCCTTAAGGAAGATCCCTTCACATGGCACAGAGGAGGCTGGAGTGCAGAGAAACTGGTAGAGATGCAGTTATACAGTCTACCTGGGCCCCACAAACTATCAGCTAAAGAGAATAAATAAATTCAATTGCTGCACATTTGGCAGACTAACATTTTCAGATTAATTAAACAATAAAATATATATTTTTACAACATTACATGTAAAGAATCAAGTGGAAGTTTTTCTAAAGTTATTTAATGATATTTATATTATGGAAGCAGATGTTTGACATTTTACCTTTTTCCCGTTTTCAGATATAATAAACACGCACAAAACAAAACGGCCAGAACACAAAGTTGGAAAACCCACCCGATTGACAAAAATCAACTCAAAATTCTCCCACACAACAGAACCTCCTCTATTCCTCGCTGGCTCCAAATCTCTCAGTAGAATGATCAGTGGTTCGCTATCTGTCACCATCAAAACACTCTACAAATCCCGCGAATGATTCGCTTCCTTATAAACCATTGAATCAGACACCGAAACAGTTAGGTTCTAAATGAAGCTTCGGACGTCACTGATCACGTGACTCTGGCCAAACGAATCAAGCTTCGACACAGTGCTTCTGAAGCAGTGTGTTGATTTTTTTGACACACGCACCGGAGCTTCAGCTTCAAGCGGGCCATCACTAGCCACCAGTTTGGCCATATTTCAGAGCTGCAACATCACTGGAGTGCCCAAAAGCACTTCTTCCTCCTAGCGTTTTTCCCGCTCGGTTGCAGGGTCCGCTTTTCTGCAAAGTCGTCTCCACTTGGGTCGGTCAAGGGCGTCGGTCAGATCGGCTTCGATCTTCTTCACGTCGTCCTTGATTCGGTCCATCCATCTCCGCTTTGGTCTGCCTCTAGGTCGACGTCCTTGGGGGCTGAGCCGCAGTGCTGTTCTCACCACTGAGTTCTCATCGCTCCGTACCACATGTCCGTACCACCGCAGCCTCGCTTCTTGCATCTTATCTGTGATTGGCGCGATGCCCATCCTCTTTCTAACGTCGGTGTTCATGACGTGGTCCCATCGTGTCAGGCCTAGGCACCATCGCAGCATCCGCATTTCCATCGTGTGAAGGGCTTGTTCGTGCTTTGCGGTGGCTGGCCAGCACTCGGATCCATAGAGGGCGACGGGGCGCACTACACTCTTGTAGATCTTTGACTTGAGGCGATTGGGCATTCTTCGGTCACACAGGACGCCGGTGACTTGGCGCCATTTCATCCACGCTGCGTTGATCCTGGCTTGTACATCTAGTAGGATATCGCCGTCATTGCTGATCATCGATCCGAGGTATTTGAAATGAGGTACTTTCGCCAGATCTTCTCCATCGACGCTGATCGTGCCGTCGGTCTGGGGGCCAGCCTCTAAGTATTCGGTCTTGTAAAAAAAAGTGATTTGATTTGATTTGATCTTGTTGGTGTTGAGCCTCAGGGAGGTGAGGGAGGGGTGACTGGAGATCTGCCGTCGCAGTGTCCATGCAAAGGATGAAGAGCAGCGGGGAGAGTGCCGAGCCTTGGTGGACGCCCACATTGATGTTAAAGGGCGGCGATGTTCCCACTGGGCTTCTGACCACGCTGGTGACTTGTCGGTAGAGGAGCTTTGTCCAGTTGACGTAGGCTTCAGGAACTCCATGTGATTGCAGGGAGTGCCAGATGAGGTCGTGTGGGACACGGTCAAACGCCTTTTCCAAGTCGAGGAAGGCCATGTGGATGGTCTTGGACTTCTCTCGGTGCTTCTCCAAAAGCAGGCGGGCAGCATGGATGGCGTCCGTCGTGCCACGCCCCCTGATGAAGCCACATTGGTTGGGCGTTAAGTTGACGATTTCTCGCATCCTGGCGTCGATGATCCGTTCGAAAACCTTCATGGTATGGCTTAGGAGTCGGATCGGGCGGTAGTTGGAGCATTCAGCCACATCGCCTTTCCCTTTCCAGATGGGCACCGTTATGCTGGTTGACCAGGCTGCTGGGACGGTCCCGTCTCTGATGATGCTATTGAACAGGCTGGCGAGGACTAAGGCGCCTTGGCGCCCGAGCAGCTTCCAGACTTCGGCTGGTATGTCGTCTGGTCCGGTCGCTTTACCATTCTTCATATTTTTAACGGCTGTTTCCACTTCCTTGATGGTGATTGGCGGGACAGGTCCTGGGACGGGCGGGGCACTGTGGATTGGCTGGTGAGGGAACTCCACGTTGCAGATATCAGAGAAATACTCGCTCCAGCGATTGAGGATGGCGGGCGGGTCGCGGAGGGTTTGATGGTTGGCATCCTTGATGTGTTTGACCTGGCCAATATCCTGTGTTGCTCGATGGCGGCTGCTGGCAAGGCGGTAGATTTTGTTCGCTCCTCCGGGCGTGTCCAACTCTTCATACAGTTGGTCATAGTGCGATGCCTTTGCCGCTGCTACCTCCTTCTTTGCGGCCGATCGTAGGGCCCTGTATTGCTGGTAGTCGCCATCGCTGCGGGATTGAAGCCACACTTTGAGTGCCGACTTCTTTTCCTTGATGGTTTGCTGCACGCTATCATTCCACCACCATACTTGCTTGTCGATGAAGTGCTTCCCTGGCTTCGTCGCCCCAAGGGTGTTGCCTGCTGCATCACGTATTTGACTGGCGATGTTCTCCCAAGCCTTGTCCACTGGCTCATTGGAGTCCACATCGAGGTGTTCAAGGGCATCCATAAGCTGCTGTTTGCACTCAGGGAGGCGCCACCACTTGATCTTCTCCACCGTCGTGGTTGGTGTTCTTCGTCGTCGTTGGCCAAGGTTGAGTCGGAGATCCATCACAAGTAGCCGATGTTGAGGACCAATATTGGTTGATGGTATGACTTTTACGTTCGTGACTAGGCTGAGATGGGGTCTTCGGACTAGCCAGTAGTCGATTTGGGTGTCTCTGCCGCCGCTGGAGTACGTGATGAGGTGTGCCGGCTTCTTTTTGAAGAAGGTGTTGGTCACGGCAAGATCGTGGGCCTCTGCGTAGTCCAGTACCCGGCAACCGTCGTCGTTTCTGGTCCCAAATCCTTGGCCGCCATGGAATCGGTGATATCCGTCTCTCCCCTTGCCTACATGTCCATTTAGGTCGCCGACTACCGCCACGTGTTCCTCAGGGCTAATCGTTTGCAGGTGGTCGTCGAGGGCGCGCCAGAATTCTGTCTTCTCCTCGTCGGGGCAGTTGGTCTGTGGTGCATAGCAGGAGATAATCCGTAGGACGGTCGGGTCGGTGTCGATCTTCACTGACATGATGCGATCCGATATGCGGGTAACTTCGACCACGTTGTCCCGGAGCTTTTGACTCACCACTATGCCCACTCCATTCTGGGCCCGGTTGCCATTGTAGAAAAGCTTGAAGCCTTCTCCAATGTCCCGTGCCTTCGCTCCCTTCCACTTGGTTTCTTGAATGCACGCGATGTCGATGCGGCGGGTCTTGAGGGCGTCAGCCAATTCTCGACTTCTTCCGGTCATTGTTCCGATGTTCAGGGTTCCAAGGCGGATTTGGGCTTGCTTCTTCAGCCCACTCCGTCCATGAGCAGGTAGCCTTTGTCCACTTCTCACGTCGTTCAGGCGGGGACGACGCGCGTCGCCTGCGGGGGACGCCCTAGCTTTTTGAGACGTCATTGATGGGATGTGACTGTGGAATACATCGACCGGCGCGTCACTCCACCTGACGTCGAGGACCCTCACCGTTAGCCAACTTCCCGAGGGTCGTTGTTTCCAGCTGGCACCGCGAGGAGGTGGTGATGGGATTTTGCCAGCCGAGTGCCCAAAAGCACAAGGTGTGCAATACTCAGAGACATGGCCAAGGTAAGAAAGGCTGAAAGACGACCACCACTGAACAAGACACACAAGCTGAAACGTCAAGACTGGGCCAAGAAATATCTCAAGACTGATTTTTCTAAGGTTTTATGGACTGATGAAATGAGAGTGAGTCTTGATGGGCCAGATGGATGGGCCCGTGGCTGGATTGGTAAAGGGCAGAGAGCTCCAGTCCGACTCAGACGCCAGCAAGGTGGAGGTGGAGTACTGGTTTGGGCTGGTATCGTCAAAGATGAGCTTGTGGGGCCTTTTCAGGTTGAGGATGGAGTCAAGCTCAACTCCCAGTCCTACTGCCAGTTTCTGGAAGACACCTTCTTCAAGCAGTGGTACAGGAAGAAGTCTGCATCCTTCAAGAAAAACATGATTTTCATGCAGGACAATGCTCCATCACACGCATCCAAGTACTCCACAGTGTGGCTGGCAAGAAAGGGTATAAAAGAAGAAAAACTAATGACATGGCCTCCTTGTTCACCTGATCTGAACCCCATTGAGAACCTGTGGTCCATCATCAAATGTGAGATTTACAAGGAGGGAAAACAGTACACCTCTCTGAACAGTGTCTGGGAGGCTGTGGTTGCTGCTGCACGCAATGTTGATGGTAAACAGATCAAAACACTGACAGAATCCATGGATGGCAGGCTTTTGAGTGTCCTTGCAAAGAAAGGTGGCTATATTGGTCGCTGATTTGTTTTTGTTTTGTTTTTGAATGTCAGAAATGTATATTTGTGAATGTGGAGATGTTATATTGGTTTCACTGGTAAAAATAAATTATTGAAATGGGTATATATTTGTTTTTTGTTAAGTTGCCTAATAATTATGCACAGTAATAGTCACCTGCACACACAGATATCCCCCTAAAATAGCTAAAACTAAAAACAAACTAAAAACTACTTCCAAGAACATTCAGCTTTGATATTAATGAGTTTTTTGGGTTCATTGAGAACATGGTTGTTGTTCAATAATAAAATTATCCCTCAAAAATACAACTTGCCTAATAATTCTGCACTCCCTGTAACTCTCACACACGCAGCCTAATGCAGTTAACTCATAAGCTGGAGACGAAATGGTATTTTGCTTTATAAGAAAGTCCTCTATAAAGCTAGAACATGTTACTCTTCATCGCTGACTGATCAAGTCCTACCATTAACACAGCAGCACAGGTCTAAATGTTGACATCAGCTCTTTGCATTGGTTCTAAATTCTTTCCTGAAAAGAAAGAAAACTGATAGATGAAGTCTGTGTAGAAACAAGACACAAAAATGTTTTAAGCTAATAAAAAAAAAAATCCATTCACAATACAGCAATTACGGCGACAAGAACAGTGTTGTGTGACTTGCTGCTGCAGACAAAGATCTGCTTTTACTGACTGGTTTAAAAGGAAACTCCACAGGGTGCCTGTAACAGGCGGCGGGGACTCTGAGGGCTTCCTGCCAGGAAAAGAAATAATTCTGTCATCAGACAATGCAGGATCTGCATCTTCTGTCCTCATTATGTGTGGCTGCATCTGGTGACCAGGACCGACTGCAGAGATTGAACCATCACGCTGGAGCCATGAACCGTTATCGCTGCAGGTTTAAAAACTGAATCCATCAGGGCTGCTTTTAATGAGCAGAGAAAGGGCGACCGGACCTGCTCGTTCATCTGACCAGCAAACCACAGTCTGGCCTTTTCAGCTGCCTAATTAAACTGATTAAAAGTCAAAGAGTGCTAATCACACTGACAGAGGATCTCTCTCTCTCTCTCTCTCTCTCTGTGTGTGTGTGTGTGTGTGTGTGTGTGTGTGTGTGTGTGTGTGTGTGTGTGTGTGTGTGTGTGTGAGAGAGACTAGATGTGGTGTCATGGACAGTTAAAGTGGCCTGATTTGACAAGGCGTTACAGGTCAATGCAACACCAGCCGTTCTCATCTCGCTTTGGAGTCAGTGGGTGCACACAAACCTGAGGATATGTGGCCCCGCTTCCTTCTGAGGGACAGAATGCAAGCACAGAGTCAAACTATGAGGATGGCAGGGTAAATATATTTGTTGTGCAGTAGGTATTAAATGTAGCTGGCTTTCTCCCAATGCAAATGCAGCAACCAGCACCGTGCCAGTGCGGGCATTTGTAGTGTGCATGCTTTAATGATGTAAATGATGAATCATGGTGCTGCAGGTAACTGTAAGAATGTTTAAATGTGCAAGCAAGAGTCAAAAAGTGCGTTTGAGTGTTTTAAAAAAAATCCCATTAGCCACTTGATTTAAAATTTCAAAAATTTCTAGCTCAGGAAGCAGCTTTTTAACCACCAAATTTCAACCCCTGGCTCAAACTCACAGGTTTTTACTCCTCATTTCTCTGTTTTTTACTGCAAGGAAGGAAGACCCAGACCACCTCTGCACCCGTACCTGTTCTTCGGGTGGGAGGCCTCAGCCCCAGAGTCCTGCCTTGTGGTCTGACTGGCCAAAAGAACATACAAATCTTTATGTTTCATCCAAAAAGCCATTTAAAAGTGGCTTTTAAATGGCTTTTTGAATTTGTGGATTTTTGTGCTCCAGATTTTTCTTTGCTCTGTTCCTGTACACAGCATGTAATTAATTTGACTGTAATGTCTTTGATATGCCGCCCACCAATGGTGGTGATTCTCAAAACTAAGCCAATGAGAACGATCGATAAGGAATCAAATCGATAACTAATATAAATAATGGAATGGGAATCGCTAAATTCTTATCCTTTCCCATCCCTACCAGCGTACTACTATAGCACACGAGGTTGAACACGTGTTCTTGAGGCTATTGGAGGCCTGGGTTTGTCATTCCGCCTCGACTCTCCCTGCTCTCCTGTCTGCTCTCTGTGCTCTGTCCAGTCTGATCAAGGCTAAAATCTTTAAAAATAATTTGTCACAGATATTATGTAACATTGCACTCAGTGACGCCACAACATAAAACAATGACAGAATTATGAAATCGTTCCTGTCTTGCACCCGGTGAGCCAATCAGGAAAGGCATCAGTCAGTAGTGTTTCTATTTGGATTCATGTGTGGAGGGAAGTCAAAATAGAGAGATCTATCACTATCTCTTATTACAGCCATAGAAACCCCATATAACTGTAGCTGTTGTACTGACTGCCTTTTAATATCCGCTGGTTTTTATGGGGTCTTATTACATTTGAATCCAAAAAACATACAAATCTCTATCTTTCCTCCAATAAATCCTGACCTCGCAGTGTCAGAGGAAGCTGGGGCAGACCCATCTCCTTTCCCAACCCTCTTTGGTGATATTTATTGTTTCAGGTAATGAGGCAGAGAGGCCATTAAAATCCCCTGAAGGAAACTAATGTTTGGGGCTGTCAGATTTCATTGGTCAGTTCAGTTATTAACTTTGGAAAGAAACAAACACACAATAATACGTACACTTTAAAAAAGCCCACACACACACACACACGGGCTCCAGTATTTCCTCTGTAGGGCAGGAGACTGAAAAAAATGTGGGGCGGTGGGTGGAGTCGCCAACAGTGCTGACTGCTTTGCAGGATAGGCAGGTGTTGGAGATTTCCAGGAGGGAGAGGAGTAAGCCACCAATCATCCTTCCTGCTGTACTTACAGCACTCTGCAGGGTCCTGCAGTTGGAGGCAGTGGAGTTTCCAAACCTCACAGTGATGCAGCTGGTCAGGATGCTTTCAGTGGTGTCTCGGTAGAAGAAGCACAAGATGGGCGTCCGGGGTCTCGCTCTCCTCATTTTGCAGAGGAAGTAGAGGCGTTGCTTTGCAGTGTTTTACATTTAGGAGAGGCCGTCTGTGACACTGTGCACACTCAGCCACAGAAGTTTGTGTCATTATCATTGCTGTCTCTTTGTGTCCAGACGGGTGAGGGCTGAGTGGAGGGCAAAGGAAATTACATCATCATTATCAGTCAACCTGTTGGCCTGACATGCAAAGTGATAGAGTCTGGAGAGGGAGGTGTGACTATCCTTTCAAAACCCTTTCTGATGATGGGGGTCAGCAGGTTTAGGGGTCTGCAGAAGTCAGTGAATCATGACGGCATGGGAGATAATATGGTGAGAGCTTTGAAGCATGTGGGGAGAGCTGCTTCACTCCAAGAGGTGTTCAGGGTGTCTGCGAGGACATCTTTGAGCTCCTTAACTTAGCAGTCAATGAAAATCAAAATGCATTTTTTTTTAAAAGGTGATATAAAAGCTTGTATTCAAGCCGCTTTAATAATCTGCATTTTTTGGGCTACACAGACGGTTTGTTTGGAGGAATACATGCAGTACTGTGCAAAAGCTTTAGGCAGGTGAGACAAAATGCTGTAAGCAGAGAATGCTTTCAAAAATGGAAGTGTTAATCATTTATTTTCAGCAATCAACAAAATGCAGTGAATGAACAAAAGAGAAATCTAAATGAAATCAATATTTGGTGTGACCAGCCTTTGCCTTCTTCTAGGTACACTTGAAGGAACTCGGCTGGTGGTTGTTCCAAACATCTTGGAGAACTAACCACAGATCTTCTGTGGATGTCGGCTTCCTCACTTCTGTCTCTTTGTGTAATCCCAGACACACTCGATGATGTTGAGGGGAGGGCTCTGTGGGGGCCATACCATCACTTACAGTACTTCTTGTTCTTTTTTATGCTGAAGATAGTCCTTAATGACTTTGGCTGTATGTTTGGGGTCATTGTCCTGCTGCACAATACATCTGCAGAAATAATCAATATTTCTGAAAGCAATACACACACACACACACACACACACACACACACGCGCGCGCGCGCACGTGTATATATATATATACAAAGTACAAAGTACAAAGAGAGTAAAAGGAAAGCTAATGGGACCTCCCACCCCACCGTCCTGCAGAGACAAGTGGCCACACACTGTCAGAGTGCTGCTTAATGGCCCACACTGGCACTGACCGCACCTTGTCTCTTGACCTTTGTACTGCTGGTCTTGATGAGAAGAGTACTGCTCAGTCACCTGCTGCAGAGGCAGAAAAGGGCAGCGTCTGAGGAGCACTGGAGAGAAGGAGAGGACAGCAAACTCATTGTGCTGCAACCTTCTCATAAGCACAAATCACTTTATGCATTAGTCATGATTTAATGTGAATGTTCCACAGCTGTGCTGTGAGTCAGTAAGCACACAGTCTCAGACGCACACAGTTTGTTGAGTTATTGCTTTCGGCTTAAAGGTTGGCCAGCTCTGCCGTAGAAGGTGCAAATATAAAGTTCCACGAGTCTCCACATTAAAACAAAACGGTGTTATCTAAATTTGATCTGTCACACAGGTTTTCCAGCTGGCTGGTACGTGGTTGCTGGAGGTTGCTCACAGTCTCTGGGTGAAAACGGGTGCAATGACAATATTGCACCAAAATCTCTTAGCAATTGCTTTGATCTGTCAGATGGCCATGGTTGATGGTAGTTTGAACAGCACATGCCAACTTGCTTCAGCCAACACATTTACAGCGGCACAACTTTTACTTTGAAGGTAAACAGTTTCCATTTCCTGTTTCACAGTTTCACTAACGCTCAAATAATAATTGTTGAGTGTTTGAAGACCAGTCGGTGTCTTCCAGACAAACTACAGGTGACCGTGCCAGTGAGCCAAGCAATGGCAAATAATGGTGCAGCATAATTTAACAATCTGTCTATCCAGTCAAAGCACAAAACATAGTTCATACTTGCATGTATACCAAAAATAGATGGTATTCTGTCAGGAGTTCATTAAACTGGTTCATATTAAACTGAGATTTTCCATCATCTCAGATCAGATGGCAAGAAGATAATTAATGGCACCCCAGTGCCTCTGGTTCGTCACAGTGTTCCTCAAATAACACCATGTGTGCTGTTTTAATGAATAAATGTCGCTCCTCATCCATGTCTACCTGCAGCTCGGTGACAATACAGAGACTCGTGCTGTGTGCGCCCTCTCGTTCCTGCTCATTTTCTTAATTTTTCAGTCTTTCTGGTGGAGTGGAGGCCGTCCTGGAAAAACTGGTGATATAATAGAGCCTCCCATCAGACCAACCAATAAAATGATGCACCAGTCTCAAAAAAGGGAGTGATTGGAGTTACGACCTGGAATCAGGAAAGTGAAAAAGTATAAAGAAAAAAAATTCTCCTTTTTATCTGATGCAGTTGCAGCTATAAAAGCTGCTGTGGAGCACCAAAGCTACATGCTGTAACCATGAATCAAAAAATGGTGTTAGGGGGAGTAAATACGAAGGTGGGGAGGTTGGTGGGGGGCATCAGGAGAGAGGTTTCATTTGTTAGAAAACTGGAGGTGTTTGCAGTAAATGCAGAGCCAAGGGGGAAGAAGACTGAAAGATATAGAAGCCAGTGCTTTAACTGTGAGTCAGAGGACAACACATCCCGACTGAACAACAACCACAACACAAACTGATGGAGTCATTAGATGGATGAAGCACTTCACCAAAAATAGGCAACTCATTTAAAAAGACTCATAATAATAAATGCAGCTGTTTTTGCACGACTCACATGTCTCACATTAAGCGTTGTACTTTTAACTTTTCATAGCAATAGAACGAAAGTGATGTTTCTGAACCTCAGCTGACCAAAATCAGCATCACCTTTAACTAATTCTACCTCAGGTTCAAGCTGTCACTGGAGTGGAGGCTCAGAAAACTCAGTGGATAAAGTTCAAAATTCAAATCACTGTCATTGGAGTTTTGCAGCAGTACCAGGCCTCGGTGTAATACTCTACATATGTGTGTTTATAGGAGTGTGCTCTTGCAGCTTATGAGGACCTTTAAGTGTCCCCCTGTAGGTTTCCATCTGCACGTCTGGTCTCGACATGTCTGCTGCTGATTGGTGTCCTGTTATTTTACAGCCAGGCTCTTTAGGATTATGACGTCAGCACACTGACAGCAGCAGCTGTCATGGTCTTTGACCTGGGAGGTACCCAGGTCCAAGAGAAAGCTCAGAGGGGATAGGGCCTTCTCTATTGTTGCTCCTAATCTGTGGAACAATCTTTCCCAGCACATTAGAGAGGCCCCTTCACTGTCCACTTTTAAAACACGTCTTAAAACCCATTTTTACTCTTTGGCTTATGACTATTCATTCCACCTCATTCATTTCTGTATTTTATGCATATAGGTTTAGATTCGTTATTTATAGTTGGTTTACACAGCTTTGTGTGTGTATGTGTAATGTGTATATATAGACACGTGTGTGTGTGTGTGTGTGTGTGTGTGTGTGTGTGTGTGTGTGTGTGTGTGTGTGTGTGTGTGTGTGTGTGTGTGTGTGTGTGTGTGATTTACATTGCTGTGCTTGAGAGCCACCATCTACGGGAACCAAATTCCCTGTATGTGTCTGCACATACTGTATACTTGGCCAATAAACACGATTCTGATTCTGATGACACAGTCTGACCCTGATTTTATTGTTTTAATCTAATGTGCTGATTTTATTGTTTTAAATGTGTTTTTTTTAAATATATATATTTTACTTATCTTATATTATTATTACTATTTTTTCTCATTTGTTTTTAACATGCTCAATGTATCATGTTTGGCATGTCAAGTGTACAACACTTTGTGTTCAGCTGATGGCTGATCTGAAAGCGCTATATAAATAAATTGCTTGCTTGCTTGCTCCAAATCCAGTCTGGTTAGGCCTGCAGGGTTTGTAGTAAGTGCTTTTTATCTAAATAAATTATTTCCCTTTCATCGTGTGCAGCACTGAAGCAAAGCGGGTGATTTCTTTCTGTTTTTGATGAGACTTGGTTTCTGTGCTTTTTTTCCTTGGTTTGTTTTAACTTCTGCTTTGCTTGATTTGGGTTTTCTCTTTTTTGCCGCCCATTTGCTGTCCACTTGGAACATGGTTTCTTGTCCTGCTGTTGAGGAACAGCTGGAAAATTCATTAGAGATGCAACAGAAATGAAGACTCGATTGCTGAACTTTCCATTTCTTTCCATCTTTTCCATTGGCCAAACTCATGTCTGAGTCATGCTTTTAACTCTAGATCAGGAATGAATGTGGAGAAAGCATCTCAGCAGAAGTCAGAGGGCATGGTTCGCTGAGACAAGATGTTGGCACAACATCAGATTACACACAAAAGGTCCAAATCTAATTTAGTGGCTGCAGATAAAATGTGACTCAGACATGTAGGGAGGAAATTGTTCTTTGTTGCTACAAGAGCAGAAAGGATTAAGAAACATGTAAACACAAATAAATTTCCCCAAGGATTAAAACCTATTGCCAAGTGAACGAAAACGGCAACGTCATTCAGTGTTCAGGTGCAGACAATGAATACGACACAACACCCACTTCGGAGAGTGAAAGAAAACACATGTTGGTGAAAGCGGAAAGGAAGTCCTGAGCAAGCTTTTAGAATAAAACGTATTTTTAAAATGGTCTTATTAGATATTAAACTCTACTTTGTCTTGCTTTAGTTTACAATAGTTGTCACTTTCACCTGTTGTCATGCATCACCTGATGCTCTTTATCTAAAGGGGAGATTTTTCAGGATGACCACAAATTATGTAGATTTCAGATGAATAAGAAAGAAACTTGTTTTTTTATTGTTCTTGTTTAGTTTTTTTGTATGGAGGGAAATGTGACACAGCAAGTTTGAGTCAGCTGTGGCTCAAAGATAGATGGAGGCATCAGTCCTCCGCCAAACAGCACTTCACAGAGTTGGAATGGAAGAAAGGAACCATTCTTCAGCTGCCTTTAAACTCATTTCATAAATCACTGAGAGAAAGCCTCACTGAAAAAAACAACAACTTCTTTTTGGTGAGTTTTTGGCATCTTGCCTGCTTTTGAATTTTGATTCTCTTGAATTCTTTTGCTTTTGCTGACTGTCTGCTTCACTTGGCAATAGTAGGAAGGAAAAACTTCAAAAAACCTCAGTGAGGGATGGCCATCTGCCATCATCAGTTTAGGGTGAGGGGAGGAAGAAAACGATGAAGACACCCTGTAAAAGAGAGCCAGAAATTAAGAAGAAAATGAAAAAAAAAACACACTCAGGGTGTCTCCTGAATCCAAACTGGGAGCTGGTTCCACAGGAGAGGGGCCTGAAAGCTGAAGGCTCTGCCTCCCATTCTGCTTTTAAATACTCTATGAACAACAAGTAAGCCTGCAGTGTGAAAGCAAAGTGCTCTAATGGAGTGATATGGTACTATAAGGTCATTACCTTAAAAGCCTTTAGTCTTATTAGAAGTTTTAGGAAAAATCCTCAAAGTACAAGAGTGAGAATCTTTCATACTGAAAATGTTGCTGCAGAAGACTTGTTGTTTCTGATCAGTTAAGTTTCACATCAGGACTTTTAAATCCTGTCAAACATAATTTGCAGGCAAGTCAGAGGACCTTAAAGTGAAAAGTCTTGCGCTCCCTCTTGCCCCCAAATAGTAATCAATACCGCTCGCTGTCAGTAGCTTTCATTCCTTCTACCTGTCTGAGCAAACAGAGCTTTCATCCACTCTCAGCCTGAATAATACACGAGGAGCACAGAAGTTAACTCGTCTTTCCTCTGGATGTCTGTGTTTATGGGTTTTTTTTTTACTGTGAGATGTGATTAACAGTCCTCGTTTCTGAAGCCAGATGTTTTAGTGATGAAGCATCTCATTATTTATTTATATGTACTTCAGTGAATTAAACCTGAACAGGAAACTCTTCGTGACAAAATCTCTCCAGGTTGTCTGGCAGTTTAACACTTTTGCTGTTGTCTTTTCCTAGGAGGACGCTCCATTTGCGTGGAAGAACGTTCTCATTTTACTTGGATTTGTGTTTGGGACAGTTTTTCTCCACACTTAAACCAGTAAAATGAAGCAGCTGGTGAAAATCCCATCTGCTCTCAGTTTTTCTGATGTTTTCTCCAGTTGCCATGGTTATTTGTCGTGCTGAAAACAATGACACTAACTTTGATGTCTACAGCTCCTGAACAAACATCTGTGTCAAAGCCAAACCAAGCCTCCACACTTGTAACCACCTTTAAATGTCTCTCAGCACTAATAGCTTTAGTTATTTCGAAGCACTTTCTAAAGTAACTTTAATTTCAGCGATTGCTCTTTATTTTGGTAGGACAATGGGAAATAGGTGCAGTGATTTGTGATTTTTTAACCTGTTTGTTGAGCACAATGTTATCTGCTTTAGATTATTCTCTCATCTTTCGCAACTCTGGTTTGTTCTAAAATCTTTATTAATGTAAAATTCTCACACAGGTTTCAGCCCTATGTCTGAATCGATCCCAGACTCTCTCCCTTTTTATATTTTTCCCACCTGTGTGAAACAGCGGGTTGTAAAAACACAGCAGAAGATACAAACAGTAGTGACTAGTAAACTACAAGACAGTGATCTATTTTACTCTAGTGTATTTTACTCATTCAGGAGTGCGTAAGAGCATCATTTTTTCATACTTCTATAACATCTGTTTTTTTAATCTGCTTTGGCAGAAGCAAAATTGGACATGGAATATATAAACTGATTCCCAGAGTTTTACAATAAGACTGCTAAAAGGCTAGAAAACAGAAACACTCACAGAGGATAAGCCATAGATGGATAGCACTGTGTGTGAGCAGGTAGGGTTGTAGGACCGGGACCGGGAAGGGTAAGGTGATAAATGGAAGGAAATGGGGCCGAGAGCAGCTGGGAGACCCTTCAACCAAAGCCTGTTACACCCTCTGACTTCCACACTCACCGGTTTCTACTACCAAATCAAATCAAATCTAAAATAAAATGTGAATGAAGAGGGAAATTCGTTGAACATGGTGGCAAGCTTTTACTGCAGTAAATTAATTTTTGCCATGCTCCTTGTCATTTGACAGGTTACAAAGAGACTGACAATACTGTGTGAATTTCTATGATTTTTCCAGATTTGCATACTGAGAGGTTTCTGATGGAGGACATTTGACGGGCAGTTTTACCCCCACACACACTTTGAAATGTAATAGAAGGACCTTCCTGATTGAGTCCCACACTGCGCCTGCATGGGATTTCCTCCAGCGAAAGTGGCTCTAACATGGAGGCTCAATCATCCTCAGCTACCGTCAAGAGTCACGGAGGTCATCTTTCCTGCAGTAATGAGCTCCCTCGCCTGCTCTCCGCTGACATCAGATCGTCTCCTCCCGCATTTCTTCCCCATCCTTTTTTTCTGCATTTTCTTTCAGCTTCCATTAACTCGTGTCTTTTCATGTCTCTCCTCAACATTCATGTCTGCTGTCCATTTCTTGCCTTTAATGTTGCCTGTCTTTGTTGCCTATTGCTTCAATATAACTGGATGAATTCTGATGGGCAAAGGACAGGAAAAATCTGAGCAGAAAGGTTGTTTCCAGCAGTGTTGGTATTTGATAATTATCTTCCAAGGTTTATAAAGGGGGTGACATGAGCACAACAAGACTTCATGGAATATAACACAAGGGGGGGCAGCAAGGGGAAAAGCCAGTATGTGTGAAATAATAAAGGAATCTTTATATACAGGACAAATTAGATCCCCATGTAGATCAACCTCATCATTCATGTAAAAAGTGAGCTGAAATCAGTTTGAAATTGTCACTGCATGCTCGATGATAAAATCAAATGAAAATTTAAAACGTTTCTGTCAGTCGATATGCAAAGAAGTCGTGCTGCTTTGAAACAAAGCTGCATATAATTATCACTTCAAGACTGACCAACAGAAAGGATAGCAGACAGCAGCTCTGATCTCCTGTTAAGTCGCTGACCTTCTGGGTGAACGATTAAAGACTTATTAGGTGGAACTAAAGCAAAACACTGCCGTTCCCAAGATGGCATCTAAACAGGATAACCAGCAAGTCTGAATCGAATTTCACTGTTGTTAATTTAACCTAGCCCTGCGTCAGACTGGTAACCAGTCCAGAGTGTCTGTTTATCCTATATTGACTTCCCTTTGTAGACTCCCTCTTAAATCCAGAATTGAATTCAAAATCCTGCTCATCACATATAGGGTCTTAAATAATCAGGCCCCATCTTATCTTAGGGACCTTACAGTACCGTATCACCCCATTAGAGCACTTAGCTCTTGCACTGCAGGCTTACTTGTTGTTCCTACAGTATTTGTCATGAACCGGCTGTGGCACGCAGGATGTAGGACCCAAAATACAGGACACTTAGATGGAAGAGTAAACTCAAAGAGGCTGCTTTTATTGCAGTAGCAGAAAAAACTCCATAAATGATAAACTTGCAAAAACCAAAACTAAACTAGAAACGTATACCAAACACAAAGAAAACTGGAACCAAGGCGCACAGAGGCAAAAACCACACAGCATGAGGGGACGACGCAACAGAGAACAAAGGAAAACACAGGGCTTATATACACAGGGGAGTAATCAGGGAATGGAAAAAATTACAATCTCTGGAAAAACCAGTTCTTTAACAGCAGTAACAGTCTTAACGGAAACAGTCTCGGAGCCGGCATTAACTCTGTGTTATTATATTCCTGGGCTCGGAAGGAACATGAAAAAGACCTTTAAAATCAATGGAGCCGGAAAACGTGGCCTGGGAAGAAATAGTCTCTGAATCTACGATTTCTATTTTGACAAAACCTGAGTTAGCTGTCATAGAGTTCATTGGCTCAGGAATGGCTGCCTCAGGGTTTGTAAGTCCAGGCTCGGAAGGAGCTAAATGAACACGTCTTTCTGACTCACGGCATCTGTTGATGACTGCCGGTGGCGTGAACGTCGCTTCCTCCTGGAAGAAGGAGCGGGAGCAGCAGGGGAAGCTGTTGGTGATGTGGAGCAGTTCTGATGTGGCTGCTCCTACTGAGGTGTGGAGATGCTAGGTGGAACAATTATTACTCCCAGTGCTTTGTAAAAAGCCTGTGCTGGCATGAGCTGGCTGTTCGTGGGCTGAGCGTGCGTAAAATAGTCACTTTTACTGACCACCGGAGCTTGATGGTGGCGTGACCGCCACTTTCTCTGGGCAGAAGGAGGAGGCGACTGACTGGGTGGAGTTTTGTCCGACAGTTTGTGCTGCGAGTCCTCTGGCAGACCTGGTAGCAAATCTTCCGGCAGGCTGGGCAGGTGAGCGGTTGCAGTTGGGGGGTGGAGATGCAGTGAATTAAGAAGAAAGTCCTGTATAAGCGGGTGGAGAGAATTCAGTAGCCAGGGCAGACCAGAAATCAATCGCTGTAGCTGGCTAGCTACAGCGCAACGATACTCCTCCACAGGAAAATCAAGCCACTGGTTGCATAGCTGATCCATGGAGTGAATGAGGTCCTCCCGGAGCTCTTCAGATGGAGCGAGAACTGCTGGGTCTGTAGTGTGGTCGTGTCACTCTGTCATGAACCGGCTGTGGCACGCAGGATGTAGGATTCAAAACGCAGGACACTCAGACGGAAGAGTAAACTCAAAGAGGTTGCTTTTATTGCAGTAGCAGAAAAAACTCCATAAACGATAAACTTGCAAAAACCAAAACTAAACTAGAAACTTATACTAAACACTCAGAAAACTGGAACCAAGACGCACAGAGAGAAAACCACACAGCATGAGGGGACGACCCAACAGAGAACAAAGAAAAACACAGGGCTTATATACACAGGGGAGTAATCAGGGAATGGAAAACAGGAGGAAGACACAGCTGGGATAAATTAGGGCTAACGAGACAGGGGAAGCAAAACTGAATACACTCACATGAGACAACGTAAAACAGGAAACAGGAAAAAATCACAAGGAAGCTGACTTGACATTGAACTCAGCAGATAGACTAACGGGCAGATGAAGGCTGTGTCCGAATTCAGGGGAAGGATGCTTAAAATGCCATGTTTGGATGCAATGACGTCACAGCAACGTGACGAAGGCTGTCCGAATTCAAAGAGTACTCAAAATGTGGCAACAAATGCGTCCTACTTTGCCCCGAATTTTACGGATTGGTCCCAAATTATAATTCGTGTCCTACTATATCCCAGGATTCATTGCGGTGTCGCATAAATTCTGAACCAGAAGAAGAATTTTTGAGCAGAACAATGGCGGGCGAATCGGGCGTGACAGCGGGAGAGGTACTTAGAAACCTGGTGTTACAAAGTTGAACCCTCGTAGCGGTTCTGTTGGTAGTCTCTGGGCATATGCCTATGGTTAGCTTATAATTTATAGAATCTCCATGAAAGATTGCACGTGAAGTAGTATGGTGGCTCCAGCAGTTTGTCATGCATTGCCACTTACATATTGCCACTTACGACTCTCCTCATCAAATTGCGAGGCAAAAATGACCACCTCTGGTGTGAAGAATTCTGCCACTGTGGCATGGAGGTACAAGAACAAACCAGGCGGTATTCCAATGGTGTTCTGCTGTGCAAACGTTTGGATTTAGGGATTAACATAGTTGCCAAGGTTTCAGTCTTCTCTTATTTTTTGGGTGTGATCAGGACTATCCTGGAGAAGATGGGCCTGCAGGGGACAGTCACCCCCTTACAGGCAAGAAAAAAGTGGGATAACCTAAAGGCAAAATACAAAGTATGTTGCTCTCAAGAAGATAAGTCATGAGGACACAAGTTAGTAAATGTACACCTACTAAGAGTTGTGGTGGTGTTATCATTTGTCAACTGTCCTTTTTTTAAATTTCCCCTGCCTTTAGGATTGCAAGTATCCAGGGTCAGGAGAAGGTGTAAGTGGGAAGCCCACTGCTGCCACTTGGCCCTGGTTTGCCCTCATGGACAAGGTAATAGGAGAGAGGCCTTCCATTAGGCCTCCTGTCCTACTGTCCACTCTCCCTGAGGACACTCCAGGGCCAAGTTCTGCAGTGGGTGACCAAAACTTAGCGGAATCTGACACTGATGAGGAAGACAGTCAGTCACCGGCAACAGGAAGGAAGAGGAAACGGGATCGGGATGACGAGCTGTTGAACCTCATCAGGGAGGACATGCAGCAACAAAGGGAGACTGAGGAGAGAAGGTCGCAGGAGAGCAAAATGGAGCATGCCCGCTACGACCGGCTGAGTGACCTGTTCCTGGACCGTTTCTTTCACAACTCCAAAAAATACCAGGACGTCTCTGGCAGTGTTGCTGGATCTGCTGAAGACAGATCACACATGGATGGAGTGCTGCAATTGTGACCTGCGGTTTGGTCACAGGGTGGTCTGCAAAGAGAACTTTAGGATGCTTCCTCCCACTGTCCACTGCAACATCCATCTACAGGTTTGCAGGGCTGGCTCTATCGACGGCTGCCACACCACTAAGATGTCAGAGATATGCAAGCAGGAGATGGTGGATGCTATATTACTACTAGTATAATACTTGTGACTCTGTAGCAGACAACAGTTTGACAAAGTGCTATATGCCACCGGAAAACAGATTCCTACACAAATTTTCACTTGCCTGTTAACAGTAGTCGTGGTCTAGTTGCACCTCCTCCAGGGCTGACACCTCAGATGACAGTTGGTCCCGCCAAGGAGCACCACTAACTGCCTCCAAACCAGCCTTCCCCTCCTCATCCTCTGCTCCATCTTCCTCAGGCTCATCCACTGGGGCCACGATGTCACCAGCACTGAGGCAGATGTTGTGGAGGATGGTCAATGCCGTCACAATCTTTAGCGGTTACAACACACATGTGTCTGTGTGTATATATATATATATATATATATTATCAATGATCTGAGATCATTAACAAGACTGGCTACGGATACCGACTACGGAATGGAGCAGTTGTCAGCCACCTCCTGTACATGGATGACATCAAGCTGTATGCCAAGAGTGAACGAGACATTGATTCACTGATCCACACTACCAGGCTATACAGCAATGACATTGGAATGTCGTTCGGACTGGAGAAGTGTAGTCGGATGGTAACAAAGAGAGGGAAGGTAGTCAGAACTGAGGGGATTGAAATACCAGAAGGCAACATTGCAGACATAGAGGACAGTTACAAGTACCTGGGGATCCCGCAGGCGAATGGGAACCATGAAGAGGCCGCTAGAAAAGCTGCAACCACCAAGTACCTGCAGAGGGTCAGGCAAGTCCTGAGGAGTCAGCTGAACGGTAAGAACAAGATCCGAGCCATCAACACCTACGCCCTTCCCGTGATCAGGTACCCTGCTGGGGTAATAGGCTGGCCAAAGGAGGAGATAGAAGCCACTGACATAAAGACAAGAAAGCTCCTTACCATGCATGGAGGGTTTCACCCCAAGTCCAGCACCCTGAGGCTGTATGCTAAGCGGAAGGAAGGGGGCCGAGGAGTGGTGAGTGTCGGCACCACAGTCCAGGATGAGACAACGAACATCCAAGAATACATTTGGAAGATGGTCCCAACTGACCGAGTGCTCAGTGAATACCTCAGGCAGCAGAAACCCAAGAAAGAGGAGGGAGACGAGGAACCATCATGGAAGGACAGGCCCCTGCACGGTATGTACCACCGGCAGATAGAGGAGGTGGCTGATATCCAGAAATCCTACCAGTGGCTGGACAAAGCTGGACTGAAAGACAGCACAGAGGCACTAATCATGGCAGCACAAGAACAAGCACTGAGCACAAGATCCATAGAGGCTGGGGTCTATCACACCAGGCAAGACCCCAGGTGCAGGCTGTGTAAAGATGCCCCAGAGACAATCCAGCACATAACAGCAGGGTGCAAGATGCTAGCAGGCAAGGCATACATGGAACGCCATAACCAAGTGGCCAGCATAGTGTATAGGAACATCTATGCCGAGTATAACCTGGAAGTCCCGAGGTCAAAATGGGAGATGCCCCCAAGGGTGATAGAGAATGACCGAGCTAAGATCCTGTGGGACTTCCAGATACAGATGGACAAAATGGCAGTGGCTAACCAACCGGACATAGTGGTGGTAGACAAACAGAAGAAGACGGCCATAGTGATCGATGTAGCGGTTCCGAATGACAGCAATATCAGGAAGAAGAAACACGAGAAGCTGGAGAAATACCAAGGGCTCACAGAAGAGCTCGAGAGGATGTGGAGGGTGAAGGTAACGGCGGTCCCAGTGGTAATCGGAGCACTAGGTGCGGTGACTCCCAAGCTAGGCGAGTGGCTCCAGCAGATCCCGGGAACAACATCGGAGATTTCTGTCCAGAAGAGCGCAGTCCTGGGAACAGCTAAGATACTGCGCAGGACCCTCAAGCTCCCAGGCCTCTGGTAGAGGAGAGCATATATATATATATATATATATATATATATATCCAAAGACATGCAGCTTTTGGGGATAGGTTAATTGGATAATCCAAATTGTCACTAGGTGTGAATGTGCGAATGGATGTGAGTGTGAATGGTTGTCCGTCCTTGCGTGTTGGCCCTGCGACAGACTGGCGACCTGTCCAGGGTTTACCCTGCCTCTTGCCCTATGACAGCTGGGATAGGCTCCAGCGCCCCCCGCGACCCTGAAAAGGATAAGCGGAAGCGAATGGATGGGATGGATATATATGTACACACACACACACACACACACACACACACACACACACACACACACACACACACACACACACACACACCTATATATGCACATATATATGTGTAATACACACACACTATTTGCGCACAAACATTATATATTGAAATATTCACATGTCATTGGGTGGTCACTTACGTGGGGTACAAAGGTGTGGTGCACCCCCAGCGCTTGCAGGAAGATGGCCCTGAACCTCGTTTTCATCATTCCAAAAGCACACTTTATAATGGAGCATGCCCTGGAATGGTGGCTGTTGAAGCACTGGGCTCCCACACCTTGGACTGGCCTCTTGTAGGGAGTGATGAGGGGGAGTGGACGTCGGAGTCATGGGTACCCTCCATCTGCGAGGATGAAATGCCCTGGAGGAGGGTAGACTGACTGTCTGTACAGTGGGCTGTGGCGGAACACCCTGGAATCGTGCACCAACCCAGGCCAGCCCACGTAGGTGTTGATGAAGCAGCCCTGATGGTCCCAAAGTGCCTGCAAGATGATAGATGGAAACAGTTTCCTGTTTCTATAGCACTGACCATTAGGGCCGCTTGGACACTTGATGCGGATGTGGCAACCGCTTTCAGAAAGGCTCTGTGGTGTGCCAGCCCTGCAAACCCACGGGACACTACCTCCAGGTCATCTGGTGTCTTTGGGAGGTGGATGACCTTATGGCAAATGACCACCACTTCTTCTGTGACACGGTGGACAATTGGTGTGGACAGCAGAATGAGGCATCCCAAACACTCTTGACACCACCCTGTAGGACGCTCCACTTTCAAACCAGAAAATAAACACCAGGATCTCAATTGTGGCACCCCAACCATGGCGCCGATCCTGGTTCAGGAGATTTAGCAACACTGCCAGGGACTCCCTGCCTAGACGAGAATCAGGCCTCGTATCCTCCTGGTTGAAAAAACGGTCCAGGATGGGAACACTAAGGTTAATCCTGCAGTATACGGTTCTCGTCTGCTTGAAGAAAAGGTGGAGAACACTAGCAGTTATAGTGGAAGGGTATGATTTCATTTATTTATTTAAATTTATTTTTTCTGATTATTATGCTTATGTAAAATATACTAATGTACTGTGACAATACTTATACTTTCATACATATACAGTTCATCTGTGTAACTAAGCATGTTTCTGTAATCTAAGGCAGCGGTCTCCAACCTCCAGTTTATGCCCGACAATATTTTCATGGACCGGCCTTTAAGGTGTTGCGGATAAATACAACAAAAAATTGAATAAAGTAAATGAAATTTATTCATAACACACGTGAAAAGACCAAGGAAAACCGAGTAAACGATAAAAACGATAACAAAATAATGCTGAAAACCAATAAAAACCCTGAAAACTATACATTTCACACCTGAGCCTCAACTCTCGCGGCCCAGTACCAAACGACTCACGGACCGGTACCGGTCCGAGGCCCGGGGGTTGGGGACCGCTGCTCTAAGGTACCCTGTTTTCAGCTTTGTGACATTTTTACTGCCATTCGAGGCACACAAATGAGTTAGAGGATCCAATGCATCATCGTAAATGCATACTGCATGTTCTCATATCAGCTTCAGGGACATTTACTTTATATATTTCTTTATGATATGGTGAATGTGTACGAATGACTGGCTATCATTCAGTTATTGACATTATCCATTGAACTTAACTTTTGATTCTGTTCATTTGGACGTCACATTTTCAGTGGGAGACACGTTTTGATCAATCATCCAAGTGACTTCTTCAGTCCCAACTGATTGCTGGTTTCCCAGGCTGGGATAGCTAAGTAATTCCTAAATGTGTGTAGTTTAGGGTAGATTATTTTACCTGGATGTGACTGGCTCTGATGAGCCTAAGGTACCAAACATGCTGGCAACGTTGATATTGGTTTTGTAGCTCCTCTTGGATTAGAACAGTGCACAGGACACAGAGCAACATTTCCCGGTCCATTTTTCCGTTTTCACACGTGGCGTTGGCGATCGGCAAAAATGTGGAATTGAGGGTGGACTCGAACGACGGCAGGTTGTCCACAGGTTGTGACTCATTGTTTTGTATTAATAAAGTTTTGATGGGGAAAAAATAGGGGGCTGTCCACAGCCGCTCACTTCCTGACCAACCGTCCGTCTAAGGACACTACCTTCTGACATAGGTAGGTAGTGTCCTTATGAGCATCCTTCCCCTGAATTCAGACACAGCAACTATGACATCATGGACAGACAGAGGGAACACAGGGAAGTGGGACCAGGGCAGACACAGAACAGAAACCTAATAAATGGCAAATCTAAACAAAAGACATAACCAGAATAAACAAGAACATAGAATATAATAAGGAAACAAAACACTGAGTCATCAGACTCAGGAACATGACAGTATTTAAAAGTAGTTTTCAGTTTTTTGGTTTCCCATGATGCACCCAGCATTTCTTCTTCAGTCATTATGTGTTATCACACACTGCAATTAAATATTAGTCATTATTTCTGACTCTCTTCCACAGCATCCATGTTTGCCCCTTTCTGGTTGTGCTGGAGGGTTCTTCCTGTTGAAGGGGAGTTTTTCCTTTCCACTGTCACCGAGCACTTTTTTGTAGGGGATCGTTTCACTGTTGGAGTTTCCTCTGTATAGGTCTAATGTATTTACCTTACAATATAATGCACCTGAAGTAGTGCTGCTCGATTATGGCAAAAATGATAATCACGATTATTTTCACTGAGATCTCGATTATTTGACGTTATTTATTTAACAATAACAATGTATTGAATAATGACTTTAACCCTTTAGAGCCGGTCGGAGCGGGCACGCTCTGTTTTACGTAACTATTTTTAAATCCCGGTAGCTCTGCAACCACGTAAACTAGCGCAATAATTTTTTTTGCATATGAAACCGGAGGAGTTGTACTTACATCTTATGCTATCAGCTTGTCCTAGGTCACGGTTTCCTTCCACATAAAGCTTTGCAAAAACTGCATAAAAAGCGCTTGCAGGAACAAAAACAATATTCCAGAAACACGCTTTGCCGATCCGATCAGCTGTTCATAACACTTCCTACGTTGGAATAGACGTCAGCGCGAACTTTTGCATGTCCGCCATTACCTGCCCGAAACCGGAAGTGATGTCATTTTCGCAGAAATGTAGTCTTTTTTTTACCATCAGGGCCTCAGGGCCTATACTGGTCTTTTTAAAAGTTATGTTTGACTTTATGACTTTCTGTGTCATTTCTGGAATGCTTAGGACTCATATTGCACTGCTGGAAATAGTTTATTTTGATGCAGATGCTGCTTTTTTGCAAATTTGCAGTATAATATTTATTTTCGTTTTTCCTGCAGTGTATAAAAATTGGTGTATTTCAAAAATAAAACTATGAAGACACTCAAAATAAATTTCCTGTGGTAGGAAACTATTTTGAGCAACTTTTTTGTATTTACAGTTTTGAGGGATAAGCCTCTTAAATTTCTCTAACTAGAAATATATGTTAAAAAAGAAAAAAATATTTTCAATTTTTTTGTAGTTTATTGCAATTTTTTGCAATTTATGTAATTACTACGCACTTAATGAATACATATTATTAAAATCTTGGCCATAATTGTTGTATTGATGTATAGTAACTTGAAATGCTCCCAAAAATGGCACCACACCATGTAAAAATATAATATAAGCTCTGGCGGACTTGGTTCTATGGTAGGTCTTAAAGGGTTAAAGATTGTCAAAAAATAATATAAAATAGTGTGCAAATACTAATAACAGTGCAAATGTTTACAATATAAAAAATAAATGAAAAATGTAAACATCTATGTTTAGTGAACTTTGTAGTGTTGCTCTGTGGTGCAGCTACGACACTGTAGCAAAGTTTACACACTATGTCTACTTGATCCACGTCTGACTCCGCGAACACATAATGTTTCCACACCACTGAAGTTTTTTTTACCTCTCTTTTCAACCAACAGCAGTCACTCTCCTCTCCAAATAACTTCTGCTTAGCTTTCCGAGCTTCCCTCAGGTCCTCTTAATCAGCGGTTCCCAACCCCCGGGCCTCGGACCAGTACCGTTCCGTGTGTCGTTTGGTACCCGGCCGCGAGAGTTGAGGCTCAGGTGTGAAATGTATAGTTTTCAGGGTTTTTAATCGGTTTTCAGCGTTATTTTGTTTTTGTTTTTATCGTTTACTCGATTTTCCTTGGTCTTTTCACGTGTGTTATAAATAAATTTTCTTTTTTTCGGTACCGGTACTAGTTTTATTTTGTTGTATTTATCCGCGACACCTTAAAGGCCGGTCCATGAAAATATTGTCGGGCATAAACCGGTCCGTGGCGCAAAAAAGGTTGGGGACCGCTGCTCTTAATTGTTGTGACACGTGTTCGAAATGCAGAGAGGTGCGCTCGATTTGCCACACGGAGCAGCGCGAGAGTAAAGCACGAGGGAGGGGCTAATAATCGGCTCAGTCATTTTTATGATCGTTGAAAGCCCAGATCGTAATCGAGATTAAAATTCGATTAATTGAGCAGCCCTAACCTGAAGAGACTATTGCTGTGATTCGGCGGTATATAAATAAAGCTGAATTGAATTGAACTGTCACTGATATTAAGCAGAAACACAAGAGACTCAGTGTCATAGCGTTAGAGGGCAGAGACAGTCAGAGATTCAGATTCGGGACAATCTGTTTATGTAGGGAGCCTACAGACTGACAGCTGTCACCAGCTGGATGTTTGAACAAGTGAATCTGAGTTTACAATGACAGGAAGATCCAGCTCTAGAAAAATCTGAAGCACTGAGAAGTGGAGAGAGAAGATGTTAGACATTAATTGGCTTTGACTTTAATTACTAGCCCCTTTGTATTTCTTTCTCTGTCTTATTTGTTATCTTAAACTTTTCATGCTTATATTATGTAAGCTGTGATTTATTATTTTGTCGAGTAGCAAACGATGCATGCATTCTTGACTGAAAACATGCTTTTTAAATAACGATGAGGACCTTTCTTATTCTCTTTAATGAGCTCCAGGGTGACAAATGTCAGCCAACACAATGCTGATGAGCTGATCGAGAGCAGGTGAAAAGATGCTGCTATAATTAGCGAGCGAGGGGGGTGGGATGGAACCAAACACACACACACACACACACACACACACACACACACACACACACACACACACACACACACACACACACACACACACACACACACACACACACACACAGGGTTATTTGGCTGATGGGTTTAATCCTTCTATGGAAATGAACTTGGTATTTGTCAGAAGAAAAGTGAAAATTCTGAATAAATTTCTTGTTTCATGAGTGTTTACAGAAAATTATGACATCTGCCTCGAGGCAACAAGAATGAACCAGTTGCATAAAAAAGCCACACATGTGAATTCGTAATTTAGAGATGCACTTTTCTCTTGACAAAGTAAGAATTTGCTCCGTGTCACTGGAACTAAACATGCAGCTGCAGACTGTTCTTGTCTGCTGTGCTGGATGTTGCTGAAAAGTAATGAACTTCCTCTTGGATGTGCCGGGCCAAGTAATTGAGGTATTTCACGCAACATTTCTCATGTTTGGAGAGGCTCGACCTAAAGCCAAACTCTGGCCATTTTCAGTGACTGACAGCATTTTGTTTCTCTGAAAGAAAATAGAACGCGGGGGCAGCTTCCCAACAATGTTTTCCAACAGAGGTCTGCAACCAAACAGGACGATACACTTCGGTGGCTTCAACATAAACAGAAGCTGTAAAAAAAATTTCTTTGAAAACAAACAAATAAAACATCCTCTTTTGAAGGGGCACAAAAGCACCACACTGCTGTCTTGTCCCCTGAATTTTCACAGGTTTGGCTGTGCTGTGAAAATAGCACAGCCGAATATAGATTTAGATATCCTGCTGAAGCTTCCCTCATGTGAACTGAGCCCCAAATCAACACTATAACGGAGCCTCAGCTAACTCAGGATCAGCAGCACAGCCTGTCGACAGGTTGAATACCTCAATTTTAAGAAGCCAGATGCAGTGACAAAGTAAAATTCATGATTTTTCTCTAATTATCATGAGAAAAAAATCACTTTGCAGTGTAGTGAAGTTAGTTGTTCATTAGTAAAATGAATGCGTGTTTGTGGCTATGCAGCTGACTGTTTCTGTGATTTTCTGCCTGCACAGTTTACAGTTTTACTTTATGCATCTACAGATTATCATTAAGTTTTTCTGATCTCATTAATAATTTCATACTTTACCTCTCTTTGCACTCTGTCTTTTCGTTTCACCGAGAGCTTGGTCACAGAGAATCGCTGGATTTTTAAGGCCTTTCTCTGCAACAGTGCCTTAAGATGACTACCATCAATGTTGCACTTAATTAAATAATTACCTTTAAAATAACAGAAATGACCAATATACTATCAAATGTTCCATTTGTTTTTCTAATCACAGTGCATCTGTATCACATCGCTTCTATTTCAGGATTTCAGGCAATACTCTTACCCTGATAATGTGGTGCTGAATGCATGATGATGCTATGAGCTTTAATAATGCAGGCAGCCATGTTGGATGCAGTGTTGACTATTTTTTATCTGAGGTGTGGATCTCACCACATGACCCTTAGAGTTGGCATGAATAAAGGCTTGCACAAATGATCTATGGGGCTGTTTTGGGGGCCAGGACAGTCTCAAAAATTGATTAGGCTGAAAACAGCTCATGACAAATGATGTTCCCTCAGGTTGATGATTTCAAAATAGGACAGAGGAAAAAAGGCTGTGGCCACTGTAAATGAGGAGGCAGATTATTGAATGAATGAAAGAATGACATGTAATTATCCACTGTTCAAATGATACGCGGCTCCTAATGCGGATGTGAATTAATGAAAAGGATAATTTGTTTGATGTGTGGATACAGCAGGGCGTGAACCAGCCCGATCTATCCATCTCTCTGCCCATTAAGCAGCCACCCAGTGACTTGCGCAACCATCCACATGTTTGTCCACCTACATGTTCCAAGCAATCCACAACAATCTGGCAGGTCAGGAATATTAAATGCAGCCCTGAAACTGCCCTTTAAAGTTCATGCTTCCAGTGATTATTTGTGTCAGCTTGTTCACATTAAATTTAATTAAGCATAACGAGACCATGACGCTTTTATAGAGCAGTAAAGAAGAGCACTGTTTGGTCACAAACAAAGGGAGAATGTAAAGGTACAAAATGAATCCGTGTTTCACTCTTCAAATGAATGAATGCAACCCAGATCTCATATATAATGATAAGGTAAATATTGCCCACACCATTATACCACTGCCAGCAGCCTGAATCACGGATAAAAGTCGGGATCCATAATCAAAATATAACCTCAGTTTCCACGAGCGGCATCCTGAAGAAAAAAAAATAAGTTCAGCACGGTGTCGAATAACCACGCTTCATTATAGCATGTCTGGCAGCAAGGAATTTTTTCCCAGAGAACTGAAGCTCTCTGGACATTTTCTCTGTTTCAGTTACTAGACACTAGAGATGGACCTCCCAGCAGATCAGCATTTTCTGAGACACACCCAACAACCATAGCATGTTTAAAGTGCTTACATCACCTTTCTTCCTCGTTATATATTCAGACCAAATGCTAAGTTGTCAGGAGACATGACTAGACATGAGCTGGGATAGGCTCCACACCCCCCATGCCACCCTGAATAAGGAGAGAAGGAAGCTGCTTCAGCTTCAATGAAAAATTTGACAGAGAGTCATGGCAGTTATCCGAGGTCTCTGTGCCCAAAGCTGTGGATTCTCTCAGTGTCATTTACAATTAGAAGTGCAGATTGTTTAAATTTATGGACAGCGGGAGAGAAGAAAGACAGAGGTGAAGGCCTGATGAAAACTGAGCAAAGTGGCAGTGCGTGTCCTTGAAGGGGCCAAAAAGTACTTCAGCAGCTGTATTTGTGCGAGTAATGGAAGGTAACGACACAACTCCTCCAGCCTGCTGATGTGAACATTGTCCTGCCATCAAGGGAATGAAAGAGAAAGAAACTCAACAGTGAACACCAGTGTTGGGACTAACGCGTTATTAAGTAACACGTTACAGTAACTACGTTATTATTGTGGTAACGAGCACGGTAACTAGTTATTATGCCAAAATCAGGAACGCGTTAGTCGTTACTGGGATTTAGATACTCGTTATTACTCGTTACTTCGTGTGGTGGCTATCGCGGAGCTTCCACAGATTCAGTAACATTAGCAAGTGGTGGAGGCCAGCAGGTGGATGAAGGAAAAGGGAGGCAAGAGGAGAGACCCGAAGCGGTCCGAGAGTGTCAGGTGAACTGAACTTCAGGTAAGAAGTTATAACCTGCAGTCCATCTGGGTCAGATATGAACCAAGTTTAGGTGGAGTTTATTTTCGTTGTGCTGACTTTTTCGTACTGCGTGCTAGCTAGCATGACGGGGTTTCTATACAGCTGGGTGGGTGCTATGTTACTAGGGTTGCCAACCGTCCCTTAAAAAACGGAATCGTTCCATATTTAGAAACAAAAGTACACGTCCCGTATTGAGCTAATAAGGGACGCACTTTGTCCCATAATACAGTGATAATCAAAAGTAGTCTATAAATGTTTATGGAATTAACGCTTTGTTTGAAAACATAATTCCCAGCCCCTCTCCTGCTTTGTGACCAATGAGCTGACAGCACACTTATGACAATTCGAGTATGACAATTCAGATTACCGCTTATCTCATTGGTCGAGGAAAGGTCGCTTACGGAGAAAATACCGGAAGACAACACGTGACCACAACAAGAAGCATGGCCAACAGGGAAACAAACACCGACACTGCGGTGCAAGTCTCGGATGACAGTACACCTAAAGCTGGACATACACTGTGTGATTTTCAAACTGCACGATTGACTCGCAGGGGTTATAAGTTTGTAGGTCACGATGCAGGGTCTCACATGCTCTGATGCGACCTGAGAGCTCACCCTGTGCCTCCATAAAATAAAGGTTATAACAGAAAATCTGTCGCTCTCTCTCTCCCCACTTCAATGGCAGTGATGGAACTTATTGAAGGGATATCTAATGCAATATGTCACGGCTGCCGAGGCGAGCCGTGTGGATTTAGAAGGAGGACCCAAGATGCAGGCAGTGGATGAGATACCGGTGGTTTTATTTACAGAGGTGTAGTGGCAAACAAACAGTGGGGCATAACAAACAACTAAAGACACCTAAACTGGGAGAACTAAAAATAACAGACCTGGGAGCATATGACAACGGATGATGAATAGCAGAGAGACGCAGACGAGGAACAGGACACCGTGGAACACAGGGTAACAGACTGACACGGAGTTACACAGACTGACACGGAGTTACACAGACTGACACGGAGTTACACAGACTGACACGGAGGAACACAGACGAACCGGCAACAGGCAGGAGAACACACAGGGCTTAAATACACACACCAGTAATCAGGGGATGAGAGACAGGAGGGCAACACAGCTGGGAGGAATCTGGGCTGACGGGACAGGGGAAACGTAAACTGATCACACTCGCATACGACACGGACCTTCACAATAAAACAGGAAACTCAGATACATGGAACCAGACAAGACATTGAACTAAACAGACAGATTCACAAACAGATGGGGAGACACCATAGACAGACAGATACAGACGCAGACTCAGAGGCAGATCGAAAATAACACAGAACTTAAACAATCATCATCTAGAAAATGATAACAAACTAAAAGCGCTGGGTCACCGACCCAGGACCATGACACAATAGATAATAAGGAATATACTGTTGGTGTTTTTATAGACTTAAAAAAGGCGTTTGATACAATTGATCATTCTATATTAATGAATAAACTAGAGAGATATGGCATAAGAGGGATAGCATACAAGTGGATGAAAAGTTACCTGGATGAAAGATATCAATATGTCAAATTCAATAATGTAAAATCTAAGCAGTTGAAGGTAACTTGTGGTGTTCCTCAGGGCTCTGTGCTGGGCCCTAAATTATTTATATTATATATAAATGACATATGTAGTGTTTCCAAACTGTTAAAATGTGTATTGTTTGCTGATGATACCACTCTGTACTGCTCAGGTAAAAACTTAGAACAGCTTCTGACTACAGCGGAAAAGGAGTTAAATATATTAAAAAACTGGTTTGATGTAAATAAGTTATCATTAAATATAAAGAAAACAAAATTGATTATTTTTGGCACTAGACAAATGAAAAATGTATCTAAAATAAGGGTTAATGGAATTGAAATTGAAAGAGTGTACGAAAATAAATTTCTTGGAGTGATAATTGATGATAAGCTGAGTTGGAAGTCTCATATAAACCACGTGAAAACAAAAATGTCAAAAACCATTGCTATTCTCTATAAAACAAAGCATGTCCTGAACAAAAAAACATTATACACACTTTATTGTACTCTGTTGCTTCCATATATGACTTACTGTCTGGAGATATGGGGTAATGCATATAAAACGAACACTCTTCATATTTTCAAGTTACAAAAAAAAGCTATAAGAATTATAAACCAATCAAACTATATAGAACCAACTAACATTTTGTTTATTAATCTGAATACCCTGAAATTTTATGATTTAGTTGAATATAAAATGGCACAGATAATGTATAAAGCACAAAATAACTTGCTTTGCCCTAGTACTCAGAAGCTGTTCAAAGTCAGAGAGAGTCAATATGACTTAAGGGGAACAGACTTCTTTAAAAAAAAACAAGATAAGGACAAATATAAAGCAGAGATGTGTTTCTGTTAGAGGAGTTAACCTGTGGAATAGTTATGACAGTGATTTAAAAAGGTGTAGTTCATTTTCCTTGTTTAAAAACATGTTTAAAAATAGAGTAATAGAAAAATATAGAAATCAAGAATGAAAAGAGCAAAAAGGAGAAAAAAAAACAACCTCTTGATTCTTTTGCTTTGATGTAGTTACTTATCTAAGGTGGAAAGTTTTTTTTTTTTTGTTTGTTTGTTTGTTTGTTTGTTTGTTTGTTTGTTTGTTTGTTTGTTTGTTTGTTTGTTTGTTTTGTTTGGTTTTTGCTTTGTTTTATTATTTTCTTGAAGCCCTGTGTACAGGAGCTGCATACAAAAAGATATTTTGTGAAAAGGGTTGGCGTAATAAGCAAATGCTTCAGCCAATACCTTTTGATTAGCCTTGTCTCATGCTTTCTTTCTTTATGGTAGATTTTTGTTCTGTTTTCACTGTTTGTTTGTTTGTTTTTTTTCACTGTTTTCACTGAGATTTGAATTTGAATGCTAATCAATAAAATCAAAATCAAATCAAATCAAATCTCTTTCACTCACACAGACACGCACACCACCACCATCAACTTTGCTAAATTGCTAATGAAAAACATTGATCAGGCAGCTGTGATTGAGCAGCAGTGTAAATCCAACTATTTTCACGGTTGTTGTGGTCGTGATAATTTTGCGATGCCCAGTGTTGTTGGGACTAACGCGTTATTAAGTAACGCGTTACAGTAACGCGTTACAGTAACTACGTTATTATTGTGGTAACGAGCACGGTAACTAGTTATTATGCCAAAATCAGGAACGCGTTAGTCGTTACTGGGATTTAGATAGGCTCGTTATTCGTTACTTCGTGTGGTGGCTATCGCGGAGCTTCCACAGATTCAGTAACATTAGCAAGTGGTGGAGGCCAGCAGGTGGATGAAGGAAAAGGGAGGCAAGAGAAGTTATGACCTGCAGTCTCTCTGGGTCAGATATGAACCAAGTTTAGGTGGAGTTTATTTTCGTTATTCTGACTTTTTCCGTACTGCGTGCTAGCTAGCATGACGGAGTTTCTATACAGCTGGGTGGGTGCTATGAAGTTAATGATGTTGAACTTTATTTTGTTCATAAGTTATTAGAGTTGCCAACCGTCCCGTCTGGTATTCAGAGAAAATATTACGCGTTTCTTATTGAGGTGAAAAGGAACAGTTTGTCCCGGACTTCAGCTACAATGAAAAAGGCACAAAGCTGGAGTTATTCTGTGTTTACGCTGCACAGCTGCCACTTCTTCTCTCATCCTCTCATCCTCTCTCTCCTGTTTCTACTTCAATCAGGAAACTGATCAATGATCAGCTGATCGGCTCTCTTGTTTGTTTATCGCTCACTTTGCGCCAGAAAGAGGAAACCAGTGGATGTCACGGTAAACAACAGCAGCACGTTTAAGCTTGATCAGCTGTTGTTAGAGTTTATTTAATATTAATTTCTAGTATCAGCTGATGTTTCCTGGAGCCACAGCTGCAAAGCTGCTGGTCATTATGTCGGTTTGGTTATCTGGTGAGAGGGAAACATGAAGATGAAACCAGGAGATGTCCTTACTGAATCATCAGAGCTGTGATGGAGAAACAGGTTTACCTTTTAGTTAACATGAATGAGTTGAAGAGAAGTTATGAACTGTTTCTGAGAGACAAATAACACCAGGATCTTTTTCTAAGTAGCTGACAGCTGGTAACTGTGCAGCGGCGGGTCTAGCAAAGTGTTGCCAGGGGTCCATGTAGGGCATTAAAAGGGAAAGGGGGGCACAAGGAAATACTTTCTTATTCTCATTTAAAATGTCTCACTTTTAAAAAAATAATTATCTGAGTCTTGCAACAAACAATTGATAGATTGATGCATATATACCATCAGAACAGTGCACATCACTGTCACAACAGTGTTTATTTTCATTCAAAGGCTTTATGATTTTTCCTATAATGGTGGGCTAGTCAAAATGCCCGGGACGATTTTACCGGGAGAATACCGAATTTCAGTGCCCCTCCCGAAAATCTCCTGGAGCCACCATTCTCCCGACTATCTCCCGATTTTCCACCCGGACAACAAAATTAAAAAACCATATCGCAGAATTCATAGTGCAGCCCAGCCAATTCCAGTTTCCAACAATGGCGGCAGCTACTTAGTTTTAATATTACTCTTATATCTCTTTCTGGGTCGCAAAAAACCCCCAAACTTTTAACATGTTTTCAGGTGAGAATGTAGCTGTGTAAACTTCAAATATCTGAGCCGATCGACACATCGTTTTCAATCACCTACTGCGGTCTTTCGCTACTCGGGTTAAACATGATATATAAGTCACTTTGATAACTTAAAAATGTTATTGTTTGGCTTTTTCAGTGTTTTATTTGTTCGTGAGTAAATCGGTTTGGCTGAGATTAAAGTTATTAGATTAGATTAAATTAAATTTAACTTTATTAATCCTTCGGGTGGGTTTCTCCGGGGTTTTCACACAGCTGAATAAACATCAAACAGAAAACTAATTAAACAAAGTGTGAGACGGTAGAGAGTTTACGTCAGCGCCCGGTTATATTTTAGATAGCAAGGAGCAGACGGCAAGTTTCACTCCGCCGAGGGAGCTCGTGACGTACTACCCGGCTTTCTTTAGACCGCTAAGGGCGGGTTGTCAGGTGGAAGCAGCCTCTGAATTTGGACACCCCCGCTGTTTCCGGGCTGGCTAATAATAACGGTGACATTTAACGTATTTTATCCGATAAATAAACACTTTAAAATGTATTTATCACCCCCCCCCCCCCAACAGCCCTTTTGAATGTCTCCCTAATTCTGAGGTCTCAAGGTTGGGAAAGTATAGCCACAACACCTCACTCTTGGAGCACTTTTTTGCCACATGTATCGCAAACCATGTCTCAGCTGTTTGTGGAGGTAAAATACGTCCGCACAATTACGCTCAGCCATTGTTGTGAGTGCGCGCGCCAAGAGGCTGCGAGACATTTATACAGCCGTATTTCGCACATGACTATGAAAGGCGGAAGGGGAAGTAGTTCCTTTGAATGTAGACAATCCGAATGTTATAGTTTCTTTCCACTGTGTTCCTGTTAATGATAAACTACAAATTTACTCTAAATTACTAAAATATCGATATTTTAATGTGAGAATCGATTCTAGAACATAAATGACTGGTATCGGAGGAATCGATATTTCAGGATCGATCCGCACATCACTACTGCTAGCATAATGGACAGGTTTTTGACGGGGCTCCCACACAAACGCAAAGCAGGAGATGAAGCATAGCTGAATATGTTTCCAAACCAACTTCATTCTAAGCCAAAGACTAGAAAATATGGTGAAGCATATTTGACTTTTGGCTTCACCTGCACAAGTGCCAAGGTAGGTCTCCCCTGCAGAATTGGTTTTCCCTTCGTTGGGAGCAGCGCTGGGCTCTCCAAATCACGGACAAACATCCCACATTCTTGATTTTTAGTTCATAAACACTTCTTGTAATGACTAACTACTCCTGACATTTTGGAGATGTTAGCTCTTTATACAGTAAAGTTACAGCGGGATACAAATAATATCAGGCTGATCCTGCCACGATTTGTTCCCCCTGTCTAAATCACGGACAAACAGTATCACACAGCTGTTTATGTTTTTAATAGTTTATTTTAATACTACCTGTCATTTATTGCAGTTTACCAGTTTACTTGTATTTTACGGTGGCCCTGAGAGGCCAAACGGACTGCAACTTCAGAAAACACTTGCAAAAAGAAAAATGCTGCAAAAAGAAAAATGCTGCAAAAAGAAAAACACTTGCAAAAGAAAAACGCTGCAAAAGCACACACAACACAACGGAAATGTTTCTGGGGAGACAATAACCTGACGGACCAGTTGCACGAACCAAAACATGCTTGCCACTACCCGATCCGTACCGGAAACCCGATCAGTACCCCGCATGTGCGAAAGGTGTCTACTTCCGGTCGAAGCATTTTACGATAGTTACAGGTCAGAGTATCTGTTAAGATGTTAAGAATAACAAGTATCACTTAAAATGTTTCCGATAATGAAACATTTAATATAATGTAGACAAAAACAAAAAAATAAAAAGATAGTGACAGATCGGGACTCCCGATCCTTACTGCGCATGGGCAAAGTCGGACCGTACAAATCGGGTCTACTCGATCCGTACCACGCATGTGCAGGGGTTTTCTTCTTCTTCTGTTCGTTTAATGGCAGTGTACTCCCCAGTGTACGAGGATACCGCCACCTGCTGACTGAGCGAATGAACCCTATTGTAAACTGAATTAGTGTCATTACAAACTTGTGTTAAATTTGATTTAGTGATAGTCGAGTGTGTTTATGCTTGTCTGTGTGGAGAGGATTGTTGGAAAAGTGATGATAATGTCCGCTATCACTGTCAATTGCCAGTAAACACTTCATCTGGCTGCTGAATCTTCACGTGACATATTATAAAGTCTGTATTATTAACGCTGTAATTAGGCGCCATTCTTCTTATTTTACGGCGCTGTTGTTCAATCGGGAAACGCTCTCTGTTGAGGAGAAAAGCAAAAATTTGTTGCGGATACGGATTATCCATTGTTTAAATGTCCCGGTAGTCGAAAAGGAGGCAGAGCTGTTGAGAAATGCAAGGAGCTAACTGGGCGCTAACCGTATCATTCAAATATATTGAATATCGCAATGTTGGCAAAGAGAGGAAGTGACGTAAGATTCGCGCATGCGGGGTACCGATCGGGTTTCCGGTACGGATCGGGTAGTGACAATGCTAACAAGTGCACTGGGACTGGGAGACACTTCAAAGAAGTGGAAGCGGAGCGGCCAAAGAGTAAACTTTCAAAAGTAAGTTCTGAATATTATGTCACTTATTTATGTGCAAATGTTTAATAATGCAGAACATTAAAACATTACTGTTGGCCACATGCAAAGTTATGTGACATTAGCGATGTTTGTACTTTCAGCGTTTACTTTGTTTTAAAGCCTTTACTTTATACGCCGTCCGATAGACCTTAGTCTTACAGAGAATGTGATGATTTTTTGGATAATTAAAGTCAGTCATATATCCACAAACACAACAGGCTGAAAGTCAGTGATGCTGCTCGGTTTGCAGTCCTGAACATCACGGCACAAGCAGGATTCACTGCACTGTTAATGTTAGCTATGTTATATTGCTGCCTCTGTTCGGTGGTGTCGAGCCAAACGGACTTTAACGTGTTTTTGAACGAGCTGACGGTTCACTCGTTAAGCTGAAAGAAAGATGCTTTAATCACAGGAGTCACACATGTGTCCACTGTACCATCTGGGAACTCTTCTTGTTTAGTACTCGTAATAACACAAACACTAAATCCTCCTTCTCTTGTGCAGTTTTGTAGCAGTGTATACACCTGAGACTGTCACCTGTCTGTCTGTCCTTCACTCTCTCTCTTTTTCTTTCTCTCTGATTGTGTAATAAAAGTATGAACATGTATTTATAAGTTACACTTGTGTTTGAATCCTGCAGCTCATCACACATTTGATTTCCATGTGTGACAACTGCAAGTGTCCAGAGTGACGACAGACTGAGGGACCCACTGCTGCACATCATCTGTGAGGCTTTGCACCCTGATGATCCACCAGGACAAACTCAGCAGTGTGTGAGGAAGAGGAGGAGGAAGAGCCAGCAGCAGCTGACAGCTGGAGAGAATAGACAGACTGTTCCCTGTTTGTGAAGGACTGCTAGGAAAGTCTTGTTAGGTACTGTAATTTTCAAATAATATTATCATTCTAGTGTTTTCAGAAAGTACTCAGGGCTTTCAAGTTACACACTATGAAAGGCAGCAACAAGTTTAATGTTCAGAAACCTAAAGTATGTATCAGCAGCAGAATGGAGCTAAAAATAAATGTTTGTTTCATTTCTTTGACGCTTTGAGTATTTTGGATTAGTAGTACTGCTGTGTTTGTTGCATCATATTGCTGTAATTGTTTATATGCTTTATATATTCTGAGGTAAATTGATCTATAGTGTTACATCATATTTTATAAGGATCATATGTGTTTGTATTATATTATGTAGTATCTATTCTGTATGACTTAAAGCAGTTATGACATGGTATGATTTTCTCACCCAATAAAGGAATATTTAATATATTAGTGTACTCTTCATTTTATCAGAAAAAGTTATCACAGCTTTTACATTTTCCTTTTTACACATATATGTAAGCATTGAGCCAAATTTAGTAATGCCAAGAACAATATTTGTCTCTTATATATAATACATCTATAGATACACTGTCACAGATACTTGTGTTTAAGTGAAGATTTAAGGTGATAGGAAATATAAATAAATGCAACTTGAATCTTTACTGAAGCTCAGTGTTTGGCACAGAGTTCATGTTCACTGCTGTAATAACTAATAATGATTAATATAATATTGGCCATATTATATTTACATTACCAAAGTGAGATGACTTTAGTCTCATGAACAACATTAGCTAATTGTTATTTATTAACTAATCTTAAATGACTGTTCACTACAGAAATGAAGCCCAAAAATCATGTTTTACAGTCCTGTGGTCTCAGCCTCAGATACTTATTAAATCACACAAAGCTCATGTAGAAACAAATGTACAAAATATGTTCTCCTTCATTTCTGTCAAACAAAGCTGTATGAAACGTTTCCAGCTGTTAGTATCATGGTTGCTAGGCAACCTGGGCAGCGCGACAGTGTCATGATTCGGCTGTGTGGCAGGCAGGAGAGGACCCAAACGCAAACTCACGGAGACAAAACGTAAACTCAAAAACACAGCTTTAATGCTGGCAAAAAGTGAAACACAAAAACAGTACTAAACTAAACTGGGAAAGCTAAACATAAAGTATACCAGGAACCACGGGGAGAATCACACACAGCATGAGGGAGACTACGACACTGACAAAGAGAAACACAGAGCTTAAATACACAGAGGGATAACGAGGGAATGAGACACAGAAGGGGAGCACAGCTGGGAGTAATCAGGCTGAACAAGACAGAGACGCAAAACTAGAAACACTCACATGAGGCATGGACCTACAAAGTAAAACAGGAAACACACTGACTGAATTCTAAACATGCAAACTTAACAGCAACAGGGGAGACATAACATGGAACACAGGGAAGCCATATGACAAAGCCAAAGAGCAAAACCTAAGATAACCATAACTGAGATCTAGGGAAACATGAAACAGTACCACAAAGGACACAAAACATAATCCATAATATAAAAACACGAGATCTCTCCAAAATGAAACAGGAAACATAATGAGACGCAGACATGATAACCGGAACTTGACAACGTAAGACACAGACATGAAACACATGAAGAGCAGGGGAGACTTAACATGGGTTGGAAACACAAGGGGGAACTAATAAGCAAATGAACATAGGAGGCCTAATGAGCTTAACATACTATACACATTAATATGAACTAGAACTCAAAACACTGGGTCCTAAGACCCAGGATCGTGACAGACAGAGGCTAGACCGTCCCATTTCACAAGCCTACAAGCCTCGCACTTCCGGCCTCAGCGGTCTTTGGGTATGCGTCCATTGAGGACCGTTAAGGCTGCGTACTTTAATGCTGCAGACCCTGAATTGGGACACAGCCCCTGAATTGGGATACAGCCATACATACATGTTTTGGTTCGTGCAACTGGTCCGTCCGCTTATTGTCTCCCCAGAAACATTACCGTTGTGTTGTGTGTGCTTTTGCAGAGTTTATCCTTTTGCAGCATTTTTCTTTTTGCAGCGTTTTTCTTTTTGCAGCGTTTTTCTTTTGCAAGTGTTTTTCTTTTTGCAGCATTTTTCTTTTGCAAGTGTTTTCTGAAGTTGCAGTCCGTTTGTTTACTAAATGTTTGAGGTGTGAAATAAACTGCAATGGAGCAAAATCTGGGTGTGTGTGGTTGGAGGATGTGTTTGTGCGAGCGTGTGCGTGCGTGGGGGGGGGGGGGGGGATGGGAACATTTTTCTTGTAAAACAAAAGGGGGCCTAGCAAAAAAAGTTTGGGACCCACTGACATATGTGGACATCACATTTTTGGTTATTTAGACCAAAATACTCAATTTTACTCTACAAGGGCCTGATATCCACTTACGAGGACATTATACTGCTACTGTTCTATCAAAATTTTAAATGAATATTCTCATATGTGGCTCTCATTTTTCTTATAAACAAAAATCAGGTAAAAAAAAAATCTGGTAATTCTTTGTTTTTACATTGATCGGGCCCCAATGTGACCAAATATCAAAGAGAAATTAAAAATGCATGCCGTGGAAGAGTTCGGGTCTTAGGAGGTTAAATAACCATTTTAAACTATTTACATAACAGCTGTTCTACATTCAATAAGATGCCACACAAATTATTTGTGTCACTCCAAAAAAAATAATTTGTGTCCACTATAAAGGAGAACATCACAGCCTGATACCTGGAGACAGCAGTCGCCTCATTGTTCTGATACACAACACAAAACTATCCACAACACTACACACTAACTACACAACACTACACACTAACTACACAAGACAACACATTAACTACACACCCCAAACACGCTAAACATCATAAATCTCTCACATCTCAAAACTCGCTCTCTCTCTTTTTCTGCCATCTTTCTTTCTCTCTCTCTCTCTCTCTCTCTCGCCATCACTCCTAAAACTTCCCCCTCTTTCTAAACAACCAAATGTCATGTTGCCATATAGTTTTCTCTGGTTTTACGTGGCCTATCAACACAATTTGAAAACTGGTATATATCACCTTGTTGCTTTGTCATCTTGAACTCTTATTCCTCCTCAGTCAAACACCAGCGCTAATGCGATTGTTTTGCCCCTGAGCTCCAGGTGTTGTTCTAGAAAGTGATAGCCATCCGCGGGAGCGCGCAACTGCTTACAGCTGTAGCGCCCAGATTACTTACAGCTACTTACCGCACTAATATAAGGTGCGGTAAGCTGAACACAGCTTCAACCGTCTGTTTGTTGAAAAATAGTAACGCGACCGCACCGCATTTTCTTGTTAGTAACGGTAACAGCATTGTAACAATAGGAATAGTAATTAGTTAGATTACTTGTTACTGAAAAAAGTAACGCCATTATTCCCATTACTGTTTAGGACTGACACTATTTTATTTCATTCTTCTCCTTTCTGGCAGTCTGCTGTTCAAGTTGTTCACTGACACAACTATTTATTCAACTGGTGAATCCAAGTTGAATAAATATTCAAAAAGTCTTAAAAACGTGAAGCGCACACTGATGTATCAATATCTGTCCCGTGTTGATATGCAATAGATGAACAGCAAAGACTTCAGTAGGTGATTTCACTCATGAGTTCATCAGTGTGTCCTCGCTCTGAGTACTAATCAGTGGAATCACCTGCAGCTCAGTAACAACTGCCATAAAAGCCTTGGTAGATGCATGCTGGTAGCCTGAGGTGATTCCTGTGGCGGTTTCTCAAGTCTGAAATGTTAGCGAGCACTTGTGTGAAATAGAACCGGAGCCTGTGGTGGTTAGAGGCCTTTTAAAACGTGGGTACGAGATTGAAGTGCGTCTCAGTCTGTGTCAATCAGATCACCAAATAGTTGTTGTTATTTTTTTTTTAACTAATTCTGAAAATCTTTTAAAGGCTCTTTTCTGACCTTGGGATTTTGTTACCTTAGTGACTAAAAGAAACACAAGTTGAACACAAGTTCTTTATAACTTGGCTTTTCTCTTTAATTTTCTACTCCTGACTTGTAAATTCTACGGTGTTTCCCTATCTCCAACTTGTAACCCCATGTGATGTCTGTGTTATGTGTGTAAGGTCGGGGGGGGGGGTCCCATTTTCACTGCAACCTGCTTGTGACAAATAAAGCTTGATTGATTGTTATATTGTGCATACTCTGATTTTGGTATTTAATTGCTTGTTATGTGTCCTTGAGTGCCCTAAAAGGCACCTATAACTCAAATTTAATAATAGGTTTTTTTGGTGAATTTCTTGTGCATAACTGTATGTCATAACTGTAGGCAAGGCTGGACTGGGACAAAAAAATCGGCCCGGGCATTTTGACTAGAGACCGGCCCACCAGGATAAAGATTGAAAATGTGACGTCATTCAGGGGTAAAACCGCAAAGGATTCTGGGAACTTGTGGCAAGAGGTACTAGCGCACACAGGCTTTCAATTGAACTCAGTTACACAGCGATAAAAAGAAACACAAAAAATGGCAAGAAGCTGTTGTATTATTAACTGCAACAGCCGGTCGCATGACAGCCACGGGAAGCCGATCGTTTTTTTTTTTTATCGGATTACGTCGTTGAAGAGAAATTTTTTAAGCCATGTTTCCGAAGTAAGAGCCGACGGATGGTCTGGATATACCAAATATAACGTCCCAGAACACTCCAGCTCACATGTTAGTCTGCTCCAAGCATTCCCACAAAGGTCAGAGTTTTTTAGTCGTTAATGCGTCATTTTTCTTAACATAATTGGTGATATAGGTTACAAGCAAGTCTGGCGCTGAACAGAAATTGTCGCGCTATGCTCCTTTATTTATTGTGCATAAATAGTGAATTGTCCTGACACAATATTGCGTTTCACTCCTGTTATTACCATGGTACATTGACAAAAACATATACTTTTATTCACAGGATAAAACAGTTTTTTTGTATCACTAATTGTCCAGTACGATTACAGCATCCAATATTATTGTCACTGCTACATTTCTGTGATGAACCAGAAATTATTTCCACTACTAATTAATTACCGTTGAGCTCAAAGGTTATATTAATAAACTGTTAACGAATGTGTATCTATGACGACGATTTGTGAGACTGGTAAACTTACCTTTGTTCGTACGATGGTCTTTCGTTCTACATGGTGAGTTTCATGGTGAAGTCTTTTGAGCGCCTAGTTCTCTCCCATCTCAGGACCCTCACGGCCCCCCTCCTGGACCCCCTGCAGTTTGCATATAGAGCCAACAGGTCTGTAGACGACGCCATCAACACTACACTTCATTCTGCAGCATCTGGACTCCCCAGGAACCTACGCCTGGATCCTGTTTGTGGACTTCAGCTCTGCCTTCAACACCATCCTTCCAGACCATCTCCGAGACAAGCTTTCCCAGATGAATGTGCCTGATCCCATCTGCCGGTGGATCACTGACTTCCTGACGGACAGGAAGCAGCATGTGAGGCTGAGAAAGAATGTCTCGGACTCCCGGACCATCAGCACCGGCTCCCCTCAGGGCTGTGTTCTTTCTCCTCTGCTCTTCTCCCTGTACACCAACTGCTGCACCTCCACCCACCAGTCTGTCAAGCTAATCAAGTTTGCAGATGACACCACCGTTATTGGACTCATCTCGGACGGGGACGAGTCTGCCTACAGGAGGGAGGTTGAACGTCTGGTGTCCTGGTGCAGCCACAACAACCTGGTGCTGAATGCCCAGAAGACAGTGGAGATTACTGTGGACTTCAGGAAGCACACAGCCCCACTCCCCCCCATCATCCTGACTGACACCCCCATCACCTCTGTGGACTCATTCTGCTTCCTGGGTACCACCATCACCCAGGACCTGAAGTGGGAGCCCACCATCACCTCCGTCATCAAGAAAGCCCAGCAGAGGATGTACTTCCTGAGGCAGCTGAAGAAATTCAACCTGCCAACACGGACGATGATGCAGTTCTACACTGCAATCATCGAGTCCATCCTCACCTCCTCCATCACCGTGTGGTACGCTGGAGCCACTATCAGGGACAAACAGAGACTGCAGCGTGTTGTGCGCTCTGCTGAGAAGGTGATTGGCTGCAGACTCCCATCTTTGCAGGACCTGTACACCTCCAGGACATTGCGGCGTGCAGCTCGGATCTCAGCTGACCCTTCTCACCCTGGACACAGTCTGTTTGACCTGCTCCCCTCAGGCAGGAGGCTCCGGTCCATTCGCACCAGAACCTCTCGCCATAAGAACAGTTTCTTCCCCTCTGCTGTTGGACACATGAACAATAACCATATGACTGTACCCGCCACTAACACATGACCCTACGCTGTGTCACTGCATCATTCTATGTTTGGCACTGATCACCACCTGCACTCATGTATATATCTTTCAACGTAGCACTCTTAATTCTTATTCTCATGTATATATCTCATGTATATCTCATGCACATATCTTTCCACGTAGCACTTTTAATTCTTATCCCTACTTTTATTTTTTTCCATGTCTATTTAAGTGCTATTTATGACAGCATGTTTGCACTGAAGCACCGCAGCAATTTCCTAATGTTGTAAACCTGCTCAACATTTGGCAATAAACCCCATTCTGATTCTGATTCTGATTCTGATTCAAGGTCCTGTACCCATCCGTCGGTAAACTGTACCTGGGCTTGTTGCAGTGACCTGAAGTTACTAAACTTCATGAGTGTATGCACTCACTCCAAGAACCGTGTAATTATAAATATGAGCGTGGTGAAAGTTGGGCAGCACGCTAACGTCTTTTGTCCACTCTGTGTGCTCGTAAGGGTCTGACCCTTTCACACCTTTGATTTTTTCCTCGTATCTTTTCTTTGTCTTTTCGTCGAGTCTGTCTTTGTACAGACCGGCATTTTTCTCCTTTTGTTTTGTACATACCTTTTTTGTGCGGCAAAGAAAAAACAAGAATTTATTGGAACCGGAGAATGAACGTTTTGCGGTGCTGCAAACGCTTGCATTTGATGCGGTACTTGGATTGTTTTGCCACGAGTTCCCGGCATGCAATGCGCGAAAATCACGTGATTGCTAAACAAGGGGTCAGGTGCATTCAGCCTCCTCGGCTGTAATTGGTCCAGCCCAGAGTCGATCATGACCAATTGGCCAATCCAACACCTTTCATTATATATACCCTTCCTAAAAAAAAACAAAAAACATCGGCCCATAAAAACAAAAAATTGCCAGCGGCCCACCGGGCAAATGCCCGATGGCCAGTCCAGCTATGACTGTAGGTGTGTGCCAGGGAGAGCTGTAGATCCCAAAACAAAGGACTCAAAATCACAGCTTTAATGCTGGAAAAACAGGCAACAAAGGGCAAAAGACCCAACTAAAAAGGTCACAAACACAAAATAAACAGATTCACTGACAGGAAGGCAAACAAACGGACAGAACCACTACCTACAGTGAAGGTGAACACAGGGGAACACAGACAATATACACACAGAGGATAACGAGGGAACACAGCTGACACTAATCAGATTGATGAGACAGGGGAAGATGGAAACTATCAAAGTAAAACAGAAACTAACACCGAGACACAGACTAATTCTATGTCCCAATTCCGAATTTGAAGGATGGGTCGAGTGTATCCTTCGTGGCCCAACATATCACAGAATTCATAGCGTGGCCCAGCCAATTCCAGTTTCCAGCAATGGCGGCAGCTACTTGGTTGTAATTTTACTTTTATAACTCTTTTCAATAAATATCTGTTCGGTTTATCAAGACATCCCATATTTGCAAAAGTGCTCCAATGTTTTCGGAGATATCTGTTACTCACCAGCTCAATAGCTGACCAGATGCTGAAGGCTAACTAGAGCAGGCGAGAACACCAGACTCCCAGCACATCGCTTTCAGACACTACTCAGTTTAAACACGATATATAAGTCACTTAAAAATGTTACTGTCTGGCTTTTTTCAGTGTTTTATTTGTTCCTGACTAAATTGGTTTGGCTGAGGTTAAAGTTGTAGTTTTCACACAGCTGAATAAACGTCAAACAGAAAACTGATTAAACAGAAGTGTGAGATGGTAGAGAATTTACTCCAATGTCCTGTTATATTTTTGATAGCAAGGAGCAGATGGCTGAGTTTATTAAACTCCACTGAGATAGCTGGTGACCCAAATCTGAAGGCCAGGCTGTCTAATTTCACAGCCTTGCACTTCCGGCGTTCTTGGTCTTCCGGCCCACGTAGACCGCAAAGGCCAGGTCCTCCGAAGGATGCAGCCCCTAAATTGGAACATAGTCCCACGACACATGAACTTAACACTAGGACTGGGAGTAACCCGACAAGGAGACACAACAGACCGGGGAGACAGAAGGGAACATAAACCACGGGGACAAGACAGAGACAAACACAAAGACAAGAGTGACTGAACGTGGAAAACTAACACCAGAAAATAGAAATACTACACAAAGCACACAAGCATAAGAACCAAAAACAGGAACATAAACTAAACTTTTAAATACGACAGAATCTACATGTCCAAATAGATAAACACCAGGTCACAGACCCAGGACGGTGACACAGTTTGGAGCCTCCATGTTTGTTTGTTTGTTTGTTTTGTTTTATTTTTCAAAAATGTATTTATTGATTTTCCAAATGTGTTAAACAAAGTAGAAAGAAAAAAGTAAAAAAATAAATAATAATACTATAATACTACTACTTCTACTACTACTACTACTACTACTAATAATAATACATGCTGTCCATGTATAGCAGGAGTGCATATACACACATACTGATATATACGCACACCCATCTGAATACACCCTTGTATTAAAAAAAACAAAATTGGGAACTGAATGCTGAATGAACAGCTACAACGCAGTTAGACAATAGGCTTTAAGTTTGTTACACCAGGGCTGCAGGAGTTTAGTCCAAAGATTCCAAGTCAGTTAGAAAAGCATCCAACAAAACGGCTGTCACAGTGAGCTGTGTCCTCCTCTGCTTCAGGCAGTCCGACATCCACATCTCCATCTCCTACCCTTCCACTGAACAGTCCTGCACATGCAGGCTCCCAAGGCTTTCTTCAAAAACAACAAAAGCACATCTCCCGTACAAATTAAATATGTGTGTGTGTGTGTGTGTGTGGGGGGGGGGGGGGGGGTTGGTGAACTTCTCAGTGGGCTTTCAGTGGGGAACATTCCCATAGGCAATGCATCAGTGTGCCTTTGTCCCTGGATTTAACACATATGTCCGGAATATTAGGATCAAATTTGTTTAACAATATTAGAGTGACATATCTTCTCATTGGCCATTTATATTGGATTAGCTTGGGTGGGTGTTAATAGATTGTGTTTGGGATTTCAGGCAGGCTCTCTGCCTCTGTGGGTATTCTAAATTTTAAGTCTTGACACCATGAAAGTCTTTTGTTTTCTGAGGATGTTTGAGAGCTGTCTCTGAGGTTACTATAAAAGCAGATATTAAGCCCTTCTTCAAGTACTGGTTTATTGCCATGTCCAATAATGAGGTTAGAATGGGCAGTGTTAGAGATTTTTGAGTTTTTAGTCTCCACGTTTGATCTATCATCCAATGCATAGTGGCTCTGAAAGAAAAAGACAAAGAAAAAGTTTTTCCTGTCCAATATCTGCCATTTACAATCCTATGTGAGCCCAATAACACTGGATGCTTCACAGCTAGCAGGCTACATTAGCCTCCTACACTGTGGACATTAAAGGTCAGTACAGTCAGCACTATTTGTTTGATTTATGGCACAGATTCACTCATTCAAGTTTGCCCACTCTGAACTTGACACAAACCGGACTGCCAATCGCTGTAGATCCATTACAGTTATTAAATTCTATCCGTTTTCTTGGGCCGATCTCTGTTTTTAAGTGCTGCTGCTGATACGTTGGTGTGACGGGGCATCGAGAGAAGCTTTTATTAGCAAATGACAGCTTGAAATATTTCCAGTGACAAAATAGTGAAGTGTAGCTTTCTGATGGAAAGAAATTGAGTGTCAGAAAATAAAAGGTATCATCTTTGCACTCACCTGGGCCCCATCAATCATGACCACGAGTTTGTGAGAGAGAGCGGGAGGGGAGGTGTGCAACATCTAATTCATCTAAATCTTCACATTTTGACAAGTGTAAGTGCCCCTGTCCCGGAGAATAAAACCACACACCCATCGATCTACCTGCCTCCTCACACACTTGCTTTCACCCTCCGTTTACTGACGTGACAGGATTTAAAACCTGTGTCGTCAAAGCAATATCCCCCGCAGCTACACATTACACATCTGCAGGCAGGGAGCAGCTGTGTGCTTGTAGATTGCTGTTGATTGAAGTACAGCTGTTATTACTTTTTTTTTTTTTTTTAATCTTTATTCTACGGACCTATCGATCCTTACCGTGCTGCTGTATGTGTTTTTGAGTTCAGTCTGGACATAAACGACCACATTAAATCAGTTTTATTCATAAAAGACGATGCAATCGCAGGTAATGTTACACGTAAGCAGAGCAGAGACGTATCTGACATGACTGTTACTGATTATTAGATTCAAAAAAATGGTCAATGGTCATTTCCAGGTCAAATCACAGAATTTCAAACAGCTAGAGGAACATGGAAAAGATTTTCTCCCATGGAAAACATCCCATTCGACTGGAATGAACACGATCCATGGAGCCTCAACTTGACCGTCCAGTGCCAGACGGCACCCGGAGGTGTCGATGCCCTAATGAGGGGGTGTTACATTCAATTCAATTCTGTTTTATTTATACAACGCCAAATCACAACAACAGTCGCTTCAAGGCGCTTTATATTGTAAGGTGGACCCTACAATAATTCATACAGTGAAAAACCCAACAATCATACGACCCACTATGAACAAGCACTTTGGCGACAGTGGGAGGGAAAAACACCCTTCTAACAGGAAGAAACCTCTGACAGAACCGGGGGGGGGGGGGGGGGGGGGATCTGCTGGGACCGTTTGTCGGTGAGAGGAGGAAGACAGGATTGTCATGATCCTGGGCCATGTTGGCCCAGCATTCTTAGTTTTCGTGTGTTTTGTGTTTTGTTCTTTATTTATGCCTTGGTTTTTCTAGGTTGCTCTGTTAAGATGTCCCTTATTTGATTACCCCCTGTGTGCGCCTCTGTGTATCTCTAGATCAGGGGTGTCAAACTCAAACACACAGTGGGCCAAAATTCAAAACTGGAACAAAGTTGCGGGCTAATGTTAATATTTATTGAAATATATTTATTCCTCCAGATATAAGAATGAATCTTTTCTTATGGACTCAAACAAGTTTTGCTGAAAAACGGAATATGGAACAAGCAAAGTTTAATACTAAACAATATATATATTAGCTGTATAATACCAGTAGGCCAGCTCTAATAGTAATTTGGTATGGCTTCGCAGGCCAAATGTAATTAGGCTGCGGGCCAAATTTGGCCCGCGGGCCAGAGTTTGACACCTATGCTCTAGATCCTCGTTTTTTCCCTCTTTGTGTTTTATTTCATGCTTTCCCCAGCCCGTCATGTCGTGCACTCGCTCCTCCTGTCCGAACCTCTGTACTTCCTGTTTTACTTTGCCCGTCTCCCGTCAGTGTTGCGTTCACTCCTGCCGTGTCTTGTTATGATTATCAGTGTCACCTGTGTTCCCCGTGTGCTCCCACTTCCCTCGTTAACCCTCTGTGTATTTATGTGTCACGGTTCTGGGTCATGTTGACCCAGCTTTCTGTTTTTCATGCTTTGGTGTTTTTCTAGATTAAGATTTATGATTTGATTAATCAGTGATACTGTTTTGATTATGATTATTATTTAGTAGGCTTTCGTCAGTGTCAAGTCTGTCTCTCTCTGTCTAGTCCGTGTCTTAGTAAAGTGTGTTTTGTTTCCTGTTTTACTTTGAAGGTTCTTGTTCCTGTCTGATGTCAGTGTTCCGGCTTTGCTCTCCCTGTCTCGTTAGGTCTTATTTCTCCCAGCTGTGTTCCCCTTCTGTCTCTAATTCCTTGATGACTCCCAGTGTGCCCAGTGTGTCTTTGTGTCAGTGTCGCGTCGTTACAGTTTTTTTCAATCGCTAACAAGCGCCTACCCATACTTCAGATACTTTTTCTAAACTCTTAACACAGACTCACACCTACAAAAATACAATTGGCCAAATGGATAATTTCCTTCTCAAAAATACATTTTGTTAAATATATACTAACTCCTCATTTCAAAATTAGAACACATCGTTCTCTGCACACACTAACTGTACAAAAACACTATAAATCTGACTCAAAATGAAATTAGTCTGTCAAAGAATAACACTTGTTTTCACTCCACAAGGTACATGCAGTCAATCAAAGTACACCAGGTTTCAAAATACTGGCTATTATTGACATTACAAAAACTGCATAGACTTTTATGTTTCAGTTTTACAGGTATTTGCATGCGAAACATGCAATCCACCATTTTGACACCAGAAATGTCTTGGTTGGTAACTGTATGTCCACATGTACAGTAATGTTCACATTCAAAAGCATTCCAGTAAAAAGCAAACAAGTTTTTGTTTCTTTACTGTTTACTACAGGAGGTACAGTAGAAACACAGTATGATAGGACAGAGAAAGTTTTACAGTATTGCTTACAGTGAACAAAATATCCATGAAACACACAAGAGCATTCTGAACAAAAAAACAACAGCAAAAAGCCAAGATAAAAAAAGGGGGGGGGGGCTAAAAAAAGGCAAAAAATTTGCATCTAATCTCTGCGATCTTCAGGGTTAGGCCACATGTTTTCATCAACATCACATCTGATGTTATCCAAGTCGATACACCTGGGATAAAACCGCCTGGTATGTCGGATCCACCCTTGGCAATCGTCAACTGTGATGTCCCTGGAGCCGGCATCCATGGCTTCAAGGAGGGACATCTGGTCATGTGGCTGATGGTCATAAACCTTCCACCTCCATGCAGAAAAGAACTCCTCTATGGGGTTGAGGAAAGGTGAATAGGGTGGAAGGAAGAGACTTACCAGTCTTGGGTGGACTTCAAACCATGTTGTTATTGCTTGCAAGTGATGGAAAGCCACATTGTCCCAGGTAATTACAAAGGTCCTCATGTTTTCACCCTCCTGACCCTGCTCTGGAACCAGGCGCTGGTGGAGATCATTGAGAAAGGCAAGCAAGCGCTCTGTATTATAGGGTCCAACCTGACATCTGTGAAGGAGTAATCCTGCATTTGCAATTGCTGCACACATGGTAATGTTTGCCCCTCTCTGTCCTGGCACATCAACTGTGGCCCTTTTTCCAATTACATTTCGTCCACGTCGACGCCTTTTGGCCAGATTGAATCCTGCCTCATCGATGTATATGAATTCATGAGGGGCCTGGTTGGCCTCCAATTCCATAACTCTCTGAAACAAAGTTTATGTAAGTCATGTTATTACTGTATACCATACTGTACTGTAACCTAGTATTGTGTAGGTTACCTACTTGCAAAGTGCAAAGCTTATAGAACTGGACATTGGATTGAATATACACTATACCTGGACATATTGTCGTCGTAGCTCCTTGACCCTCTCACTGTTCCTCTCAAAGGGAACAGTGTAGAGCTGCTTCATCCACACTCTGTGTTTGGACAATGTCCGCGTAATGGTTGTGAGGCTGATTCTATCGATATTGTCAAATATCTCATGGTCCGCCACAATTCTAGTTTGAATTTCACGCAGTTTTATTGCATTATTTGCAGTAACCATTTCTACAATGGCAAGCTCCTGATCATTACTGAGGAGCTTTCCTCTTCCCCCAGAGGGTGGAAGACGTTGCATTCTTTAGAAAGACAAAAAATTCAACATATGCATTACTGTATGACCATATTGACATGTCAAGTGAGAATAGAAACAATCCATGTAAAATGCAATACTTACCTGTTGGTTTGTTGAAAGATGCGTATAATGGAGGCAACCGTTGACCGCCTCAAATTGGGCTGCACTCTTTCACCAGCCTCTCTTAGTGAAAGACCATGGTTGATTACATGGTCAATGATAGTGGCACGAATTTCATCACTGACTACTGTTCTTGCAACCCTTGGAATGCCACCACCACGCATTCTTACACCTCTACCTTGCCCTCTCCTTGGGCCTGCTCTTCTCCCTGGGCCCCTTGCTCTTACTCTTCCTCGACCAGACATTACAGTGTTTGTCTTTTTTTTGTTTCCAAAAACATCACTCCTCAAGGTCTTGCCTTATAAACCCCACTGAGTCTAAGCCAGAATGGAAGAAGCTGTGGTTGGCCCAATTTACCCAACATAAATAAGCTGTGTCTCAATTATTCAGTTGTTTGTTTATTATCAGCTGAGATATATTTTTGATATTGATATTGTTTTTGTACTGATATCATTGCAGAAGCAGAGGCTTTTATACTGTATCTAAGGTTTGGAATATTGTTTTTGCTATTGTGGGATGTTGTGTGTTAACATTCGTAGATACTACAAAAACAGTCCATAATTTTGTTGGGAGGTATAGCTTGTCTGTTAAGAAAATGTAAGCATTGTGGAAATGTGTTCACTGACTGCATATTGGGTGAACACGACATGAAATGTGTGAATGGTATGGCCACAACAGACCGATGCTGTGCTAATTGTGTTTAGAGTTTTGCAAATGTGACAACTGTTTGGACAAACGCTTGTTAGCGACTGAAAAAAACTGTAACGTCTGTTCACCCTCAACAAGCTGTGTGTTTTGCCTCCGTGTTTCGTCTCCAGCTCCAGTTCAGTATTTCTGCTACAGTGTTTTAGTCCACCAGCGTTTTTGTTTGTCTTTTGGTGAGTTTAGCTTAGTAAGAGGTTTTTCCCAGCAATAAAGCTGCGCTTTAAGTTATACTTCTGTGTCTGAGTCCTGCATTTTGGATCCACCACTCCAGCTTGCCTGCCTGCCACACAGCGATTCATGACATTATGTCTGCGTCTCCCTCAGTTCAGTGTCGCGTTCTCCCTCATGACTGTGTGCCCCTCCGTGTGTTTCCTCGTGAGTCAGTTCCTTAGTACTTCCCAGTTTAGTTTCATGTTGTTTTGTATCGCCTTTATCCTCTGTCAGCAATAAAGCTGTATTTTGAGTTCAGTCTTGTTTTCCCGTGAGTTTGCGTTTGGGTCCTCTCCTGCCTGCACACAGCCTGATCATGACAAGGATAAAAGACATGCTGTGGAAGAGAGCCAGAGATTAATTGTATTTTAAAGTGCAGGGTGGAGTTATCGATGTGATCACAGTCTCTCTGCACGTGTGCACGAAGTGCTGCTCCTCCTGTAGGACATGGAGTAGGGTCATTTAGCACCTTCAGGCGACTGTTGCTGTGATTTGGCGTTGTGTAAATAAAACTGAATTGAACTGAACTGAATTTGGACACAGCTCCTGGATTTCACTGCATCTTTTTTACCTTTGGTGATTGGACTGTGTGATGCAATACACAAGTCATGTGGATGCATAATAATGAAGTAAAACATAAAATTAAACATTTACGGCTTCAAGGATCTTTAATGCACAGAACAAAGCCGTGCTGGAAGTGAGTCTTTATGGAAATGATATCTTTGGTGTATGCTTACATCTAAATCTCAGCATAATCACATGAATAAGCTGTCAGCTGAACTTGTACATCATCATCAAGTGTTGACTGCAAGTGTCACCAGACCCCTCTTCCTCTCCCAGCATCCCTCCATCCCGTTGTTATCTGTCTTAATCCATCATCCATCCACCACCCAGCAGTCTTTGGCTGTCAGGAGCTGTTGGATAACGTGTTAACACTCATGCACAAACGTGCATATGCAAACACACACACCTGCTCTTATGCCATCATTTTGGGTAACATGATTGTCTCAGGCTTTTTTTTAGGCAACCATAGAGCGTGACAGATGTTCCAGAAGTAAAAAGCCCAATAATTCTGATTATGAGCCCATCCAAAGTAGAAGTACAGCAAGCTACGACTGTGAAATGACAAGTCTGCGTGGAAGCAACGTTATTTTAGCAAAAAGAGTTTTAGATGTGGCAGAAAAGAGTTCCTCTACCCCAAATCCTAAATTAGACTGATTCGTGGCGGTCACTGTGACCATGGAAATGTTTAAACCATGAACATGAACACTTTATCTTCCCCCCCCCCCCATTTTTAAGATTTAGTTTTGGACAGGTTTGCCTTTATTTTGGAGCCTACCTGTGCCCCTGGGTTTGAGCACAGGTAGGCTCAAACCGAATCACTTCCAGTATGGGTCACCTGCTCAGCTAATCAGCTGCACCCGCCCCTCCACAGTCCACAAACAAGGTTCAAGGGAAAGGACAAAGATCCTGGGTGAACTGATGAGGCAATGACAGGTCAAGGATTGAATTTCCTTTCCTTTCTTATTTTATTTTATTTTTCCAACCTCAAAAAATCCTTTCAGTCCTTATTTTTATTTGAATTAGCCCATTAACTTCAGTTAGCCAAGTCTTTAGTCTAATTAAGTTTCACTTTCCTGAACTTTGTTTGGTTCCAAAATATTTAAAGTTATTATTGAAATCTGCACAGGGCCATTTATTAAACGAGTCTTCAGTAAGATTCAACTACTTCAAATACTGATTATTTTCTCACAGAGCTTGATTTAATCAGGGAATCAACGATGTCACCTCCTGCTGGACTTCAGACAAAATTCAGGTTTAAGACACAGGTTTCACTTTTCAGATCCGAGTCTGTGGAGGGAATCCAGGCTCTTTACACTGAGATGTTGAACAAGAGAGATAATGACACCAAACTAATGAGGATGTGTTAAAGAATAATTTGTGGAGGAGATTGGCAACTGGAGTGCCACACTGCTTCTCTAAAGATTTGTGCTTTTCTGTCTGCCGGGACTTTCAAAGCTCCTAAAAAGAAAAATGTGGTCAAAATGAAGAGAGCAGATCGACTTTGACTCTTCTTATTGTCCCTTTCCTTTTATCTGTCCCATAATGTACGCCATCAACCCAGCCTTCCTAATTTTTACTCCGCTTTCATCTTGTTTATCCCCCCACATGTCCTGCCTTCACACCGCCACCTCCTTTTTTTCTGTCTGTCATGTTTTCCTCTGCACCTCCTCTGTGATCTCACTCCATCCTCTTTCTTTCTTTTTTTTTAACATTATCATTCCATTTATTGGTTTTTGTCCTTCACACTTTCTTTTGTGCTGTGAGCGTCTTGCCTGTTGAAAACAAGTCACAGTGGGTAAGGTCATTAGACAAGATGGATGTGTTTGGAAGTGGATGTGGCTGTCTGTGCCGATGACTTTGGGGCCCTCGAGCCAAAACACCAGCATGACTCATCTCTTGTCTTTATCTATCCTAAATTCAGCCGAAAACACAACGGCCCGAAGAGCCCGAAGAGCCCGAAGAGCCCGAGAACCCCGTTAGTGACCCCTGGAGGATAAGCTGCTCGTCACAGCACATTAAATGACAGTAAATGTATACATAAGAAATCTCGTTCTTTTTTTTTGTAACATTGACGATTAATGTGACTACAGTGGTGCCACTCGGGACAGTATGAACTTGTCTTTTACTTTGGAGTTTATTGTTTCTATTGTTGTAATGCAACATAAATCCCCTGCTAATCAGCTTGTTTGTTGTATCGTTTGAGATTATGATCAGGAATGAATCCACTCATAGCTGCTACTGCTGTGGCATCTTTTATACACCGGGCAGATATAACATTATGAGCACTGACAGGTGAAGTGAATAACACTGTTATCCAACAGCTCCCAACAGCCAAAGACTGCTGGGTGGTGGACTGATGATTGATGAAGACGGATAACAACAGGATGGAGGGATGCTGGGAGAGGAAGAGTAGTCTGGTGACACTTGCAGTCAATACTTGATGATGATGCACACGTTCAGCTGACAGCTTATTCATGTTATTATGCTGAGATTTAGATACTAAAACTCTTTATCACATATGTTCGTGGGTGGGATGTAGCAGGGATTAGGGAAACATTTGACCTCAAATTTGATGTTAGAATCAGGAAAAAACAAAAAATTTGTGAGGATTTGAGATGTTCTGCTGGGAAACCTTGGAAATCGGCCACGCATGAAGCAGAAATGATTCACAAACAGTTTGAGGAGCAAATCAATGACTTGTCCTCCAGGATTCCTGGATCTCAATCTAGTCGAGCATCTGTGGGACGTGCTGGAACCTAACCCTATAGAGGCCCACCTCACAGCTTACAGGAAGGAGGCTCTGTAGTTTAGATCGTGGTGCAGATACCACAGCGCACCTTCAGAGATCTAGTGGCACTCATATCTCGATGGGTTTGTGGATTTTAGCTGTGTATGAAAATCCAAAGATGACACTTGCCTATTACCCTCACATGATAATGACAAACAGACACAGTGAGGGGTGTGTCTCTCTAAGCTTCAGCTCTGGCTGAAAGTGGCCTGTTTATAGATGGATGCTTCATTCAGTCATCTGCAACATATTTTTTTCCAGGAAGTTGTTTTGCTGGAACTTTCTCAGATGTCCAAGGTAGCGTGAGTAGTTGTTCAATAGAACAAACATGGAAACAGTTTTTGCCTGACAGTTGTGGACCTTTACAGTACAAACCTTTGCAATTATATCCAGTGTGTGTGTGTGTATGTGTGTGTGTGTGTGTGTGAACAGCGGAGGCATTTTTAAATCATTTTTATGATTATTAGGAGATACTTTCATTATTATTCTGCCCAGGAGTTTATTCAGGTCATATCACAGTTATGACAGCAGGTTTGAGAAATTGGTCCAAGTGTTTTGAGGACTTTTAAAAAAAAAAATTGTCCAGTTCTTTATTAGTGTCATATCTCTGCTGCAGTGACAGCAGGTTAAGACAGAGTCCGAATGTTTTTCTCCAGTCATGTCCTCCAGCCTCCCCTGCAGGAGACTCCCAGGCCAGGTGGGTTAAATAATCCCCGTCATGTACTGTCATTCAGCGCTGTGTCTCCTCTGCTCAGGCGTGTTCAGAATAAATCCACAGGTCGTCACTCAGGAGGCATCATACCCTCAAGTGTTCTTTTCAATGTAGCTTGCCATTGCCAGTGTGTGAATGGGTGAATGACTGAATGTAGTGTGAAGCGCTTTGGGGTCCTTAGGGACTAGAAAAACGCTATACAAATGCAGGCCATTTACCATTTATTTACCATTTTTTTACACAAGAAGCAGCATTTCTATCCTGAGCCATGTGCCTCTCTCTAAGGGCCTTCTAGGGCCTTTGCAGACAAAGATATGCAACACATACAACCTGTCATGTAATTTTCGTGCTGCAGTGCATGTACCTGATATCTGCAGTGTAGGTCTGGTCTGATAGACATATTTCCACCAGGCCGAATGAGCTGCACACTTAAACCTGATAAGACAGAATGTAATTCATCCAGAAATAGTTCCAGTTAAAGATCCTTAGCATGCAGGGTAAAAATGATTCAGAGAAGCAGAATATATTCAGTGTGACTTGCCTGATTAATCCAAGCACTCGGTGTCTTGCACGTAAAACACGAGAGAAAGGGACTTCTGAAAATCGCACGTTATTCTCTTAGAGCTGATGGAACTAGAAAAGAGGACGGCAAGGGCACAAATAAGGCAACAGTAGTGTTTTAAACTAGCCTTCAAGGCCCCAACAGTCAGTTTTTTTATGTTAACAAGATTTTATATGCCCACGGCATTGGGGATAAATAGATGACCTCCATCAGGTGGCTGGAGTGGTGGTAATGACAGTAATTTTGACCCAAAGTAAACAGGAAATGACTCATTTAAGTCACACTGAACCTTTTACTTGGACAAATTGAAGTTTTACTCCATAACTAACCCCCCAACAAAACCTGAACCATATTTAAAACTCATCAAAAACCATACATGAACACCATTTCTTTTTATGATTATATCAAATGTTTGTTCTTCTAAACACTAGAAGGCACTTGCAAAGCTCAAAGATCTGATAAGACTGACAACCCACCTGCACTGAGCTGGATCACAAAAAGAACTTCAGCAGGCTCCACCTCGTTTTTGCATTTTTGCAGTCAAAGTCTGGAGACGTGCAGGTGAGGAGGCAAGCTCTGTTAATGAGACGAGAGGAATTCGAAAAACAATTACTGGTAAGATTCAGGTGAAAAACTCACTTTGGGCTAATAAATGTTCTCTGTGGGACCGCAGATAATAAATATAGAATATTTGAACTCAAAAGAGTACCAAAAGCAAGTCCGACTTACTCAAAACTGTTCTACTCGAGTACAAAGGGTGTCAAAGGAAAAACAGTGAACAACTTTGGACGGAGCTTAAGTGAATGTATAAAGAGATGTTGTTAGAAAAAAACAAGCGATTAATCACATGCAGCAGGGGCAGTAAAAAAAACCCGAGCATCAGATAAAATGGCTATCTGATTGAAAAGGGCAAAAGGATGGAAACTCTTATTTTATTTATTTATATTTCCTGGCAGGAGCAAACCGACGACATCAAGTCTGATGTCATTTCATCACCAAAGGTGTTTTCATGATATTAGCATCCTCCCAGACAAGTGATGAATCATCAGCTTTGTTACAGCGCAGCGCTGCAGTCAGTGCTGTAGGCTTGATGAACACTTTCTTATACAAAGAATACACTGAACACTAAAATCCCTAGAAACACCAATGACGACAAAGACGACAAAGCTGAAAAGAGAGATGGCCCGCGAGGCAAACCGTACAACACATATATCGAGTGTTTGATGAGGCTGTCCAGTAAAAAGAGGATTGGATTGAAAAAGTAATCGTTCAACCGCCGACGCAGGCAAACAAACTGTAACACGAGCAAGAGGCAGCAGGAAGAACTGATCCTACTTTTAAGAAAAAATGGAATTCTGCCGACAATGAGAGGGTCAGTTAATCAAAGAGGCGGTCTTTGTGACTCAAGCACGTCTCTGTGATGGTCGTCAGCTCCAGTCACAGGCGGAGGAGCCAAAAAAAGACCCGCTGCTGCGGCGTAATCACTTCAGCGATTCAGTCGACAAACAATCAATTCGTATATTTCCTCAGAGATGAAGCGCACAAGAAGTATAACATTAAATTACAGAAACAGGATAAATACAAACAAAACAAAAGCAAGGCCGAACTTTATTTTACAGCTTATTTCCAGGAAATGTTTCTCGAAAATTATTTGAGACGTCTTAGACGCTTCGCAGCTACTTCCCAGCTTCTGCTAGAGGAGCCATATGTGATGTGCATATAAATATACTCCTCAGTAAAGCTGGGCAGACAATGTGCGATTTTTGGCCCATTTTGAGCCGATTTTTGAGTCATGCGACCGTTTTGGTGATCGGCCCGAGTTTGGCCTTCATCGTGCGTCGTGCATCGTGTAGTATACATCGGGTAATGAGAAGCGATTAACACCTCACGACCAGCTCCCGATCATCAATCGCTTGGTCGTGAGGGTGTCGCCGCAGCCGCTCACACTGCGCACGCGCAAACACATAAACGTCGGTGAAAAAGACGGAGTAGCACAGCAGTGCAGCGTGTGATCTGGACACAAGCGATGGAGGCAGAACTTGTAGAACTTTGGAAAGCTCATCCGAGCCTTTTCGATGTGGCCTCACAAAATTATCACGACCACAACAATCGTGAAAATAGTTGGATTTACACTGCTGCTCAATCACAGCTGCTTGATCAATGTTTTTCATTAGCAATTTAGCAATGAAGTTGATGGTGGTGGTGTGCGTGTTTGTGTGAGTGAAAGACAGAGAGGGAGAGCGACAGATTTTCTTTTTTTTCTTCCAACAATATCTTTATTGCGTTTCAAAATTACATACAGAAATTGGAGTACTTCCACAGCAAAGGAAACATCCAGGGCAGCTAAATTATTGTATAACAGTCAATCGCCCTCCCTTGCAAATCAGACACTTATAAGATGTTAGAGAGCAACAGTTAAGTGGAAGTACAAACTATATGACCTGTAAATAATAACTTAGTCAAACAAAGGAAAAGGAAAACACAAACCCCCCCCCAAAAAATAAAATAAAAATATATAATAATAATAATAATAATAATAATAATAATAATAATAATAATAATAATAATAATGATAATAATAATAATAATAATAATAATAAGCTTCTCTATTTCCAAGGGTTGCTCAACATCAACTCGGTTACACTATTGTGCATGGTTCAAAGTTACAAACTCAAATGTACAATTCACACAGCATTAAAGATCAAGTATAAAAGAGATTAATTTAGGAAACTGCAGAGGACCACCAACATTTACACCCCATACTGCCAAGATCCATATATCCCATATATTGCATAGATTTTCTGTTATAACTTTCATTTTATGGACGCACAGTTTGAGCACTCAGGTCGCATCAGAGCATCGGGCTGTATAGTGTGAGACCCTGCATCGTGACCTACGAACTTCTAACCCCTGCGAGTCAATCGTACAGTTTGAGCAGGAGCTGAATCGTGCGACTGAAAAAAATCGCACAGTGTCTGCCCAGCTTAAGAAACATAATGCATATAATATTGCACTGCCTGCATGTCTACATGTGGAAAACTAACACTGTGTGAATTTAATACAAGAGTTAGTCATTTGAGATGTGATTTAAGGTTTTTTTCTTAAATAAACACAATTATTTTTTTCCTCATGCTGGTGTCTTCTTACTGTCACTGATCATGTATTTACTGTTTAATTAATTAGGAAGCTGCAGGAGGTATGCACTAGGGGTGCAACGATACACAAAATTCACGGTTCGGTTCGGTTCGATACTTTGGTGTCACGGTTCGATATTTTTTCGATACAAAAAAATGTTCATGCCTTTTTAATTTGTCATTTATTAAAATTATATATATATATATTTTAACTCAAAAGTACAGTTTTTAAATTTAATATTGCTGAAACAACAAAGTAATAAAAATAAATAAATATATCTGATTGAGGAATCACTCATCTTTGGAAAAGAGTTTATTACAGAGAAATGGCTCTTTCCAAAATAAAAGCTATACTATACGCTTCTTCTGGGCTATATTCTCAGCAGCATATTAAACATATCAGGTCCCCATAAGGAGAATCACGTGCTAACGGCTGTCTAAATGACTCGGGTAAAGTTTGTAGCATGCGTGCTTGTTGTTTTTGTCTGCTTCCACTTGTCTTTGCACTAGGATGATGTCGGAGTAAATGTGCATTCATATTCATTGTGTTCCCACTAGTGCTGTCAGCGTTAAACTCGTTGAAATGACCTTAACGCCACAACACGGCAAATCTCCGTTAACGAGCTACCGCGGATCGCCCTGTGCATGGGGCTGGACGGCCAACATGTTAACGAGCTAACTGCGCTAACACACTAGTTCACACCAATGTAATTGAGCATTGCATGGCACATCCAACATACTGTTTTACTTTAGTCCATGACGCGCTTACCTTCAGGGTCATACTTCACATGAAAACCAAAATAGTTCCAAACGCCACATCTGAATTTGCCATGTTGCAAGGAGAGCTTAACTTCTGTCTCGCTAGCTTGCCCTGCGCTCAGTGAATCTGCATTCGACTACTCCGCCTAGGCTGCACTGTCGAGCGCAGATCCACTGAGCGCTCAACACAGACAGCATCGTCAGAAGGAAAGTTGATAAAATAAATTAAAAATTTTGTATTGTTCGAACCAAAAGCACTGTATCGAACGGTTCAATATCGATACGAGTATCGTTGCACCCCTAGTATGCACCTGTCAGTCACCTGTTGTCACTGACTGGATGATGCCTCGCACTACTCTTTTCCAATCTGGAGCTTTTGATTCTCAGCCATTAATTATGTTAACGCTTAGTGTGAATTGACTAAATATAAATGTGTTTGTATGAGTTTGAGAGACATCAGGAAACAGGTGAAAGTTGGTGCCAACTTTCTGGTGACCGAGCGAGTGTGTCCTCCCGGCCCCGCTCTGGCACTGATGGAAAAAGTGGAGCTCTGTGTGTTTGCTGATGTCAGTGGGATTAACGGCAGCAGCTCGAGCGTTAATACAAATCTACTCTGACATCTTGTAAGGTCGCCGCTGCTGTCTGGAGACGGGAGAAGTGGTACATGCTAAAGGTCTCAGTGCAGTGTCAAATCCCACGGGACAGCAGAGAGTGGGTAAAAAAACAGCAGGCAGACATATGTATATATGTATGTATGAATGCATTCATGTATGTATGCATGAATGCATTAATGTATGTGTATGTGTATCCATGGCTGCAAATGTAGTCCCCCAAGTCAGATATTACAAAAGTCGAAGAAAAGAAGATGGGCTGAAGTCACTGTTCCTCAATTCATCACCTGACTTTTTACTGTTGCATGTATTGATGATGAGCAGATGTCACGGTTGAGAGCTGCTTGGTGTAACTGTTGCTGTCAGTCTGACACTGTTTAAAATGAAGCATCCTCTCTGCTCCGGGGTTTTGGTCTCTCCGAGAGCAACACGAGCAGTAAACACAGAGCTATGAAGGAATTCAATAACTAGGAGCAAAATATAAAAGATGAACATGTCACCGCAAAGATTCAGGATTCAGCATTTTGAAACCTCAGTAGTTGTGTTTTGGCAGCTGCCGTGCTGAAGTGACCGTATTTGGACAAGGAGCGCTAAATCATCGGCTTAGCTTGCAAGCTTGGTTAAACAATCTGCTTCACCCAGAACTGAAATAAATAACTGCTTGTGCTATTTTTTAGCAGCAAGAACTACAAAAAACATTTGTGATAGCTGACAGTGAGTGTTTCACATCACTGGAGGAATTTGGCACTCTTGTCTTTGCAGAATAGTTTGAATTCAGACACACTAGTGGGTTTTCCAGCATGAACAGTGTGAATGTTTACGGTCACGCTAAAGCATCTCAATCTGATTCAATTCCAGACTTTGACTTGGCTGCTCCAGAACCTTCATTTGGTTTGTTTGAGCCAATTAGAGGTGGACTTGCTGCCAAGTTTCACATCATAGTCCTGCTGCATAACCCGAGTGCTCCTGAGCTTCGCAGTGGTTTTTCTCTTTGGTTTCTTTTTCCCCTTAAAAGGTCAAGGTCACTGAAATTCGACCTTGTCCAAGACCTTTAGTAGACACGTCTATGGTATTAATTTGAAAGTTGCTGTGTTCTCAAGTTAGTGCACTCACAGACTTGGGTGTCCACATTGCACGCCCGGTGATGACAAAAGCACATCCGTGTTTATAGCTGAGAGGTAAAAATTGCATTGTGTATTTACTCAGGTTAACTGTCACGTCTGGTGAAGCAGACGGGGTGGAGAGGAGAGAATGTGGACTCAAATGCAGACAATGGAGACGGAGTTAGGATATTAGAGCAAGCCAAACAAGCCAAACAGCAAGCCAAACAAAACAAAAGGCAGGAAGGGAACTAGCAAAACCTAAACTGGAAAAGCTAACTCAAAATACCACATGAACCCTGAAACAAGGGGGGAGAGAAACAGATGACAGAACAAGACAGAAAACTAAACACACAAAAGGATAACGAGGGAGTGAGGACCAGGAGGCGAACACAGGTCCCCACAGGTCCCCACTACACACACGAGACAGGAAAGGAAGGAAAACAGAGTACTCTAACACAGGACAGTGGACTGTCAAAGTAAAACAGGAAATACACTAACACAGAGGCAAGGATGACTAGATGTAACACAAAGGACACAAGAGAGACACAGTAACAAAACCTAAAGGATAGAAATGACCCAAACTCCCAAGAATAACTAAAGGAGCTAGAAATACATAAACCTAAACCTTTAAAAACCAATAAATCACAGAATTACACATACTGGGTCCCAGACCCAGTACCGTGACATTATCTATCTAATATTAAACTTTGGTTGGTGGTCTGAAACGTGGACGTGTGACAAATATGTAACACAAAAATGAAACCCTAATATCAGGAAAAGTACAGCTACATTTTCACAACCATGTGATCCAATAAAGTTCTCCAAAAGCAAAACACAGTGGAGCGGTCCCATTTAATGACTCTCGTGAGCTGAGGAGAATCTGCCTGCCTGTGTCAGGACAGCTGCCAATCAAAGTTGTTGTATTGACAGCATTAAACCATCATGTGGTAGTTAAGAATGATCCATAGAAACCAAAGCGGTTGTCTGTAGCAGCTTGTAAACATTTATTTGTGCTGTAAAGGATGCTGAGACATTTGAGCTGATCTCATTGTCTAGTACTGTAGATTGTCACCTATCATGTCCTAATTTTGCTATATCACAGTGAGGAGTGAGGCAGAAAAATTTGCAAGCTGAGATCCTTCCTCATATTTCAACCATTCTTCACAAACTATATAAACACAACATACACCATGTAGCTGAAGTCTGTGCCTCCCTTTCCACACTCTTATTTGGAACATTGCATAAGAGCCTGAAGTCATGCAGCATTACAGCTTGTTTCAAACAAACAGTTCATTCATCATTTTCCTCTGCACACGTCTACAGAGAATTCAGTCATACAGAAACGTGCATGTATTATGTAGGAGGTTCAGAAAATACACGTGAGCTAAAGCTGAGACCACGTAAGAAGCAGCTCATGCACAGCTTCTCGGTCTGTGCATGATCTGGCAAAGAAATCTTTATTTTCTCATTTTAATTGATTTCTGCCTCCATCAATGCTTCACTCACCTGAACTGCCAATGAGTCATGGTCAGGCTCCGAATCCAATCTTTACTTTTTTCATCTTTCACTTTGAGGTAATTACAGTTGGCTGGATGTGTAAAAACCTTAATGCAGGTAATGTGAAATGCTGTAGCTCCGGCAGGGAAGACTTAGATAGACAATGTTGGGACTTGGGTTTGGGTTTTTTCTTCTGAAATGTCAATTTGGGCATTCAGAGAAGGCTCTTTTAGTGTTTTCAGGTGTCTGCCATTTCCTTTAAAGCTTACTGTTACTTTCCTTTCAGTTTAGAGGATCTGAAAAGCAATATAACCATGTAAGAAACAAGTCCAGCTCAGTGAACACACTTCAAATGGACTTTCCAGCATCTTTATTTGTTCGGCCTCCGGTTCACACTCAGTGTTTTCTGCCTCTTGTCTCTCATGCGGATGATGATGGATTGAAGAGGGAAAGGGAAAGGGAGGATTAGGAAAGATGGTGTCTGGTGATTGTTCAAGAGAATAGCCTCAGAAATGGCCTGTACGTGTGTGTGTGTGTGTTTGTTTGTGTGCATCCCATTTTTAGGCCAGAGTTGTTCAGGGTGAGTGACTTCTTTCTGCAGACACTGCTGTGTTTCGTGTTGACTTTGATGCCCAGTGATACCTCCTCTGAGCTGTCAGGGTGTTGAAACATTTTGCTTTCACGCTGAGGAGAACAAAGCCGAATAAAAGCTTATCTGCATTTTCAGGAATTAAAGACGACAGGGGAGAAGTATTCACGCACGCCCAAGTAAACCCTGCACTGGACGGTTTACTTGGGTATCATTAGGAAAATTGATTGGTAATAAAAGTACGCTTTCTCTTCTCCTCGTGCCTGGCAGCTCCATCTTGTCCAGTATGTTCATTATCCCTCCTCTGTCCACTAACCACCTCGGTTTTGCCTTTCTGACTTTATCTCCAAACCCTTCAGTCTGCGCTGTAAGGCAGAGCATGATGGGAGTCATATTTAAGATATTTTAAGTTGTTACTGATCCCAAAAAGAAAAAAATTAACCTCATCTCACCTAGTTTCATTGTCCTCAGAACTCTTAGACATGATGACAGTGAAAGGAAACAAAGGCGTTTTTGTTACTTATATCACAACACTTGGAAGGACCAACCACCAGCTTGGAGACTTTAGTTATAAAAGAAGCTGAAAATCTGATAAAATATGGGATCATCAACATTAATCTGCGCAAATAACAGCTCTAGATGTATGTATGTAGAAATTTGTCCCTGTATACATTTTGTTTTCCGTCCAAATTCTTTGAGCTGGTTACATTTGAGCTAGTTTTTGGTCGCAACAAAGAGGGAATGCATTTACTCAAGTTCACTCCCAAAGCCACTGGGTATTATCGGCTGATGATTTAGCCTTTATTACAATTTAATTTAATCGCATTTCGCAATCGGTGACCAGTGAATGCATTAAGATGTTTCGGCCCAAATACCTGGAGCTCCATCAAATATTAAGACTACTAAAGCAGACAGACATCAGTCAGTACGCTGTCCTGTGATTCCTTATTTATGGGTGATCTCCATATTCATATTTTCCTCTGATGCATTTACAGTTAGAAAATTAGAAATTTTAGAAAGTTGCTTTGTTAGACAGTGTCAAATGGGTTTTAAAAACCAGAGAAAGTTTGCATCAGTCACAGTTGCTATGCATGTGTGCAAGCTCCATATTGGGTCTGAGTGGAATATAAAATAAAATGCATGAAGCGAGGTCAATAAAAACGCCAGCTAGACTTTAGTGTGTGTATGTACTACAGAAACTGCAGCTGTTTCTTGTCTTTTATGTGATTGTTTAGCTAAAGAATCATTCTTTTATTTGTTTTATTTTATTGTTACAAGAAGTGATGATGTGAAAAAAACTGTGTTTTAGTTCCACGCTGTGCCTAGTGGGAACTTTTATTTTGAAGATCTACCGGAAGTTGTGCGTTAACATGGAGTGTTTTTACCAGCAACTTGAAGGAAAAAAGACAAAAGCAGACGCTGTCTTGATTAGCAGCAGAAACTGCCTTGGTTACTGAAGAAAAGCTTTGTAAAAGTTGTTAAAAAGTGTTTCACCCTCTGTGTTCAACGATCACAACGAGAGCAATTACATATTGCACTTGTGTTATTTTCTTCGTGTGTTGCAGATGTTACTTCTGATGATGCTAATCACAGTAGTTGAAGCATAAAATGCTATTTTCTGCTGTACGTGTCATATCAATAAGGAGTGCTTTTGTTATGATGAAACAAACGCAATTTCATAACTTTTTATGCAGAATTTAGTTGTGATGTATGTTCTAAGGAAAATTTAAGCTTTAACATTTATATTTTAATTTGTCTAATAATTTGTATTTTGTGTGTGAATCACAACTATGTTGGTTAGACAGAGGTTCCAACAACAGTTACATTTAATTTGCTAACTGAAGAGTACCACACATTTTCAGGATGTAAATAATTGCAAATTGCAGTTATTGTTTAATTGTTAAATTTATGATAAAAGAGAACGTACAGTAGAATTTTATTATATGAAAATGAAGTGATAGATCAGAGACTAAAAACCTGTTTCTAAATACAGGTCAGGTCTTTAATTGAGCTATGAGCTCTATGAGGAAAAACCTGTGATTCCAATTGATAGCGAGCATCCCAGGGTGATCCAGATCTGCCCAACCAATCAGATGGCCAGTGGTTTATCTGGTTTCTGGTAGGATTCCACCAGTCATCCTGATGGGCAACAGTGGACAGACAAAAAGAGTGCACTCCAGACTATAAATACACCAGGCGTGAAACTTCTTGCAACTTGTGAGTTGCTGACTGACAGATCATTACAGATCATTCCCTCACCTGATCTGTGCTTTGACTTGACTGACCCTCGACTCTATAAAGCTATTTCAAAACAAACTGAAAGATAAAGTTGCAACTTAACCAAATTCCTTTTAAAGGAACAATTCAAATAATTAAGGACAATGCGAGTACTTACCCAGGAGTGGGTTACATATGTGAGGGAGATCATGTGTGGAAGCAGAACACCAGCATGCAAGTGTGAACATGAGTGACATGTAGTCACTGTCGTGCTGCTGTAGAATTAGTAATGAAGACTTCCAGATGTGGTGCACCGTGTGTCTCAGGGATCACTGCAAAAATGTCACTGCGGGCAGTAGAACACAATCAAAATGGGAAAATTCAAACCAGGGCAAGCAACATATTACACACAACAGCAGCAATTGTGCATGATATTAGACTAAACCAAAGTTGGATTTAATCACTGCTGTAAAGCAATATACATTGCACTAAAGAAAATGAAAGCTAGTGTTGGAATAAACCAAACTCAAAGGAAAGCTATTGTAAAATCAGGGATTAAACATTACAGTTTAAAGAGGCATCGTTGGGCGAGGATACAAGATACTCCACACCAAGGCTGAAAGGAAAAGCACAGTGGAACCAGAGCATTATCATTCCCAATGCATCACATACCGACAATTTGTCATGCCCCTAAGCATTTGATAGTGAAGCAAAGGGTACCCTCCCACGTCCTTATTAAACGCTCTGGGTTCTCCATTGACTCCAATACAAACCGGCTCCAACCATCCATTCCAGCACAAACACATGAGTTAGTAGTATCACTAATAATTTAACAATAAAATAGCTTCATGTAGTAGCCATCACATAGTGTTTTCCAAAGTGATTTACGTGTTGGGATGAAAACGTGTTGGTGGACAAATGAGGGTGATAAGGTGAATGTAAGGAATATGCAACTGAAGCACAACTGTAAGATTAGCGACTTGCTGAAGAGCAAATGTCCAAAAGAGTGAGAAAGGAAACGATGCGTGAGAGGGAGTGTTTGTGGAGCAACAAACAGAAAACCACCGTCAAACACTGCCACAGAATATCAGATCAAACTGAACCACAAAATTAAGACCCTGCATACAGCAAACCAGTTTCATGTCTAATAAAGACCTTTATTCCTAGAAAATAAAGCCTTCACAGAGTCCGTTCTAAAGCCATGTGGGCTGTGGCTGTAGTCTAATGAGGCCACAGGAGTACAGACACTGGCATGTCTGCTTCAATAGAGTCTGAGTTTGAGGGTCGGTTTGGTCAGGGTGGACACAGCAGGACTCCTCTCGGTCTGATGTTGTTTTGTTTTCTATTTTATCAAGCTGATGAAATATGAATCAGTGATTTCTTTTAATGTCCTCTGCTGACATTTGAAATATTTCTTTGTGTTTTCTGTCTCTGGCAGTGATTTCATAAAGGGTAAGAGAGAAAGTTGCCTTTACATCTATTTGGCCTCTAACTCATCTGTTAACTCAGGAAAGCTGAAAAACTGGTGAATAATGACTCAAACCAGACCTAGTAAATAAGTGACTAATTGACCGAGGCTGGTTTGAAGAAGCTTGACAAACTGTCAATATTGGTCCAAGCCAAGCTTCACTCAGCAAAGAGTTCTAGATCAAACGTGCAAAGGAAACGTCAATATTGGGCCAAAGCAGTTTCTTATAAGAGTTTATTACATACTTAACACACAGCACTGATTTCACTTCACACCCTGCCTCTATCCCACCCTCAGGCTGTGAGCCTCTTTAGTGCATCTGAGCAGCTGAGGGAAAGCTTCACTACTACCAGAGTTTATAATGAAGAGGCAAATGCAAAACAGGTATTAGTACGTAGCTTTGAGACACAAATACAATAAGAAAACGGCTTTAGCTAAAGCTCTGTAATTACAAAACCCACCCGGATCGTTACTTGAAAGGATTATCCTCATAAACTTTTAAAACAAGGGCTCAGTGAGTGTTCTTGTAAGGAAGGTGATAGGTTTTTTGCACTGAAAAAACATCAGTGAGTGATTTTTAATTTACTGATTGAACGATGCGCATAAAGCTTCAAATTATGTAAAAAAAAATAGATCAAGTTCAGAGAAACGGCAAAAAACCCAACAGCTCCAGTTCAGACTCTGCAGGCCTCAGTTAGCAGGTTAAAGTTCATGACTACAAGGAGAGAAAGACTGAACAAGCATGGCTGCAAGAGAAAGCCTCCTCTCCCTGAAAACAACATAGCAGCACGGCGGGGCACATTTGAACAAAGACTTCTGGAATAGATTCAATTCCACCATCAGGCCGGGGTCTTACTGTGTGGAGTTTGCATGTTCTCCCTGTGTTTGCATGGGTTCTCTCCGGGTACTCCGGCTTCCTTCCACCGTCCAAAGACATGCAGTTTGAGGGGATAGATTAATTGATTAATCCCATAGGAATGTGAGCGCGAATGATTGTCTGTCTCTGTGTGTTAGCCCAGAGACAGACTGGCGACCTGTCCAGGGTGTACCCCACCTCTCGCCCTCGACCCTGAAAAGGATAAGTGGAAGTGAATGGATGGATGGACCTCAAACCAGCTGTGAGCACAGCGGTGAAGGAATGATGTGATTTGTTGCCCTTGCGGTAACTGAGTGCACCAAACGCAGCAGGACAGCAATCCCAAGCACCGCAGCAAACCTCCAACAGAATGGCTGAAAATGAAAAGGAGTGAGGTCTGGAGACCATAATCCAGCTGAAAACTGTGCTGGGACTTTCAGAGAGCTGTGCATAAATGAAGAGAAGCATGGCTGTGAAGAAGAGTGGACCACACTTCCTGCTCACTGATGTGAGTCATGAAACGATCACTGCTGATAAAGATGGCTCTACACACCACACTTCATGGGGTGTACTGCTTCTGCACAATGTTTAATCTGTGTTAAATAAATAACAACTGACATTAATTTTCATTAATATTTAATCTAAATGTTAGAACCTGTTAAGAACCAGATGGATTTTTTATGCCTTGATACATAAAACATGAAACAGGGTCTACTTTTGTTTTTAGATGACTGCAGACACAACAAGTTCATGAAGCTTCTCACTAATGGTGAGAGGAAACAGCATCACTGCTTATTTATACCAGTCACTTAACATAATGAATGCTAAAAATGCAAAGTCACTCAGTGGATTCTGTTTGTTAAAGACAAGATTTCTGGTTAGTCTGTAAAAACAAGGCTATCCGGGGGTGAGACGGTGAGGAGGGACAGGGTCGGGCCTCTGACAGGATCATTAATAAGAAACGAGTGTGGACGCCTGACATTTATTCAGAGCTCTGGCTGCGCTGCTCCCTCAGTGCTTTTCCCATAGGTGCCGGTGTCCTGGGAAAAAAAAGCCAGGACCCTCTGACCCTTTCGAAGGTTTCATTTTTAAATATTAAACACACCACAGCTCCAATATGTAGCTTTTCATCGGCCGCTTATCTTTACTCCAATTTGGCAGATATTTTTAATGGAACTGTTATTCACTGTTCGGTTTCAATCACCTGTTAAAAGGTAGTGTTAAAAGCATCATTACACACTTTGAACATCTGACCTCGAAGGATTAAATGCAAAACGTGTACACGCAGAAGCTTCTCTTTCAAGCGGAGACGATGATGTGTGAAATTAGTCAAAGACGTGAGTAATATTAAAATACTCCCTTTTTCTTTTGTTGTTTTGTTACAGCTTTCAATGAAATTGACGCAACTGACGCAAATTGATTCTCCGGTGGGGATCAGCTCACAGCCTTTTAAAACAAAATGAATCCGGACTTTATGATGCATTTTCTTTTCTTTATAAAAGTCCTTTAAAGTCCTGTAGATATAACAGAAGCATCGTCCTTCAGTGAGTGGCTTACACACTTCCAAGTCATTATTAGTATTAGTCCTTCTAGGTGCTGTGATGACTCTACGTTGTGAGTTGCGGGTCTTACAGGGGCGTTTGAGAAGAGTGTGTGAGAGCAGAGTGGGGATACTGAGAGTTTGGCTATGAGGTCCATCAGTAAGGACTGCTTCACTGAAAGAGTATCCTGTCAAAGCACCGCTGCAGGGAAAAGCTCAGTGTTCACAATACACGGGGAAAGAGAAATTATGCTGTCACTAGATCACATATTCCACATATTGCTGTTTCTGCCTGTGAGCTGACTTCACAAAGAGCAGCTCGCAGTTTGCTCTGACCTCTAAAATTTAGTAAAAGTGAAACAGATGAATACACAAAAACCTGACACAGCAGCAGGAAATGTGTTTGTCGCTTTTAAAATCTGTAATTTTGTCCTCACACGCATTTCCGCACAGCTCTTAAAACATTTTTCTTGATCCTGTGTGTATGAATGAATGAGAAATGATCATAAAAGCCACCACACAAAGACTTTGTTATTGAATTAGCAACAAAATCATTGTCTAGTTGTGCACTGATGGTCAAATGCTCAAATGGTCTGTTTTTAAGTATATTAACCGTTAGTAAGTGTTTTAATAACATTAATAATGATATTTTTGCATGTCTTCTGGCATTTTTCCACTTGAGGCTCAAAAACTACTCTGGAGTGTATCTGTATATCTGTTCCTACTGTTTGAGGCTCCCAGACTATTATCTGACGTCCCTTCTCACTATATTTGGTGTCACTGCGCTGAATAAATTCCATCACGGTCGCAGATATACACAAACACTCTCTGTGATGTATGCTGCAAAGACAGGGAGTCTCAGAGTAATAAAGAGATCCACACTATGAGCATGTGCTTGTGTTTGTGACTGAAATACATAATATGGCATCTAATGCTGTTATTGGGGAGAAGAAACTCAATAATCTTGGCATCAGAGGAGTTTCCAGGTTTCAGGAGAATCTTCCGGAAAGATTTAAATCGGCTTACGACTGAGACTATTACACGCAGTGAGGGTCACATCTCAAATAAACTGTGGGGCATTCAAACACAGCAAGCAGAAATTTATGTGGCTGAATCTTGAGGGGAGGAAACTGTAAATATACCTTTTGGATGAGCTCGAGCACACAATCCTTTCATTTGTGAAGAGGAAGAAAAATATCAGAAGATTCAGAGTTATTTTGAAGGACACAGACTGGTGTTACCTGCTGTGACTGTTAAGAATCAGCTCCACAGTTTTCTTTATTATCTGTCACATAAACCCTGTCCCAGTGTAGATTCTCAGATTAAACATCACCAAAGTTTCAAATAATGAGGTCCGTTTATGTAGTGGTGTTTTCACACCTATAGTTGGTTTACTCTGTTGATGAGCTTGCTAACTTGTAGCTTTCCTGCTAGGATTTGGTTTTCATGCAGAGAAAAATCAATGTAAACTCCAAAATGTGCCACTACAAACACTTTAAGAATGTTCAGTCTGCTCATTGGCCAGATGTGTTTGGGTGCGAGGAACAAAAGTAACTACAGGAAGAGGGTGCTGCGTGAGAAAAGAGTTTGCATTCATTTCACAGTTGTACAGACCTTTGCAAGTCTATATTACCTTCCTGCCTTGAGAATACAAAGCATCAAACCTGTAACGTTCACCTGGTAGTTGGTTTGGTTTGGGGTCGGATCACGGTCACATCAAAAAACTGCTCTTGTGTTTGTTTGTAACTGTACCAAAACAACAGTGTTTTTGGTCCGCACGCAATTACTGTGTTTGCACCGGCACGAACAAACCTCACCAAGGGGTGACACAACCTCGATCCAAACAGACTAAACGCCGCTGGTGTGAAAACACTCTATAAATCATCTCTGTAAGCCAGAAACTCAGACTGTTGATAATTTTTCCTGATCTTGGATCTTTATTGCATCACTGAATGGAGATGTGTTTACAGGAGCAGCCAATCAGAGGAAACTGGCCTTAAAGAGAGCAGCTCGAACAGCTTGTTTCAGAGCCAGTATAAGATAAATAAGGATTATTTGGAGCAATTATCTTCATAAGTCATGTAAAGCTGCACTGGTGCAGTCCAAGAATTAAAAAGAAATATGGAGCTGAAAATGAGCAGAAACCCAGTGTAAACAGTTATTTATAAAAGCGCATTTTGACATGGAAATTATGTCATCTGTGAGCAAAGGCCAGAGTGGCTTTCCTGCAGGCTATTTATGGATATTGCCGTGAAGATTGTGGCTTTCCTGCCAACAGATTTAATCGTACTGACATGTCTGTCCTGACAGAAACACACACACACACTCAGCCTGGCGGACGTAAGGGAGTTGGTGCGGCTGGTCACAGTCACTGAACAGCCACACAAAGTGATGCATTTCTCACTTCAGCTGGACTCCAGACGACACTTGGGTTTAGTGCGTGTTGGAGTGACATGCTGCCATCAAAAGGTTTTCTTCTGTCATTTTTAAGCAAAAGTTCAAAATTGGAAAGGTTTTTTTGGAGTACATAATAATTAGGGTGCAGGTTTAAAAGCATTTTAATTAGTGATATGAATGTACTGAAGATGGCCTGTTGAACCACTTGCAGTGCAGTAGCTCTGATCCCACCACTCTGGTCGGCATTCAGTCGCTAACAAGCATGAATCTTTTCCCTGAATAGAACTTTGGTTTGACACATTCATTTGCATCGTAGATCGACAGCATGACAGCATTCATCTCAGAAGGATCATCACCCATTAGCTGTGTTGTTGTACCATCAGTCGTCTATCTGCTCTGCTGGAGTGTAAACTGCTACAGAGAAAATATGCTTTGACTCTCTGTGTCAGACATAAGAAACATGAGTCTAATAAACCGTTAACGTGTCTGCAAATTAACTCCACATCAAAGTGTGGTGTCATACATATATAAGGGTCTGATGCATCCACTGTACTCAAGTTCAGTTTCACCATCTTCATCTTGGTTTACGGCAGTGGTTCCCAAACTTTTTTTGCTAGGCCCCTCTTTGTTTTACAAGAAAAATGTTCGCCACGCGACGACAGCTGTCCCAATTCAAAGTGTACTCCAAATGCGTACTCCAAATGCGCCGTCGATTTCCCCAAATATCAAGCGTGGTCCGGGGCACGCTTCGTGGTCCCATATATCTCACAATTCATAGCGCGGCGGTGGGTGTGGATAATTTTGCCGCAAAATACGGCAGACGGCAGACGGCAGAAGGGAGCAGCCAAAGAGTGAACTGTCAAAAAGTAAGTACTGAATATGATGTCACTTATTTATGTGCGAATGTTTAATAATGAAGAACATTAAAACATTATATATATATGTGTATATATATATATATATATATATATATGTGTATATATATATATATATATATATATATATATATATATATATTAAAACACCCAGCACGCCCCTGCGGGCGGTTTATCCTTCAAGCTCGGGTCCTCTACCAGAGGCCTGGGAGCTTGAGGGTCCTGCGCAGTATCTTAGCTGTTCCCAGGACTGCGCTCTTCTGGACAGAGATCTCCGATGTTGTTCCCGGGATCTGCTGGAGCCACTCGCCTAGCTTGGGAGTCACCGCACCTAGTGCTCCGATTACCACGGGGACCACCGTTACCTTCACCCTCCACATCCTCTCGAGCTCTTCTCTGAGCCCTTGGTATTTCTCCAGCTTCTCGTGTTCCTTCTTCCTGATATTGCTGTCATTCGGAACCGCTACATCGATCACTAGGGCCGTCTTCTTCTGTTTGTCTACCACCACTATGTCCGGTTGGTTAGCCACCACCATTTTGTCCGTCTGTATCTGGAAGTCCCACAGGATCTTAGCTCGGTCATTCTCCACCACCCTTGGGGGCATCTCCCATTTTGACCTCGGGACTTCCAGGTTATACTCGGCACAGATGTTCCTGTACACTATGCCGGCCACTTGGTTATGGCGTTCCATGTATGCCTTGCCTGCTAGCATCTTGCACCCTGCTGTTATGTGCTGGATTGTCTCTGGGGCATCTTTACACAGCCTGCACCTGGGGTCTTGCCTGGTGTGATAGACCCCAGCCTCTATGGATCTTGTGCTCAGAGCTTGTTCTTGTGCTGCCATGATTAGTGCCTCTGTGCTGTCTTTCAGTCCAGCTTTGTCCAGCCACTGGTAGGATTTCTGGATATCAGCCACCTCCTCTATCTGCCGGTGGTACATACCGTGCAGGGGCCTGTCCTTCCATGATGGTTCCTCGTCTCCCTCCTCTTTCTTGGGTTTCTGCTGCCTGAGGTATTCACTGAGCACTCGGTCAGTTGGGGCCATTTTCCCAATGTATTCTTGGATGTTCGTTGTCTCATCCTGGACTGTGGTGCTGACACTCACCAGTCCCCGGCCCCCTTCCTTCCGCTTAGCGTACAGCCTCAGGGTGCTGGACTTGGGGTGAAACCCTCCATGCATGGTAAGGAGCTTTCTTGTCTTTATGTCAGTGGCTTCTATCTCCTCCTTTGGCCAGCCTATTACCCCAGCAGGGTACCTGATCATGGGCAGGGCGTACGTGTTGATGGCCCGGATCTTGTTCTTACCATTCAGCTGACTCCTCAGGACTTGCCTGACCCTCTGCAGGTACTTGGTGGTTGCAGCTTTTCTAGCGGCCTCTTCATGGTTCCCATTCGCCTGCGGGATCCCCAAGTACTTGTAACTGTCCTCTATGTCTGCAATGTTGCCTTCTGGTAGTTCAATCCCCTCAGTTCTGACTACCTTCCCTCTCTTTGTTACCATCCGACTACACTTCTCCAGTCCGAACGACATTCCAATGTCGGCGGAGTAGTCGAACGCAGATTCACTGAGCGCTCAACACAGACAGCATCATCAGAAGGAAAGTTGATAAAATAAACTACAAATGTTGTATTGTTCGATACATATGCGTACCGAACCGAAAGCACTGTATCGAACAGTTCAATATCGATACGAATATCGTTGCACCCCTAATAGATAGATACATAGATATATATATATATATATAGATATATATATATAGATATAGATATATATACACATATACATATATATATATACATACATTGATGCATCCTTGGATCGCTACCTTATCGTGGTGGAGGGGTTTGTGTGTCACAGGGATCCCAGGGGCTATGTTGTCTGGGGGCTTTTGCCCCCTGGTAGGGTCTCCCATGGCAAATTGGCCCTGGGTGAGGGACCAGACAAAGAGCGATTCATAAGACCCTTATGAAAAGGACACCGAGGGAACAGTTTACCCTGCCCGGGGAGGGTGCCCGAGGGCGAGCGTCTGGTGGCCGGGCCTTAGTCCATGGGGCCCGGCCGGGCACAGCCCGAAGAGGAGACATGGGCCCATCCTCCCGCAGGCCCACCACCCGCAGGAGGCGCCATAGGGGTCGGGTGCATTGTGTGCCGGGTGGCGGCCAGGAGCGGAGGCCCTGGCGGACTGACCCCCGGCTGCCAAGACTGGCAATAGGGACATGGAATGTCACCTCTCTGGTGGGGAAGGAGCCTGAGTTAGTGCGTGAGGTTGAGAGGTACCGGCTAGATATAGTCGGGATCACCTCTACACATGGCTTGGGCTCTGGAACCAGTCTCCTGGAGAGGGGCTGGACTCTGTCTCAGTCTGGAGTTGCCCTTGGTGAGAGGCGGCGGGCTGGGGTGGGTATCCTAATATCCCCTCGGCTTGCTGCCGGTACGTTGGGGTTTTTCCCGGTGGACGAGAGGATTTGTTCCCTGCGCCTTAGGGTCGGGGAACGGGTCCTGACTGTCATCTGCGCTTATGCGCCGAGTGGCAGTTCAGAGTACCCAGCCTTCTTAGAGTCCCTGGGGGGGGGGGGGGGTGCTGGAGGGTGCTCCACCTGGAGACTCTGTTGTCCTGCTGGGAGACTTCAATGCTCACGTGGGTAACGACAGCGAGACCTGGAGGGGCGTGATTGGGAGGAACGGCCTCCCTGATCTGAACCCGAGCGGTGCTCTGTTATTGGACTTCTGTGCTAATCACAGTTTGGCCATAACGAACACCCTGTTCGAACATAAGAGTGTCCATAAGTGCACGTGGCACCAGGACGCTCTAGGCCGTAGGTCGATGATCGATTTTGTAATCGTATCAGCAGACCTGCGACCATATGTTCTGGACACTCGGGTAAAGAGAGGGGCTGAGCTGTCAACTGATCACCACCTGGTGGTGAGTTGGATCTTCAACGCACACCTCCAGCAGAGCTTCAACAGCATTCCGAGGGAGACTGGGGACATTGAGTCCGAATGGACCATGTTCAGCGTCTCCATTGCCGAAGCTGCTGCATTGAGCTGCGGCCGCAAGGTGGTTGGTGCCTGCCGTGGTGGTAATCCCCGAACCAAATGGTGGACACCAGAGGTGAAGGGAGCCACCAGGCTGAAGAAGGAGTCCTATCGGGCTTGGTTAGCCTGTGGGACTCCGGAGGCAGCCGACAGGTATCGACAGGCCAAGCGGAATGCGGCTCGGGCAGTGGCTGAAGCAAAAACTCGGGTGTGGGAGGAGTTCGGAGAGGCCATGGAAAAAGACTTTCGGACTGCCTCGAAGAGATTCTGGCAAACCTTCAGACGTCTCAGGAGGGGAAAGCGGTGCTCTACCTGCACTGTGTATAGTGCTGGCGGAGCGCTGCTGACGTCGACTGAGAAAATTGTCAGGCGGTGGAAGGAATACTTCGAGGACCTCCTTAATCCCACTGACATGTCTTCCGAGGAGGAAGCAGAGTCTGGGGATGAGGGGAATGACCCGCCAATTTCCGGGGGCGAGGTCACTGAGGCAGTTAAACAACTCCTTGGTGGCAGAGCCCCTGGTGTTGATGAGGTCCGCCCCGAGTTCCTGAAGGCTCTGGACGTTGTAGGGCTGTCCTGGTTGACACGCCTCTGCAATGTTGCGTGGAGATCAGGGGCAGTACCTGTGGACTGGCAGACCGGGGTGGTGGTCCCCATCTTTAAGAAAGGGGACCGGAGGGTGTGTTCCAACTACAGGGGGATCACACTCCTCAGCCTCCCTGGGAAAGTCTATGCCAGGGTGCTGGAAAGGAGAGTTCGTCCGTTAGTCGAACCTCGGATACAGGAGGAACAATGCGGTTTTCGTCCTGGTCGCGGAACACTGGACCAGCTCTTTATCCTCTCCAGGATACTTGAGGGTGCATGGGAGTTTGCCCAACCAGTCTACATGTGTTTTGTGGACTTGGAGAAGGCATTCACAGGCACCGTGTCCCTCGGGGTGTCCTGTGGGAGGTGTTGCGGGAATATGGGGTGTCTGGCCCATTGCTACGGGCCATTCGATCCCTATACAACCGTTGCAAGAGCTTGGTTCGCATTGCCGGCAATAAGTCGGACTCGTTCCCGGTGGGTGATGGGCTCCGCCAGGGCTGCCCTTTGTCTCCGGTTCTGTTCATAATTTTTATGGACAGGATTTCTAGGCGCAGCCAAGTGGCGGAGGGCTTTCACTTTGGTGGCCTCAGAATCTCATCTCTGATTTTTGCAGATGATGTGGTTCTGTTGGCTTCATCGGGTGAGGGCCTCCAGCTCGCACTGGAACGGTTCGCAGCCGAGTGTGAAGCAGCGGGAATGAGGATCAGCACCTCCAAATCTGAGGCCATGGTTCTCAGCCGGAAAAGGGTGGAGTGCCCACTCCGGGTCGGGGATGAGTTCCTGCCCCAAGTGGAGGAGTTCAAGTATCTCGGGGTCTTGTTCGCGAGTGATGGGAGAAGGGAGCCGGAGATCGACAGACGGATTGGGGCTGCAGCTGCAGTAATGCGGACGCTGCACCGGTCCGTCGTGGTGAAGAGGGAGCTGAGTGTAAAAGCGAAGCTCTCAATTTACCGGTCGATCTACATCCCTACCCTCACCTATGGCCACGAGCTGTGGGTAGTGACCGAAAGAACGAGATCGCGGATACAAGCGGCAGAAATGAGCTTCCTCCGAAGGGTGGCTGGCCTCTCCCTTAGAGATAGGGTGAGAAGTTCGGCCATCCGGGAGGGGCTCAGAGTAGAGCAGCTGCTGCTCCACATCGAAAGGAGCCAGCTGAGGTGGTTCAGGCATCTGACAAGGATGCCCCCTGGGCGCCTCCTGGGTGAGGTGTTCCAGGCATGTCCCACCGGGAGGAGGCCCCGGGGCAGACCCAGGACACGCTGGAGAGATTATATCTCTCGGCTGGCCTGGGAACGCCTTGGTATTCCCCCGGAAAAGCTGGAGGAGGTGGCTGGGGAGAGGGAGGTCTGGGCCTCTTTGCTTAGGCTGCTGCCCCCGCGACCCGGCCCCGGACAAAGCGGATGAAGATGGATGGATGGATGGATATATATACATATATATATATATACACACATATACATATATATATACACACTGAACAAAAATATAAACGCAACACTTTTGTTTTTGCTCCCATTCCCCATGGGATGGACGTAGAGACCTAAAATTCATTCCAGATACACAATATAACCATCCCTCCCAAACAGTGGTCACAAATCAGTCCAAATGTGTGGTAGTGGACACATCTGCTATATTGAGATAATCCATCCCACCTCACAGGTGTGCCACATCAGGATGCTGATCTGACATCATGAGTAGTGCACAGGTGTACCTCAGACTGCCCACAACAAAAGGCCACCCTGGAATGTGCAGTTTTTTGCGCTATTGGGGGTCTGGGGACCCAGAACCGGTCAGTATCTGGTGTGACCACCATTTGCCTCATGCAGTGCAACACATCGTCGCATGGAGTCTATCAGATTGTCAATTGTGGCCTGTGGAATGTTGGTCCACTCCACTTCAATGGCTGCGCGAGGTTGTTGGATATTCGTGGGAACTGGTACACGCTGTCGTATACGCCGGTCAAGCACATCCCGAACATGCTCAATGGGTGACATGTCCGGTGAGTATGCTGGCCATGCAAGAACTGGGACATTCTCAGCTGCCATCTGCCCTGAACAATGTGAACCATGATTCATCCGTGAAGCGCACACCTCTCCAACGTGCCAGACGCCATCGAATGTGAGCATTTGCCCACACAAGTCTGTTACGGCGACGAGCTGGAGTCAGGTGGCCTTTTGTTGTGGGCAGTCTGAGGTACACCTGTGCACTACTCATGATGTCCGAAGAGCATCCTGATGTGGCACACCTGTGAGGTGGGATGGATTATCTCAATATAGCAGATGTGCCCACTACCACACATTTGGACTGATTTGTGACCACTGTTTGGGAGGGATGGTTATATTGTGTATCTGGAATGAATTTTAGGTCTCTACGTCCATCCCATGGGGAATGGGAGCAAAAACAAAAGTGTTGCGTTTATATTTTTGTTCAGTGTATATGTATATATATATATATATATATATATATATATATATATATATATCCCCATTGAGTTCCTGGTGGTTGCAGCTTTTCTAGTGGCCTCTTCATGGTTCCCATTCACCTGCGGGATCCCCAGGTACTTGTAACTGTCCTCTATGTCTGCAATGTTGCCTTCTGGTATTTCAATCCCCTCAGTTCTGACTACCTTCCCTCTCTTTGTTACCATCAGACTACACTTCTCCAGTCCAATCGACATTCCAATGTCATTGCTGTATAGCCTGGTAGTGTGGATCAGTGAATCGATGTCGCGTTCACTCTTGGCATACAACTTGATGTCATCCATGTACAGGAGGTGGCTGACAACTGCTCCATTCCGTAGTCGGTATCCGTAGCCGGTATCTGTAGCCATTCACACCACGAAGTACCTGCAGAGGGTCAGGCAAGTCCTGAGGAGTCAGCTGAACGGTAAGAACAAGATCCGGGCCATCAACACCTACACCCTGCCCGTGATCAGGTACCCTGCTGGGGTAATAGGCTGGCCAAAGTAGGAGATAGAAGCTACTGACTTAAAGACAAGAAAGCTCCTTACCATGCATGGAGGGTTTCACCCCAAGTCCAGCACCCTGAGGCTGTACGCTAAGTGGAAGGAAGGGGGCCGGGGTCTGGTGAGTGTCAGCACCACAGTCCAGGATGAGACAATGAACATCCAAGAATACATTGGGAAGATGGCCCCAACTGACTGAGTGCTCAGTGAATACCTCAGGCAGCAGAAACCCAAGAAAGAGGAGGGAGACGAGGAACCATCATGGAAGGACAGGCCCCTGCACGGTATGTACCACCGGCAGATAGAGGAGGTGGCTGATATCCAGAAATCCTACCAGTGGCTGGACAAAGCTGGACTGAAAGACAGCACAGAGGCACTAATCATGGCAGCACAAGAACAAGCGCTGAGCACAAGATCCATAGAGGCTGGGGTCTATCACACCAGGCAAGACCCCAGGTGCAGGCTGTGTAAAGATGCCCCAGAGACAATCCAGCACATAACAGCAGGGTGCAAGATGCTAGCAGGCAAGGCATACATGGAACGCCATAACCAAGTAGCCGGCATAGTGTATAGGAACATCTATGCCGAGTATAACCTGGAAGTCCTGAGGTCAAAATGGGAGATGCCCCCAAGGGTGGTGGAGAATGACCGAGCTAAGATCCTGTGGGACTTCCAGATACAGACGGACAAAATGGTGGTGGCTAACCAACCGGACATAGTGGTGGTTGACAAACAGAAGAAGACGGCCGTAGTGATCGATGTAGCAGTTCCGAATGACAGCAATATCAGGAAGAAGGAACACGAGAAGCTGGAGAAATACCAAGGGCTCAGAGAAGAGCTCGAGAGGATGTGGAGGGTGAAGGTAACAGCGGTCCCAGTGGTAATCGGAGCACTAGGTGCGGTGACTCCCAAGCTAGGCGAGTGGCTCCAGCAGATCCCGGGAATAACATCGGAGATCTCTGTCCAGAAGAGCGCAGTCCTGGGAACAGATACTGCGCAGGACCCTCAAGCTCCCAGGCCTCTGGTAGAGGACCCGAGCTTGAAGGATAAACCGCCCGCAGGGGCGTGCTGGGTGTTGGTTGTTTATATATATATATATCATAATAATCTGACAATACATATAATATTGGCCATATTATATTTACATTTCCACAGTGAGATAATTTTAGTCTCATGAACAACACTAGCTAATTGTTATTTACTAACTAATCTTGAAATGACTGTTCAGTACAGAAATGAAGCCCAACAATCATGTTTTACAGTCCCGTGGTCTCAGCCTCAGATACTCAACTAATCAAAGTTATGTCATAAAAAATGAATGACCAACAAAACATTTTTTCTCCTTTATTCATGTCACACAATGCTGTATGTAAGGTTTCTCGCGGTTATTATCATGGTTGCTAGGCAACCTGAACAGCGCAATGAAGGCTAGACCGTCCCATTTCACAAACCTCTCACTTCCGCACTTCTCGTACTGAGCTCGTAGCTGAAGTACGGGACAAATCGCGTTCCTTTTCACCTCAATACGAAACGCGTAAAATTTTCTCTGAATACGGGACGATTCCGTTTTTTAGGGGACGGTCGGCAACTCTAATGATTAACCTTATGAACCAAATAAAGTTCAACATCAGTAACATCATAGCACCCACCCAGCTGTATAGAAACTCCATCATGCTAGCTAGTACGCAGTACGAAAAAGTCAGCATAACAAAAATAAACTCCACCTAAACTTGGTCTATATCTGACCCAGATAGACTGCAGGTCATAACTTCTTACCAGAAGTTCAGTTCTCCTGACACTCGGACCGGCGGCCGCTTTGGGTCTTTCCTCTTGCCTCCCCTTTCCCTCATCCACCTGCAGGCCTCCACCACTTGCTAATGTTACTTAATCTGTGGAAGCTCCGTGATAGCCACCACACGAAGTAATGAATAACGATCTAAATCCCAGTAACAAGTAACGCGTTCCTGGTTTTGGCATAATAACTATACCGTGCTTGTTACCACAATAATAACGTAGTTACTGTAACGTGTTACTTAATAACGCGTTAGTCCCAACTAGAGCAGGGTGATATGGCCAAAAATATTTATCATGATATATATTTGAAAATTTGCGATAACGATATAACTGACGATATAATTGATGCGAGACAAAATACAACTCCACAACATTACTAGCGCAAACAGACAACCTTCCATTTATTTTCACTTAAACAAGAAGCTGGTTTTTATGTACATTAAAGCTTTATAAAAATGTAACAGTGCAAATGCAAATTCCTTGCTGAAAGTTTAACCAAAAGGCATTTCCAGTAGAAATGGGCTGACATATCCTGATAACCATGTATAATATCCACTGAAGTTAAAAAGAGGTGCTTTGCAACATTAAATTGCAGTGTGCAGTACGTATTTTTCGGACCATAAGGTGCACGGGATTATAAGGCGCATTAAGCGAAACAAAGCAGTCAGATAAATCAAACTTTATTAAACTCATTCTTCTTGCTTCCCCCACTTTTGTACCAATGATTCATTAATGTTGAATTCTCTGGCAGCTGCTCTATTCCCATGTTGTTTCAGTATATTAATGACTAACCTTCTATTGTGGATGGATTATCTCAGTTGTTCTCCTGACTGAAGTTCGGTCCGTTTACAGCATCCTGCCATGCGATTGCATTTGTCTCTAACTATCAGGAACCTTAACGTTAACTTTTATAAGTGTAAAAGTGTTAGTGTTCGTCCTCCAGCTTCACCGTTTATGTTATGCTAACATAGCTGTGTCGCTAGCAATCACGTAGCACATCATTATATACCAGCTTGCCCAACTTCAGTAACCCTACAAACGTCACTGCTGTTTAGTTTCCTGTCTTCATTTATGTTGGAAGTGATAGCAGAGCTGTACGTTTGAATTTTTTCAGAAATCTCTCAGTCAGAACATGCAATATCATGCTTAGGTAACTAACTGCCTGTGAAACTAGCGAGCTAACTTCCGCTAGTCAAAGGAGCTTGCAAAGAAAAGCGTCTGGACTTCTTTAAGTTGCTTGAAGACGTTTCTGTCACGGCGGGGTGCGCCGGTGTGTAATGGAAACAGGACCCAAAAGCAGATGAGGACGAGGAGTAGTAAGTTTGAACAGAAAAGTGATCCTTTAATGATAACGGCAAGGGAAAACCAGGAAACCAAAACAAACTGGCAAAACACTAAGAAACAAAACACTAAAGGTACTAAGACCAAAAACTATAACTATAACTGTGGTGGAAAATAACAGGCAAAGACTATGACTAAGACTAATCAGTGTATCAGAGAAACTCAGGAGAGTTTTCTCCAAGCATGACATCCCGGTGTATTTCAGACCCAGCAACACGCTCAGACAGAAACTGGTTCACCCGAAAGACAAAACGCCAAAACACAAACTTAACAATGTGGTGTATGCTGTACAGTGCAGCGAGGAATGCTCAGACCTCTACATTGGAGAGACCCAACAGCCACTTCACAAGCGCATGGCACAACACAGAAGAGCCATCTCCACAGGACAAGACTCAGCAGTCCATCTGCATCTTAAGGATAAAGGACACTCTTTCGAGGATGCCAATGTTCACATTTTGGACAGAGAGGACAGATGGTTTGAAAGAGGAGTGAAAGAAGCCATCTATGTCCACTGTGAGCGACCATCTTTGAACAGCCGTTCTCTTCAATGTGCACAGCGCAGTCCAGGAAAGGCAAACAGTTGTCCTTTGTGTCTTCCCTGGTGAACTTGATGTTTTTATCCACAGCGTTAATGTGCGCAGTGAAGGATTCCACTTCTTGTGTCTTGATTTTGACCCAGTTTTGAGATCCCTTCCCAGACGCCTTAACGCCCACTCACATCCTGGGCCATCTGACCTCAGGAATTCGCATGATAAGGTGGGGCCAGGTTTCACAATGAACACACCCGAAACTCTGGCTGATTGGGACCCACACCCAGTTTCACACCTTGGCTCAGGCGATTAGAGGATCATCAGGGGGTCCTTTTGTCCCTCTGTGGGGGGATACTCCCACTAGGTTTATATGTGGGACTCTCCACCATTTGACCTTAGAACTGAAGAAGTTTCTCGGATGAGAGATGCAACGTCTTCAAGCAACTTAAAGAAGTCCAGACGCTTTTTTTGCAAGCTCCTTTGACTACGATGACCTGGATGACTGAGAACCTTCACAGACCTAACTTCCGCTAACTTCCTGCTAACTTCTAACTCCATTAAATGTAATAAATTTTGTTTTCATGGATGCCTGGAAGTTAAACTTCATAGTTACACCTGGTAAAACAGCAATGCTGATCGTTTTATTAAAGATGAAAGAATTTAGACAGTTTTTAACTCTCAGTGATGCTGCAGTGTTTGTTTGACCTGAAGTATACGGAGTTTAGGACCCAGATTACTCCCAGATTTAAGAGCATCTTAGTCAGACAAATACGACAATAACGACGGCCGCTTGCATGTTCTGCAAAAAAATGTGCTTTGTCGTGTATCTGATGGACAAACACCAAACCAGTTCCACATCACTGAAGTTGCACCATTTTTACAAACCAATTCTGGTTCATCTGTTTCACTCAACAATCGGCCATGTGCGTATGAAAACAAAGGCACTGCGCATGCGCGTTTTACTCATATTCTATCGCGATATTTCATTTTCCTATCGTTGCCTAACATTATACCGGTATTACCGTGAATGGTATAATATGGCCCAGCCCTAGTCCCAACACTGGTAATAATATTCAAAATTGCTATCAATACATCTTTCAAAAAATGCCTCTCTGTGGAAATTGGTTTAAAAACATAAAAAACTGTAGGATACTGTTTGTCCGTGTTTTAGACAGGGGGAACAAATCGTGGCAGCATCAGCCTGATATTATTTGTATCCCACTGTAACTTTACTGTATAAAGAGCTAACATCTCCAAAAATGTCAGGAGTAGTTAGTCATTACCAGTGTTGGTCAAGTTACTTGAAAAAAGTAATCAACTAATTACTGATTACTTCCCCCAAAAAGTAATCCCGTTACTTTACTGATTACTTATTTTCAAAAGTAATTAATTACTTAGTTACTTGGTTACTTTTTAAAAACACGATTTACAACCTGAATAGGTGATAAAGCGATAGATCTGTCAACCCAATTCTACTTTTTTCTGCATAATCCATCATACAAAATGTAATCAAATGGAAAAGTCTCTTTTTTTTAAACTTGTTTTATCAGTTTTAATCTTTTAACTTTATGCATCAAGCAAAAATTTAATTATATGCACCATTCTCTGACTTGAAGAAATTAGTTTGACATTTAAACCTATTTTCTACACATTCCAGCACATAAAATAAAATATTTTTTGTGTTTACACTCAGTCTTTCAAATAGATGCAAGTAAAACACAGCAGAAAGTAAATAAAATCAAAGACTAGTGGTCCTGTTGCTCTATTTTCACCTGTAAAGCAGGAGTGGGGTAGGCGGAGGTGTGCTCTGGTGCAGGTGTGGCGCAGCGGTCAGTGGAAGAATCCGAGAGTTTCTCTGTGAATTTCCCATTACGTCGTTGCGCACTCGGTACTCGGAGCTTGTTTAGGGTTTTTTTCGGTGTAAAAAGAAGTTTTCTTCACACGCACAAGGGACGCTAATGTTTTTGTCACTTTTTATGGAATCAAACTCAAAGTAAGGTCAGTACTTCCAAGCTTTAAAAGCTGCATGCTCATACTCTCTCCCGCACTCGTTATATGATCCATTGTTGATCTGCAGACAGCTGTTGTCACGAACGTCGCACTCGCTTACGTCACTGTCATGAGACATTCTCGCAAAAAAATCACGGTTTTAGTAACGCAGTAACGCAGCGTTCCTACGGGAAAGTAACGGAAATCTAATTACCATTTTTGCAATAGTAATCCCTTACTTTACTCGTTACTTGAAAAAAGTAATCAGATTACAGTAACGTGTCACAAGTAACGCGTTACTGCCATTCTCTGGTCATTACAAGAAGTGTTTGTGAACTAAAAATCAAGAATGTGGCATACTGTTTGTTCGTGATTTGGAGAGCCCAGCGTGTGCTCCTGACGAAGGGAAAACCAATTAGATTAGATTAGATTAGATGAAACTGATTGTTCTCTGATTGTTTACGACCGTGTGCAGAGGATGCCCGGCATTGTTCATAATGTCCATCAGTTTCTTTAAGGTCCTCTTCTCTGCCACTGTCACCAGAGTGTCCAGCTTCATGCCGACCACAGAGCCAGCCTTCCTGATTAATTTCTCCAGTCTGGATGAGTCCCTCTTTGCTGTGCTGCTCCCCCAGCACACCACAGCATAGAAAAGTACTCCTGCGACCACTGACTGGTAAAACATCCTCAGGAGCTTCCTGCAGATGTTGAAAGACCTCAGCCTCCTGAGGAAGTACAGTCGGCTTTGGCCTTTTTTTATACAGGTTCTGCGTGTTGCATGACCAGTCCAGTTTGTTGTCCACCCACAGCCCGAGGTACTTGTATGTGTTGACCACCTCCACCTCCTCTCCCTCTATCTGAACTGACAGTGGACCTGGTCTGGACCTCCCGAAATCCACAACCAGTTCCTTGGTCTTTGAAGTGTTGAGTTGCAGGTGGTTTGTGTGACTCCATGCAACAAAGTTCCTCACCAGACTTCTGTACTCCTCTTCCTGATCATCCCAGATACACCCCATGATGGCTGTGTCGTCTGCAAACTTCTGAATGTGGCATAATTCAGAGTTATAGCAGAAGTCAGAGGTGTACAGGGTGAAGAGAAGTGGGGACAGCACAGTTCCCTGTGGTGCTCCTGTGCTGCTGACCACAGTGTCCAACGTGATGTCCTTCAGCCTGACGTACTGTGGTCTGTCGGTGAGGTAGTCGGAGATGTAAGCGACCAAGCAGGGGTCCACCTCCATCCTGTTTAGTTTCTCCTGGAGCAGACAAGGCCGGATTGTATTAAAGGCACTGGAAAAGTCAAGAAACAGGATCCTGACCGTGCCTTTTCCCTTGTCCAGGTGTGAGTGGGCTCTGTGTAGGATGTACAGGATGGCATCCTCCACACCGACATCTGCCTTGTAGGCGAACTGTAGTGGGTCCTGGGCATGTTGTACCTGTGGTCGGAGGAGGTTAAGGAAGAGCCGCTCTAGAGTCTTCATAAGATGTGAAGTCAGTGCCACCAGTCGGAAGTCATTCAGCTCATTGGGCCGGTTCTTTTTGGGGACCGGGACGATGCAGGATGTCTTCCATAGGGCGAGCACTCTCCCCAGTCGCAGACTGAGGTTGAAGACTCGTTGTAACGGCTCCCCAAGTTCAGCAGCACACGCCTTTAGCATCCTAGGACACACCTTGTCTGGGCCTGCTGCCTTTCTGGGGCGAAGCTTCCTCAGTTGTCTCCTGACCTGATCCACTGTGACACTGGGAGATGATTGGAAGGGGGGGAGAGAGGCTGTCGTGCTGTTTAGAGAGGGGTTGGAGAAGGAGGAGGGGGGGGGATGTCATAGTGTCAGGGAGGGGGGGAAGCGAGGGAGGTAGGAGAGTAGGGAGAGGACTCTGTAGTAAAGGTGAGGGTGAGGGTGGTGGGGTTGTGGGCTGGTCAAACCTGTTGAAGAAGTTGTTGAGTTCGTTTGCCTTCTCCACAGTCCCCCCCACTGTGCTTTTCTTGGTGTTGTGGCCTGTGATGGTTTTCACACCATTCCAGACCTCCCTCATATTGTTCCTCTCCAATTCTGCAGGGGAGACCTACCTTGGCACTTGTGTAGGTGAAGCCAAAGGGAAGATATGCTTCACCATATTTTCTAGTCTTTGGCTTAGAATGAAGTTGGTTTGGAATGGTTGGTTTGGTGAATGGGCGGAGCTACACTGCATTTTTCAATCACAAGGTAGCACCACTTTGAAACATGTATGTTTTACCGCCTGTTTTTCTCCTGATGAGTCCAAAATTTATGGCACTACTACACAGCAAATCCAGCATGTCCAAATTAACACTGTCGGATTTGATTTCAACACTATTAAAGTGTCTATATGGATCCACACCAGAGAGTGTTAATTTAACTCTTTTTGGAGAGTTGGTACGTTAACTCTGATTTAGTGTTAAACACCAAATCTCTCTGGAGTTGATAATTTAACACTTGGTGTTAAGAGTTTATATATTAACTCTCAAAGAGTATTTTAGTTTAACTACGTAAGAGTTATCTTCTAATTCATTCTAAAAAGCAGGAATTTTATTGTTCTGAACTTCTAGAAATTTCTTTTGGAAATAAACATTTACTAAAAAGATGCAATGGTTTTTGAAAAACATTTATTCTGAACTGTGCACCACAATTTCAAAACATTTTCTGAAAGATGTAACAGTATACATGTTCTCACTTTCATTAGAATTTTGTTTATCAAAAGGTCTGACATGGTAAATGCAAATAACAGCATTCTCATCACTTATTTCTTCAATACAATATGCATGTCCTTCATTCATCCCTTTGTGGAACTTCAACGCACTTCTGCTCTCCCCCATATTCCATCTTCACAAGCATATCCTGTGCAGAGATCGAATAAAAATTAGTTGACACTAATTAATGGCACAAATAATCCAGTAAACAATTGCAGCACAGTAAAAAAAAAAGGAATCCTCTTTGAGCCATTACTTGTGTAAAGTATTTTCCCAAAAGACAAAGACGCAGGCAACAGGTAATACTGAACTAAATGTAAAACCTCAACCTTTTTAATTTTTACCTAAACCGTGTGCACAAAACTCTGGAGGGATCTATGCTAACGTAGAATCCAGTCAGGACGTCAGCTACTGCTGTTTGCTCGTGTTTTTTTTTTTTTTTTTTTTTTTTTTTTTATGGGTGATCGGTTTCAGGCTTCAAGTAGCACCATTATACCAACATTTCACATTCTACACATTGTTTTAGGTGTATTTGACCAAAAGTTTGACTGAAAATTCACATGCAAGCTTTTTTCAAGGCTGTGGTATTTTCCGCAAACAATACCTTTCAGCTAGCTAAAACAGAATATTATGCTATCACCGAGCAACATGGCTAATGCCTTTCACACAGCTTTGTCTCAACTCCAAAGAGCCACAGAAGTAAAAGCTCATAATAATAATTGAAACAATCTTTGAAAAAATTACTTACCAAGCATGGCAAACAACTCAAATATGTAGAGCAAAATGTTCTGAAACGGCTTCACTTCAGCTTCGATTGGAGCCGTGCTGGGGGCGGAGTCTGTGAATTCACTCTATTGGTGTCATAGCCCCTCTAGGAGTTCAGAGTTAAGAGGTCAAGAGTTAATGTTTCCATTGTAACACCTCCAGATTTGACAGAGAAACACTCATTTTTAACACTCGATTTTAACTACTATCATTTTACACCTCAGAGTTACATTAAAAGAATGTGACTCTGCTTAGAGTAAAATTAACTCTACTTTTGCAAGAAGACTATTAACACCAAAACATTTAACACTTTTGAATTTGCTGTGTAGTGAGAGAGGCCATACATCCATCAGTATTAAATTACATTCGATTTCCAACAGCACTAGATTGGACTTTAAAAACCTTTTTGCACATTTTCAGTATTTTCATGTAAGCATGAAACTGAACACTTCCTGCCTAAGGCTTTATTCGCCACGTGCAGGTTGCCCTGCAGTGAAATAGGACCCCCCCCCCCCCCCCCCTTCCCCCTTCCCCTGACCTTACGCACACAACACAGACATCACATGGGGATACAGGTCGGAGATCGGTAGCGTTACAGAAAAAGAAAACACTGAAATATACACTACAATGGGAAAGTACAAGAGGAAAAAAAGAGACCTCTACTCATGCTGGGCTCCTATGGGAGGACAGCATGAGAACAGGAAACAAAAAAACTCCTCTGCACAAAAAAAGCACATAAATGTCCACAGCACAACAGTATGGAACACGTGACAAGCCACAGGGTCGGGTGGGGGGCGAGGAGTAAACCGACGCAAACAGCTCATATGAATTTCAAAGCAGTTCTACAGTCCAACACTGGTCTCTCAGTCTCTCGTTGGAGAGCCGCGAGCTTCGCCATACTTGCGCTCTGTGATGTTGTCATTCTTGTGCTCAAAGAGCCGATTCTGAGAACTCACGACCACAGTGAGGCTCCCCGAGATGTCATCCAATTTGCGCTCAGAGATGTTATTCCGAGCAAGCCCTTCCGAGATGTAATCCAGTCTGCACTCAGAGATCTTATTCTGAGTATTCATGGCAGCCGTAAGCTTCTCCAAGATCTTAACCATGCTGCACTCAATGAGCCCATTTTGAGAAACTCACGCCTCTTCCCATCGTTTCAATCCCAGCGGGCAGCCTTGTGGGGAACAGCCAGTTCCGCTTTCTTAATTCTTCGATAAGTCAGGGCCAAGCCAGCTCCGATCAGCCAGAACCCTGTTACCATGGTTCCGAATAGGTAGATGTCTTCAGCACTCAGGCTCACCCAAGCCCAAACTTCTCGTTGAGAAAGGGGTGTCAATTGCAGTCGAGGCCTCAGAAGGTATACATTTGTGAGACTGACTCTGTTAGAGAAAAACAAAGTTGAACATTTCTGGGCTTTCCCTTCCTCTCTTTATGCAGGCCTGACAGAGGATAAGAGGTGGTTGCCATGGTGATGGGTGAAGTGGCATCTCCAAATAAGGAGACCAATCAGGACGACTGAGGACGATCTGAGCCACAGAGGGGAGGCCCGTGGCGCCGTGTAAAATTTGAAATCTATCCGTTTTGATAATAAATTGGGAAAACTTATAATTTTCCCATTATATTATAATTAGATTGTTCATCATCAGTGTGTGAATGTGTGTGTGAATGGGTGAATGACGGAATGTAGTTTACACTACATTCCGTCATTCACCCATTCACACACACACATTCACACACGCTTTTGGGTCCTTAGGGACTAAGTAAAGCACTATACAAATGCAGGCCATTTACCATTTGGAGTGTATTTGTGTCTCTCTCATAAAAAACCCTACAATACATGCCTCTTTGAAGTTTGTAACTCATAATCTCTAATGAGTGGAAACAGCTGCCATGTGCTTTGGCTTTGATTTAAAGATAATATGATGTCATGTAAACTGCACATTCTGCAGTAAACAAGTGATGAGCCATTACTTGCATTCAACACCACTTTATTTGATCGCAAGTGACAGAGGTGGCCCACGGCCAAAACACCAAGAAGGTTTTAGCCCTCAGCTTCACTGTTCCCTCAGACTGCAGAATTAAACTGAGTGAGGCTCTCATTAATAAGCAGAAACATTAAAGGTATTTTTTTAATTTCTCCTTGTACCTTTAAATAATAAAATGTTCTTAATTAAAGACTACAGTGACTGGCTGCATTGAAATAGTATTACACAACAAGCTGCCTGGCCCTAGTTCAACTTCAGATTTTGAAGATTGAAGATTTGAACATTCTGGATATAAAGTAAATACAGATGTTCATTGTATTGTCTTTAAAGATCCTTGTGAAAGAGTCTTTGTGAAAGAGTTGGTTTGTCAGTTATTTAAGATTTCTCCTTAGAAGTAATTTCTGTGTTTAAAATAGAGATGGACTGATCCGATATTACGTATCGGTATCGGTCCGATACTGACCTAAATTACTGGATCGGATATCGGAGAAAAATAAAAAAATGTAATCCGATCCATTAAATATCACGAAAGCACCTCACAAAACTTGCAACACGCCGTAACTCACCTCAGAACGTTAGCACGTCGGAGCAGTATGCATCACGTGATAGAGCGGCTGTGGCATGCGGGACCTGTCGGTGGTCTGGATAGCATTTGGAGCTTCGCTAGCAACCCGGCATTTCATCTCCAACAAAGTTATCCCGAGAGAAGTAAAGCAAGTGTGTAAGTCCATCTCTGAATGTTTGTAAAGCATTCCTGCATTAAGCTTAACAAGCGACTGCCTCTCCTGCTGCTACTTCAATCATGAAACTGCTTAACGATCAGCTGATCGGCTTTTCTGTCGCGAGTCCGTGTCTCTAGTTTGCTTTTGGCCCACTTTGCACCAGAAAGAGGAAACCAGCGGCTGAACAACAGCAGCACGTTTAAGCTTGATCAGCTATTGTTAGAATGTATTTAATATTACTTTCTACTCGAGGATCTTTTTCTACGTAGCTGACGCTGGTAACTGTGCAGGGGCGCATCTAGCAAAGTTTAGCCAGGGGGGCCGATAGGGCATTAACAGGGAAAAGGGGGCACAAAGACATACTTTTCTTTCTTATTCTCATTTAAAATGTCTAGCTTTTAATAAATAATTATCTGACACCCAAAGTTTTAATTTGATGTAAAATGAATAGAAGTCAATTACTGTATATAGTAACTATTAAGTCTAATATATATACCCTAGTAAGCTATAGTACTTTTTCCTTTGGGAAGGTACCATCTGTGCAGTCTGCAATTTTGTTGAAGAAAGATGTTGAATCTATTTAATATTTCTTGAAAAATAATTGATTTCTGTGCATTTTTTTTCACACTGCATCAAATTAAGGTTGATTACGTCGATTAAGCATCATGAGGTGGAGCGTGAGGGGTGGTTCCCTATTTTTTATTTATTTATTTTTGTGTCATGGTCCTGGGCCATGTTGGCCCAGTGTTCTTAGTTTTCTTGTATGTTTGTATTTTGTTCCTTGCTTAGGCCATGTTTTCTGAGTTGCCCTGTTGTGTTGTTCCCTAAGTGTTTTCCCTTCATGGCTTTTACCCCCTGTGTGCCCCTCTGTGTATCTGTGAGCCCTCGTCTCTCCTTATGTTTTATTCCATGTTTCCCCTGCCCATTATGTCTAAGTTCTCCCCGTGCTCTCTCTTCCCCCTGTGTGCCCTCTATGTATTTATGAGCCCTCGTCTCCCTTTGTGGTTGTTTCATGTTTTCCCAGCCCGTTATGTCTGTGTTTTCCCCGTGCTCTCTCTCTCCTCCTGTCTGAACCTCTGTGCACTTCCTGTTTACTTTGTGACTCTCACGCCCGTACATGTCATGTTCAGTTCACCCCGCCCTGTCTCGTTATGATTATCAGTGTCACCTGTGTTCCCCGTGTGTTCCCACTTTCCTCGTTAACCCTCTGTGTATTTCTGTCTGCGTCTCCCTCTGTTCAGCGTGACGTCGTCCCTCATGCTGCGTGGATTTCCCTGTGTCTCTCTCTCCGAGTGTTAGTTTACGTTTCCCAGTTTAGTTTTGTATTTCCTATGTTCTGCCTCTTCAGCAATAAAGCTGCCTTTTGAGTTCATTCCCTCGTGCCTGTGAGTCCTGCATTTTGGGTCCTACTCCTGCCTGCCACACAGCCGAGCCTTGACATTTTGTTGTTGCTGGGAGTTGGAACCCTATTAGTTAGGTTGCTTAATATTTATGCTAAGTACTCTTTAAAATACCAGAATAGGGAGGATGGTGTAGGTTTAAGTTTATTAGATTGATCAGTATTGCTGAACTATGAAATATTTTTTTTTGCATACAGGTATAACAGAATAGCTTTAGTGTAGTTGTTGTTTTAAACTTGAGTATGAACTTATACAAAATGCAGCAAGATATTTAAAAAACAGTTTTGTTGATTAAAAAACACTATATTCATATCGGATTCATATCGGTATCGGCAGATATCCAAATTTATGATATCGGTATCGGACATAAAAAAGTGGTATCGTGCCATCTCTAGTTTAAAACATAAGCAGACCCTAACAATCTGTATTCTTCATCTGCTTCTTTCTTTAACTGCAGGTCTCAGAATCATAAAAGAAAAATGATATGCAGTCATATTTCCTTAAGCCATTCATGCCCTCATGGTCCCTGGGTTCATACTTTAGTGGCTTTATTTATTATTCGAGCTGCTGTGGTTATTTAGAGCTTTTCGGTTAAAGGTCTTCATGCTTTTAGTTTTTGAGTTTTGCAGTCTTTCCTGGTGTTCCCTCGGGGTAAAGATGCTGCATGTGTCTACCTCATCCTGGTCTATTTTAGTAATGGCTACTCTCTCGTTCGTACTAGACTTCATTTGCATTCTCTTGATTTCAGTCATTAGTTTCAGCTGTCCTCCCACCTGTTATATGGCATATCCTTATAACATCTGAGTTTCTCCTTATCCTTTGTTACGTTGTCCGTCAAGTGTCTCCCTGCCCAGTGTTTCCTTAGATTCCTGATGTTTGGATTCCCTGTTTCTGCCAAGCAATTATTTTGAGTCTGCATCCTATCTGCCAGACAGCCGTTCCTTGACAGTTCCTGCAAAACTGACAGCAGTTAATATTTTGGGGTCCCTGGTAGAGAGGAAGGCTTCATGTTTGTCTGCTGGTCATTATTTATGACTGAAGATAAATTTAGAAAAGGTGATTGTCACTGATCAGTAAAATTCAGACAGAGAACAAACATTTGAAAGAAAATAGCCCCACTATTCCTAAAAGATTCATGTACCACAGTGAATGGATATGTCAATAGAAAATTGTACTTAGTAGTCAGTATAATCTTTTAATAATATAAGTTTGCATATGATAGAATACTGCATGATGACCCCTTTATGATTCAGACTGTTGACAGTGATGGCCCAGCAAAATCTTTGAAAATGGGGAATAAACAAGCAACATCTGATGAGGAATGGTTAGAAAAACAACAAGCTGGAGCAGGTAGAATAATTGCAAATAGGTGGAGAAATCCACAAAAAGCTAAAAACCGCAGCTGGGAAGGGAAATTCAATCCCTCAGCTATTACCCAGCTGAGAGCTGCCCTGCAAAAAGAAATTACATTAACAAAAGACCCAAAGAAAAAATTAAAACGTGAAGAAGAGTATAAACTTTTCCAAGCATGGGAAACCGAAGCTGAAAGGAGAACTGAAAACAAGAAAAATTAAAGAGGGAAAAGAAAAAAAACAATTCCATTAAAGGATTACTACCACCCATTAGGTCTCATGTACAAAAGCATTGGGTAACGCAACATACGGGCACAGCAGATGAGGCGCTTCAATATGCTAACCATGCACAGACAGTGGTGAAAAAGAAAGAGAAGGTCTCAGTTTTTGCCCTCGACGCTGACACTGTTCTCACAGCTTTCAGTGGAGGCCACAGGGGAGGTTTCAGAGGCCAAAAGAAAGGGAGAGGAATGCATAGGGCAGGAGCAAGAGGTAGACACAGACGTAGACACACACCAAGCAGTGGTTTTAGTACTACATGCTGGAAGTGTGGAAAAAAGGGACACTTTGTACGTGACTGTAAGACACAGAGAACACCTGACACAAAATGATTAGCTGCAACCACTGTGGTTGCCACCACCCAGACAGATGAAAGGGAGAGACAGAAAAAAGTAATAGCACTAACAAACAAAGAAGACAGTGACTCAGAACAGGATAGCAGCTCAGATGAAGAGAGCAGTTCAAAACTAGAAGAACATAATCTCTCACCAAGTGCCAAGGAAAGTGTGTGAAAAGGAAAATGTCTCCAGCTTGGGAAAGGGTGAAACTGCAGATCACCCGCAGCCCTTGGTGGATACAAAATAAAATATAAATAAAATATTGTAATATACTATTGACGTTATATAAAGAGATAATAGCATTAATAAAGAAATAATATTAATATGAAGAGGCACCTTAGTCAGTTATGATGTGAGGGGGATAATTGTTAAAAGTAGTCTGCATCAAGCTTAAGGTTTGCTCAAATTTAGTACAATGACATATGACATATGAGATGAAGAAAATAAAGAAAATATCTAAACTAATTGAGTGCATAGAGGCACTTGACCTGCTTGAAAACCTGCCATCCTAGATGAGACATTATTGAGATATAGAGCACACCTATACTAACAACTAATAGGCTAAACCCTGTATACAACAGCTAAAGTTACAAAATTGAGAAGCTGAATTAAATATGTGGTCACTGCTAAGGTGATGAGCAACTTACACATTTTTTAGAGCAGGAGCTGCATGCTATTAAAGCTCAAACATGCAGCTGTCTGTGATTTCTTGATTTGTTTTTGGCAGCAGCCTTTTTTGCATCCTGATACGTGTGTAAACCGTTCATGCCATCAGCAATTTGTTTTTTGTTTTGTTGGGTTGAAAAATAAGTAAATTTGTGATCACACTTGTGGATCACAGTGACACATAATGATTAAGCAAATGATTTACTAATGCAGATGAAGTTTATTCTAAAGTTCAAGGAGAACAAAGACGAACAGCATTTTCAGTTGTGTCTCGGCTGTTGTTCTCTGTGTAGTGTGCTGAGTTTTTGCTTTTTGTTTTTTGAAATGTTGCTTGAGTGAGAAGTACTGTGACTTCTGAAGTGGCTCTCACCATGCGACCTTGATGATGATAAGTTCAGAGCCAGCTGAGAGCTGGGTTGTCTGCTTTGTTTTAGGTGATAAGGCAGAAAAGTTAAAACTTAGTTTCTTGTATTTAAAAAAAAAAAAAGAAAGAAAAGAAAAGAAAGGGGTTTTGTGCTTCTCAGCCAAGAACAACTACAATTCCATTTTCTGTTTTTGAGAAAGGAGAATTTAAAATAATAATAATAATAACTCAGTGAGCCTGAGTTATGACCTTGGCTCCCTGTTTTTCTGCTTCCAACAAAGGTGGGGGTGAAGCTCCCGTGGAATTTGCTCTGTTATCTCTACTATCAGAAAAGCAGAAAATCTAATGATTTTCACATTCTTTTAACTCAGAAGTATGATGCAAACTAAAACTACATACTGATTACACAAGAAGTATGATGTGGCCTACAGCAGTATCAGTACTCATTTTGATTACAGGTTTAATGTAATATATAACAGCATAATAATCTCACAACTGCTACAAGCACATTTGCCTTTCTTAACATATGCAAGAGAAAGGCAGCTTACACTATAGCACACACTATACATGTGCCTGTATCTCTCATTGGTGTTAAAGCAGGGAAAACTTAACAGAGTTTTGTTATCAAATGCTGAATTTATCCACTGCTGACATTTAACTCTCCAGCTTGAAGGACAATAGGTGAAACGTTTGTGAAAACAGAGAAGAATAAATTAAAGACAAAGAGAGAGTCTGGTATGACCAAGCAGTAATCAGAAAATACATTTAGTTGGTAATACAATAAATTGTGAGATGCTTTCTGCTTGATTGATGCAACACAAGTAATTTACTGTATGAAGGAAATTCTTTTTTGTGATAATATTTTGAACGTGCATTTCTGTTGACCTGTCAACTTAGCGCATTATAAGCTGATATGCAAATTACAGGGTTCGTACGGGTGCTTGAAATCCTTGAAAATCCTTGAATATTAATGTTGTCTTTTCAAGGTTTGAAAAGTGCTTGAATTTCAGATGTGGTGCTTAAAAGTGCTTGAAAGTGTAACTGTATTTCATTCACCACAAATAACTATCTGATTGAATAGTTTTCTTATCAGATAGAGAAATAAAATGAGTCGCAAAATGTAAAAGCAATATTTACCCTGACTGGGAGAGGCTTTGAACAGTGACTGCCCTTGCAAGCAAGTAAAACTGTGTGTCTCCACTCTCTGACTCTCAGCTGAAGAAGTGTCTTTAGAATACATCTCTTGACAGGATAGTAAATGGGTTAGTTACTAGGGCTGGGTATCGTCACTGATTTCTAGAATCGATTCGATTTCGATTCACAAGGTCCCGAATCGATTCGATCCACGATTCGATTCAATCCTATTCAATTCGATTTGAATCGGGTAAATTTTGCCTCAGACAGTCAGAAATGTTATAATTCTGATCACGTATCAGTACATTTCCATATTTTTATTTCTATAAAAAGAAAACTGAGACTTTCGAGACTTTATCAAAGGTGTAAGCATCAGAGCAGATGCCCTTGTGTCAAAGTAACTGAGGATAAAACACAGAAAAACATGAAGGCGACTTTCCTGGCCTGGAATTTTATAAAAAAATATTCTGCAGTAGATCAAAAACAAAAGAAAACCATTAATCAACATATGAACATTACTTGATGCTGCTGAAGTGAAGCAGATCAAAGTTACAGCAGTTTTATTAGAGACAGAGCTAAGCCTTTTGCAATTATGCATAATTTTAAAAAGTTTAAATTTGTTCAGTATTGAACAGCAGAAATTAGGCTTTCTTTTCGGAAGTAAGTAAAAGGAAAAAAACAGTGGCTGACAGCGCTGTAAACAACGGTAGACTTTTTATCATGGTGGAAGCAAAACAGGAAAAGTCAGATGGAATTCATGACGATGTTTATGTGAAGCGTAGTTTGGATCTTCTTTTGCTGCTGGTTCAGTCAATATTGTTTGGAGAGAGATAAAAACCTACAACTTCAGAATCTAGCGCAAAAAGGGCGTAAACACAAAGCGCATCGTCTTTCAGCCCCAACCGTGTCCGTGCCGTCAGGTGAGAACAGCGACATCTCACTGATTTTGATCTGTTTACCTGCTCTCATTTACTGTTTTAGCTGTTTGGTGGTTGTTGAAATTTTGTGAGGTTTAACCTTAGATTCTGGCATTTCGGGCAAAATAAATTTTAATTGCAAAATAAATTGAATCGATATTAAAAAATCGATTCAGGATTTTGATGAATTGATATCACGCTATCCAAGCCAGAATCGATCTTAATCGATAAAACGATAATAAAAACCCACCCCTATTTGTTACACGTATTTGATTGTTATGTAGGATCAATATTAAGCAAAACATCAAACATGACCAGAAATGATCCTGGTGGTCTTTTGACATTAAAGATTTTAGGTCTGTGATAGAAAACATTACCCTCACACACTCATTATTAGACAGCAGTGATATTTCACTTTGAACAGGCCCTCCAGAAACTGACGAGTAAAACCTCCAGTTTGATAAAAAGCTAAACCAGAGCTGGAAAAGGGCATCACATGGCCTTGATCTGAAGAAGCAAAGAAGATCTGTTTGAGAAGGAGAATTGGACAGTTTGGATAAAGATAAAATTAAAATCCAGCAGAGCAAATACACATCCCAGGTCTTGCCTGAAGCCTCCTGCCATAGAAGTAGACTCCAGTATTTGTCGATAGATAACCAAGAGGTCAAGTACTGTCTCCTGAGAGGTGCTCTGCTGATTGGTTGCTCTCTGTGTGACTGCTGAAAAGGTCTCGTGCAAATAAATCATCCCAAAGATTTCCCCAAAGCACAGACACTGAAGTAGAAAAGGATGTTTAGAGATCACTGCATGATTTTAAACCTCTCGGTTTTACAGATTAAGATGTATAAAAGCGGCGAATCAAAAGACGAAAATGTGTACATCCTGTAAAAGTAGGACACGGTGAAAATGTATTTCTGCAGTAAAGATGTTGGTAGACTATGAACTTGATTTCATTCATCATCGTTTATGTCCTTGATGTTTTTTTCTTTAAGATGTGGGTCTGGATGGGCCTGGGCCCCCTTTCCCTGGCGGGTTGCGGAGTATGGGAGTGCCTACTGGGGTCAGCGGGGGAGCTGGCCCCAGGGAGGGTTCACTTGCCCCTCCCTTCCTTCCCTCCCCATCTCCAGCTGCCTCCCTCTTCCCGCTCCACCACAACCACCCACACATGCAGGGCCTTGGAGTAGGGGTATGTCACCAGGGTGCAGAGGAGGCTACCCCCCCCTCTGTCCCCTTCTAGCTGCCTCTGCCTCAATTTTATCCCACAACTTAGACATTCACATTATTCACACTCTCATTACACATACATATAGGATCTTGGGGGTGGGCACAATCACGGAGTCCAAATTACCATCAGGGTGTACACCTCACCCCTGGCGTCGTTGCCCACCTCTCAATTTTAAATACACTTAGACATTGAGGGCTAGCAGGAGGGACTATGCGCTTACCTGCTGCTCCTTGGCAGGTAGCTCCATGCCCTCCTGGGTTTTAATTGCACCTTAGAACACACATGCATCAACACTACAATGAGCGGGTGGAGTGAGGTTTGGAGTCTTCTCCCACCCCCGTTCTCTGCGGCCTGCTGGAGCGGGAGGGCTAGGAGGAGTTGGCCGTCCGACTGCGGTCTGGGGTGTGGGGCCTCCCTGCTGCTACGGAGTCGGGGTGGTCTGCCTCTCCCCACCGCAGGGAAAAGGGTAACACCACCTGGGTCTGGGTGCAGTTCCCCCCTCCAGGGGCAAGGGTACCTAGACCCGGTTTGTAGAGTACGTTTGGGGAGTGTGATCGTGTGTACAGCGTCTCTTTATGTCTGTCTCCACGTTGGTTGAGTGTGGAGTGAGTGCATATGAGAGCATGGGGGGGGGGGGAATGGATGTTTGTGTCTGTGTGTGCCTGTATGTCTGTGTCTATATGTCAGGTTGGGTATCAGACGCCACCTCTCTGGGGACACCTCAGGCCCTCCAAGGTTTGGAGGCCTATCTCCGCCCACCACCACTTCCCCTGCCAGTGGCGGACTCCCTCAGGTGTCGGTGCGTTGGTGGTTCTTTGTGTCTGGGGGTGGGCGTCCAGGTACACACCGGCTCACTCCTTGGCGGCCGCTTATCGGGGCCTGGAGCCTAGGGCTCGCTTGGGCCCCTTCGGAGGTTGGGTGCCCCCGGCCTCTCGGCCTGGGGCTCGGTCACTCAGGCACAGCTGGGGGCCGGTGGAGCTCATGGGCGCGTCACTGCAACTCCCCCTGGCTTCTGCTCCGCGGCTGCTGAGTGAGCCCTCATCTGGGACTCTCCTCAGCTCTTACTGGAACAGTGGCGCGGCTGCCCCTCTGTTGGTCTTCCATGGTCTCTTGTGTTCTGGGGGCCTCTGGATGTCTGGAGTTTTGATCTCCTCCATACCCGCTTCACACCCCGGAGGACGGGGCTGTGGCCCCCCCACACACTCCCTAGCAGATCATTACATGGAGAAACCTTTGGAATGCAAGCGCGCGGATCCACACAGGTATGCACACGGGTGTTCACTGCTCGTAGACCCAAATTACACCTTTCTTGGCTGCTACTTCGAAGCACATCTGTCCTGCGTGCTGCACAACAACATTGAATATTTAGTATTTACTGCTGTTTACACTTAGCTAGATTAATGCGATGGTGTTGTGTTTAGTATGTTGCTTTGTTTTTTTTTTTCTGCTTGTTTTCTATTCTTCTCTCAACAGGTGATCCAGGAGATTTTTATTTTTTTTCTCCCCCCCTTTCTCACTGTCCCTCTCCCCTTCTGTTTTTCCTTTCCTTCCTCTTTCTTTCTCCCTTTCCTATCCCTCACTCATGTCTGTCCCGTCTGTAACATCTGAAAATAAAATATAATAAATAATAAAAACAAAGATCGACCAAATGGACCAATACGGCAATGCCACGATGATCCATTTGGCAAAGTAAATCCATTGGGTATCCTTGTTGGTCTTCAGACAACAATTCTGATGGCTAAAGAACAGGCAAAAAAAAAAAAAAAAAAGTAAATACCAACTAAAACTAATAACTGGCTGTTATACGATCCTGCGTACTGCAAACCATCATTTGCATTAACTGACAGTGAGTGGGGGAACGTGGGTCCAGCTAGTGAAACTAAAGTAACCTTACAAATGTCACTGCTGTTTGCTTTCCTGTATTCATTTATGTCAGACGTGATAGCAGAGCTGTATGTCTTAATTTGTTTCAGAAATCCCTCAGTCAGGACAGGCTATACTATGGGCATGTCCAAATTCATGGGATGCATCCTCCTGAGGCCACATTTGTAGGCCGATTACGTCACAGCGACACAACGAAGGCTGTCCAAATTCGTAGACTCCTCCGAATGCAGCCGACAAATGCGTCCTCCTTTTCCCCGAATTTGTAGGATGGGTCGGGTGTGTCCTTCGTGGCCCACCATATCCCAGAATTCATAGTGCGGCCCAGCCCAATTCCAGTTTTCAACAATGGCGACCACTGCTAAGTTTTTAATATTACTTATTACTCTTTCTGGGTCACAAAATAAACTTTTAACATATTTTCAGGCGAGAATGTAGCTGTGTAAACTTCAAATATCTGCTCGGTTTATCAAGATATCACATATTTGCAAAAGTGCTCTGACGTTTTCAGAGACGTCTGTGATCCACCAGCTCGATAGCTAACCGGGAGCTCGAGGGTCACTAGATAAAATAAAACTTTATTAATCCCCCAGGTGGTTTTCACACAGCTGAATAAACGTCAAACAGAAAACTGATTAAACAGAAGTGTGAGATGGTCGAGAATTTACACCAGTGTCTTGTTATATTTTAGACAGCAAGGAGCAGACAGCTGAGTTTATTAAACTCCACCGAGACAGCGGTGACGCAAATCTGAAGGCTAGACTGTCCAATTTCATAGCCGTTTACTTCCGTCATACCCGACCTTCTGAGGACCCAGCCCAAATAGACTGCGAAGGCCAGGTCCTCAGGAGGTTGCAGCCCATGAATTTGGACACGACCTATATTTAGATGGAAACTAGCGAGCTAATTCCCTGCTAACTTCTAACTCAGTTAAGTTGAATAAATTCCGTTTTCATGGATGCCTAGATGTTTAACTTAATTGTTAAACCTGGTAGAGCAGCCACACTGATCATTTTATTACAGATGAAAGAATTTCGACAGTTTTTAACTCTCAGTGATGCTGCAGTGATCGTTTGGCTTATGGACCTGCAGCGGAGTTTGGGCCCCAGACACGGCTAATGACGTCAGACTTAAAGACTGGATTATTGAATCATGATCTCTGACCTTAACTGAGTCAAGTGAGGTCAGAGGTCATGATTCAATAATCCGGTCTTTAAGTGTGATGTCATTAGTCGTGTCTGGCTGCAGATGTTGCTCTGGGAACTCCTGGACGGTAAATGGTAAATGGACTATTTCTTATATAGCGCTTTTCTACTCTCCCGGAGTACTCAAAGCGCTCTATACAACATGCATTGGATGGGTCGTCGATGTGCTCTTGGAGTAATATTGATGGGCTGGGAAGGTTCAGCACTGTTTCAGGTTTTTCCATGTGTGGATAATGCCTCTCACCGTGCTTCAGTGGAGTCCCAAAGCTGTGCTGCTCTCTGAGATCTTTTTTTCAAACTCAGTTTTTCCAGAAAATGTGGATACTTGCTTTTAATTCATAGCCATATAGGCCTAAGTAGGTATGGGTAACTTTTGAAGTCATAATTTAGAAACTGTATAAATATAAAACACAAAATATCCTCTGTTAGTGGAAAATGATTCTATGTTTCTTTACCTTCTTTTAAATGTACAAAGATGCCTTTTCTCTGCCCTTTGTCTATGGTTAGATTAGTTTAGAATTATCCTTTTAGACTTTCCCAGCGAAGCCATATTGTTTTCAAATCAAATCAAAATCAAATCACTTTTATTGTCACATCACATGTGCAGGCACACTGGCACAGCACATGCGAGTGAAATTCTTGTGTGCGAGCCCCACAAGCAACAGAGATGTGCAAACACAACAACACAAACGAGCAAAATACAAGAATGGCCAACCTGAAACTAATAAATATATGTACAATATATAATAGTGTATGCATTTCTGGATGTGTATACTAAATATTTTGGGACTGCTATTCACTGACGTGCTGGTGAGTTGAGAGAACGGTCGAGTTCCGTCTCGTAAAGTTCACACCGCTTTCGGAACTAGTCCGAAAGTCGAAGGGCGTGTGAGCAACCACTCTCGTCTCTAATACCAGCGAAGGTGATAGCAGCTGTATCGTGTATATATTACTTAAACAAAAATAAGTAAATACATAAATAAGATGGGTAATCAAGCAAGTGAAATTGAAACTCACTCCTGCTGACGAGCAGTGGTGAGAAAAGAAAAGTCCAGACGCCGGACAAAACAATGTCTGTAAATTGAGAGAACAAAATATAAACAGTCAGAAGAACAGAATCCAACTGCCAGTTTAGTAAAACCAGAAGACGAGACACTGTGCAGTGCCCACAATCCTTTTAGTAAACCAACACTCATTCCTGCAGCCGCATCTGCAGCAACACCCATATCAGGAAGAACATAATAACATAATAATCCCTTATTAAGTGAAAACTAGAGATCAAAGTAGTTTGAAGTAGTTTAAAAGGGTTGAAAACAGACCCCACTGAGTAGATATAAATATAAAAAGTACGAAATAAAGATAAACAAAGGGAAAATTACAGTAGAAATTATCTTTAGAGTATTTGAAATTAATAATAGCAAGGATAACAACCTGTAAAGTGATATTATCAATGAAACACAGTTGGCATGATGACCATGCCCACAATGTATAAAATGAATATAAAGCAAATAATTCACACGAAAATATTTTAATGACATAAATAAAGTATATTAAGGCTGTGTCACTGTTCAGCCAAGGACAGTGTGTGAAAAGGTAACTGTCTCCATCCTGGGAAAAGGATGATACTGCAGGTCATCTGAAGCCCTTGATGGATACAAAATAAAATATAAATAATATATTATAATAGAACTGCCTGGTCCGCCATGCAACAGAGAGAACAAATGTGACCGCAGATTGGATGAATTCTAAATTATCTGTTTGCTGAATAAGATGATCCTAACTAACAAATTGGCTCAGTAGTAGTATAGTGGTACACACTGATAAAATATTATAATATGCTATTGCTGTTATATAAGACAAAGAGGATAATATTAACAATGACATAATATTAATATGAAGAGGCACCTAAATCGGTTATGATGTGAGGTGGATAACTGTTAAGCAGTAGTCTGCATCAAGCTTAAGGTTTGCTGAAACTCAGTGTAATGACATGTGAGATGAAGACAATACAGAGAATAACTAAACTAATGAAGTGCATAGAGGCACTTGACCAGCTTGAAACCTATCATCCTAGAATGACACATTGCTGAGATATAGAGCACACCTATAATAACAACCAATAAGCAAAACCCTGTAGACAACAGCTAAAACTACAGGATTGAGAAGCTGAATTAAATATGTAGACACTGCTAAGCTGATGAGCATGTTCCACATTTTCTTTTTCTTTTTTGTTTCTTTTAGAGCAGAAGCTGCTGTAACACACCCAAAGAAAGACTCTAGGTCTGACCAATCGTCTCAGTCGTGGGCAAAAAGATGACAGTCAATAAAATTCTAAAAGATAATGTTAGAGTTTGTATTGTTGATTGTCATTTATGCTTAGAAATATTTAACCATAGATGCTTAGAGGTGTATAATCAATTGTGTAGTGATAAGTTGTGTGATCTTTAACAGGCTACAGAGGCTTGGTGTGCATTCCACACTAGAATGCACACCTACATCCTGGGAGCACGGGAAGAGGTCGCATCTTGTTTTAATTGTTTTATGGTAGGATTAACGTAGCTACGTCTGTTCTAGTCTAAGTGCTTTTCTGTTTAGATGAACTGCTGGACTTCCTCACCGGGGGGGGGGTCTAGTCTACCCTCTTCCTGACCAAGGATGTTTGACCCTTTGATCAGCAACACACACACACAACACACACACACACACACACACACACACACACACACACACAGGCAAGGTACTCTTTGTTTGTATGTAGATGTCGTATGTTAATGAACCTATGCATATTCATGTAACCTCAATAAAAAGACAGTGTTACGGGAGGACGGACGAGACCAATTGGAGTCAAGCGGTTGTCCGGTTCTCTCCCGTGCACGAGTACCATGAAGAAGTTTGCCTACTTGTGTCTTGCTTGCAGTGTAATTATATTGTCTTAACGTTCCAGCGAATAGGTTTATGCTACAAACCTATCATTAATTGGTCCTTCGATGCCGGAGCCCTGGAATCGCATTCACCGAGGGGAGGAGAGGCACGCTGAAAGACTGACGTCAGCCAGGAAGTTCCTGTGGATTCGCGGTCTGTCTTTTCTCCTCGATGAATGACGGTCGGCGGGATTCGGGCTGATATTACACTCTAAGCAATGCCAAGTAAGTTTGAAGAGGCCGACTCTATAACCGTGTCGTTGTGCAGTCTCCGCCACTGTGTGAGGCGTTGAGAAGAGGCCGACTCTATAACCGTGTCGTTGTGCAGTCTCCGCCACTGTGTGAGGTGTTGAGAAGAGGCCGACTCTATAACCGTGTCGTTGTGCAGTCTCCGCCACTGTGTGAGGCGTTGAGAAGAGGCCGACTCTATAACCGTGTCGTTGTGCAGTCTCCGCCACTGTGTGAGGCGTTGAGAAGAGGCCGACTCTATAACCGTGTCGTTGTGCAGTCTCCGCCACTGTGTGAGGCGTTGAGAAGAGGCCGACTCTATAACCGTGTCGTTGTGCAGTCTCCGCCACTGTGTGAGGCGTTGAGAAGAGCCCGACTCTATAACCGTGTGGTTGTGCAGTCTCCGCCACTGTGTGAGGCGTTGAGAAGTTCGCTACTTTGTGGAGCGATACCCGGGTTCCTCGCTACTTTGTGTGGCTAGAGGTGAGTTCTCCGCCACTTTGTGGGGCGTTGAGAAGTTCCGCGGGGTCCAGACTGTGCTGGACGATAGGCCTATTTTGTGTTGTTTTCGTTGTTGTCGTCGTCGCTGTTGTTGTTGTGTGGGTGTGTGCGGAGCAGAACATGTGGTCTGTGACACCGACTGTTGTTGTTATCATGGGTTTCCTAAGCAACCAAGAGTGTGTGGAAAAGGCCAGCCACATCAGCAGCTGTGCTCTGGTGGGTGGCTTTCCCCCCACCCCTTCCTGACACAAAATGTTAACAGCCTGTGTGCCAGACCATGGACGTAATTGAGGTGGATAGTTGTTAAAAGTAATCTACATTAAGCTTGTGGTTGCTTAAATTCAGTACAATGACATGTGAGGTGAAGTGATATAGATAAATATTTAAACTAATGAAGTGCATAGAGGCACTTGACCTGTGTGGAAGACTGTCGTCTTATTATGAGCCATTGTTGAGATATAGAGCACATCTGTGAAAACAACTAATATGCTCAACCCTGTATGAAACATCTAAAAGCACATGATGGAGAAGCTGAATTGAATATGAAAGTGTAAGACCTTGCCGCTGTGGGCAGAGCAACTACTGTGTGATGTTGCGTTGCAGTTTTTTTTCTCTTCTGAGCTGATGAGCAGGCTACACATTATCAGATCGAGAGCTGTCTGAGAACTACTCTAAGAGAGGGAAACAGCACTATGTTAACTGTGATAACTGGAGTGTGCAGCGTTTCCATGAGCAGTTTTCCTGAATCTTGACTCTTGTGTGTGGAGTGTTCATAGCATCAGCATCATGTTTTTGTTTATTTGTTTTGTTGGGTTGGAAATAATTAAATAAATGTGTGATCATGCCTATGGATCACCATGGCACATATCTCCAGCCATGTGATTTATTTTTGCAGATGACAAAGTGAGTGTGAATGTGTCTGACGTCACAGTGTTTTTGTGCGCTGTGTAAAAGTAATTGCCTTTGATTGTGAGTGAGAGCGGTGATTCTGCAGGTCACCAGCTATTGTAACGAAAAAAAAAGAAAAAAAAAAGAGTGAAAAAGAGAAAGAATTTATATTGTAGATGAAAAAAAAAATCATAGGAAAAAGGTTTTGTGTTGATCAGCCAAAAACAACTACAATTTCATTTTCTGCTTTTAAGAAAAGACTGTTCACAAAAACACAGAGAGAGAGAGAGATGTGTGTTGATTAAGCAGTGATGATAATAATGAAATGTCTTAGTTTGTCACTTTCAGGTGAAAAGCAGACCTGAATCAATTTTCCACATGCAGCAGTCGGAAGAAAGTTATAGTTTAACATCATTGGAAACATGCAGGCCAAGTTTCTGGCTGACTTATTTAAAGCGCAATGTGTATGTGTCTCTCAACCTCACAAGCAAGCAAGCTCTCACCCCTCCCTGAAGACAAGGAATGCAGCTCCAAAGCAATAACATGATAAAGAGACAGCATCAAGTCCTCAGCAAAAAAGTCCCAACAAGCAGCAGCAATGTGGATAAACAGCAGCAGAAGAAGAAAGCAAACCCATCTTCCTGTCTGATTGGATGAATTCCACGGAAGGGCGAGCAAGATGGCGGCGTGAAGAAGAGTTTTTGTTTGAGTTCTCAGCACGAGACACTTATTTGACGTCTTTCTGGCTTTCGGGACTTTTTTGGAGATCAGCGCGCTAAGCTTGCTGGATCTGAGGCCAGGTTCTGCGGCGGCAGCATGTTGAAATGCTCAAAAAGGACTGAGTGACTCGGGCAAGCCACATGCGGCTAGCGACATGAAAGAAATGGACCCTTCATGATGCGTTCAACGTGCCAGCGCTGTGGTGGGAAAGGCTCCATCATAAACACGCCCTGCGCCGAGGTTCAGGCCAAGAAGAAGAAGACGATGACTTCCAAGCCCAAGAAGGTCGGCCTCAGCGTGGGCGAGCTGATTGTGAAAGCCGTGGCCGCTCTCAAGAAGGCTCTGGCTGCTGGAGGCTACGATGTGGACAAGAACAAGGCCCGTGTCAAGACCGCCATCAAGAGTCTGGTGGCGAAGGGCACTCTGGTGCAGACCAAGGGCACCGGGGCCTCCGGATCCTTCAAGATGAACAGGGTTACTGAGACCAAAGCTAAGACGCCCGCCGCGGCCAAAGCCAAGAAACCGGCAGCAGCTGCTAAGAAGTCGCCCAGGAAGGCAGCAGCAGCAGCACTTCAGCCACTAGCACGAAGTCAACCGCATCAGAGGACAATAGTGAGAGTGGCTGTGACTTCACTGTGCATGTGAAGAAAACGTTTGAGGAGAAATGAACAGTTGGAGTTTGACATTTGCCACCTGTGGAGTAAAATGGCAAGAAGAGACAGTGGGACACAGGACAAAGCTGAAGGAGAACTGCCGGCTGTTGGACTGTTGAAGTGGGAGAGGACAACAGAGTGAGAAGACTAGGTGAGAACACATAGGAATTATTTGATGTGGGAAATCAAAATTTGGGTTAGCAAACCTGGGGAAAAGAAAACTGACTGCTTAAGTTGGAAAATTGAGACGGAGTCTGAAACATTGCGAAAATAGAAACATATACAAAATCACACACACACAAGCAGAACATGCATTAACCCTACTAACAATTCCAAACACAAAATGACTCATGAGGACTCATAGCACATTAGTTAAGAAATGATTAAATAATAGCAGAGAAATGTGTAGGAAAGGCACAAACACCCATGCAATGAAAATTAGCTTGTTATCTTTCATCAGTGTTAAAATAGTGTCAATTTAGCAGACACTTGTTCTCAAATACTGAATTTATCCAATAAAAAAAAAAATTTGACTCTCCAGGTTGCAGGACAACAGTTTAACTTTTGTGGGAAAAAAGATCCTGGTTTGACCAACCAGTGATCAGACAATAAATTTAGTTGTTAATATAGTAAATTGGGAGAAGCTTCCTGCTTGATTAATGCAGCACAAGTGATTTACTGTATGAGGGAAATTGTCTTTTGTGATACTATTTTGAACATGCTTTTCTGTCGTCCTGTCAACTTAGTGGGTTAATAGCTGATATGCAAATTAGTTGATCGGTTTTAGATTAATGAAAGGTGACTGAATTCTAGTATGAGTGAATGAGATGTGTTGGAGTTGTTGTGTGTTGAGTGGAGACTCTAAAACACTGAGTTTCCTGCTTTGATGTGCGAGTGAATCCTGTATTTAGATACACAACTCTGAATACGTCAGAACAGACTGTTTTGTGAAGTGCATGACAGCATGTCACATGTTTTATGATGAATGGAAAAGGAAAATTGAATAAAATAGATCTGTGGCCTAAATGAGTGAAGAACACAGACCTGGTGATTAAACTCATAAGTTAAAGAAGACATTAGGGTTATGTTGTGAGTGGTGCAGCTGATGGTTGGTTTGGAGTGAATCTAGCTGATGATTCTTCTCCTGTTGTGAAGTTGATGAGGAGTTTGTGTCATGACTTAGCAAGGCCTTTTTATTTTGATACTTTCACAGTGCACTGAAAGTTTTGTTCGATAATCTCTGTTCTTTAAGCAGATCTGCACGTCGGGAATTAAAAGCGCTACACGTCGTCGAGAAAATTGTGCCAAGTGAGTTCTCCACATTTAAATGGACTCTGGAGAAAGCCACTTATTTGGGACAATTATTAAATGACAGTCCCAGTCCAAAAGGATTCAGCGATGTAATCCAAACTAAAGTTCTTCTTTTTCTTTTTGAAATGACGTCATTTTGCTGAGAGTGGAAACTAAATGCGACGATAGGTTCCACTATCAGCAAAGAAAGAAAGAATGAATGCATGAATGAGTGAGTGAAAGGAAAACAAACTGACTGACTGGTAAAAGCTGACAAAAGCTGACAAGACTTTACTGATGTAACACGACTGTGTGAAGTTGACCCCCGCCTGGCAGGGGTGCAGATGAGTCTGTGTGTGCTTCCCTTTACAGAAGCAGAAAGATGACAGCAACACTCGAGGTTGCGTGATGATTTAACATTTTAAATGCCATTTTCTGTGTCTGTGAATTTACTATGTGTGTGTCATTCACTAGCTTGTGTGCTCACAGAGATAACTGTGACAAAGTATGCATACGCCTGCGCAAGCGCTAACATTTGCATTTTCGTTTTTACAGCATTACGGTTCTTCATGTGTTTGATCATGTGATTTATAGGAATACTGGCTAATGTTTCTCTACTACAAGATTTCTGGGTTTATGTGTGAAGAAAACTGTAGTTACAGGCTATATGTTGATGGAGAAATTAATATAGTTTGAGACATACTGTGATGAGACCAGTGTTACTGTTTCCACAGCGAGTGTTAACTTTATGGTGTTTTATGGCACCTCTAGAATCCGTTGACCTGTGTCTGACCTCCGTCTGACCACAGTCAATGTGTATTGCTAATGTTTGTTTCTTTGAGAATGCTGTAGTAGATTCAGCTGAAGCGGACAAGTGACATGAGTACAACAAATAAGAGATTACGGTATTTATGGAATAGTTTATTATGGGCTCATTTGCTGGCCACTTTTGAACCCATAATAATAATATATGAGTGGAGTGACTTTGCTTAAGAGAAGTCACTGATTACATTAATGTTAACAGAGTACATGGGATAATCCATGTCTGAGGTGAATTAGGGTAATAGTTGTAGTTACTGATTTGAGAAAACCTGCACATGACACTTGTCTTGCTGATGTTGAATGCTTATTACTCTTATGATACAATTGTTTACAGGTATGAAGTTTGATTTCACTTCCAGATTTTGCTTTCCAGGCCGTGATGGTGTGTATGCAGGCTCCTGGGAGAGCCAGGTGTTAAGCAAACTTAATATGCAACACACGCTAACATCTTTTATTGCAGGGTTACGGAGCTACTCCGGAGGAGGTGCCCTGATGTTGCCTGGGACATGATCTAGCTAATCTTTTTCTTTAAGACAGGGATCCAGGTTTGGTGAGTTGACGCATGGGAATGTCCATGCGTCAAGAGGTGGAGTGCAAGGATTAACATTAAACAATGTTTACTATTATTGTTGCAGTGATTTGTGTGATTAGCTGTTTATTTACAAGTATTAAACCTATGCAAGTGGTGCATCCATGTTCAGATGAGGCTTTGATGGCCTATAAGTGAAGTTCACTGAACTAAAGAATGTGGTTTGATGATTGTTGACATGCTCTCCAAATAGAAGTTTTTCTTCTTAGCAAGGAAATACAGGTGCAGCAGTAATCTCCTGAGAAATCTTCAGAGGCCCAGTGAGAAGCGTGAACCATTCCAGGCATAGCCGACAGCCAGGCAGTGGTTGAGGTCAAAGGTCAAGCTGGTTGGGGCCCATCATGAGATCAGACCTTGGAGCCACAGCAAGGACCATGAAACTGCCTGCAAAATAGAGGAGAGGATCGTCCACAAGATGGGAGCTGAGGCCAGGAGAGAGGCTTCAGGAGGATCAGAGATCATCTTCAGCACAGCAGACATCACACAGAGAGCTGTGCTACTGAGCTTCCAGGAGATTTTAAATAAAATGAAAGATTCAATATTGACGCTGAGGAAGACAACTAAGGTGTACGACGTGCTCTGCCTTAAACCTTCAGCAGCGTTGGAACATGAAAACTCGTGGGATGAGGGGAGCGTGCCAAGCTCCATCGACAGCGTAGAAGCAGTTCGAGGATGACATCATGATTCTGTGAAAAGCACAGGAACCAGAAGCTATGGTGGTGATGACAGCAGTTTCCTATGAACATCACCTAATGCTGTGCCACTATACTGTGCATACGATGACACTCTGAAGGCTGCTGGGATCATAACAGCAGTAAGACAACTGAACCCAGCACCCTTTCCACAGAGGTGTTTCTCTGCAGAGCGTGGACAATTAAGGAGTCATAAATATCCCCCTCACAAGACGAAGGTCTGAAGTCAGGTGATGGGGGCTGGTAAGAGGCCATAAAACTAGAGTGCTGAGAGGTCTGCAGCTTTGGAAATAGCTGAGACCCATGTTGACGAACCACAAAACTAACTGGTATGTTTGAATGTTTATTCTACATACATTTGGACTCTGGTCCTATGGACAACGAAACAACTAGAAGAGACATTCATGACGCCCTGCAGAACTCAAACCACTCTGCAGAGAGACATGTGATTTGCACACCCGGAGGAAGCACCACCAAGCTGAGATGTTTTTGAAAATGTTACTTTCTTAGTTTCACTATTAAATTAACAATTTCTTTGGTTGCTCGTAAGATGCAGTTTGCCATGAGATGAGCTCAATGAATGGGGTAACTGCTAATACATTTATTAAACTGTGTACCTGTTACAGTAATTTAGGGTGATTTGACATATGCTGAGTAAAAAAAATGTTTACATTGAAACTGTCAGACATGAGGTATGCATAACTGGGAACTTTCTAGCATAAAGGTCAAAAACGGGGGAATGTTAGAGTTTGTATTGTTGATTGTCATTTATGCTTAGAAATATTTAACCATAGATGCTTAGAGGTGTATAATCAATTGTGTAGTGATAAGTTGTGTGATCTTTAACAGGCTACAGAGGCTTGGTGTGCATTCCACACTAGAATGCACACCTACATCCTGGGAGCACGGGAAGAGGTCGCATCTTGTTTTAATTGTTTTATGGTAGGATTAACGTAGCTACGTCTGTTCTAGTCTAAGTGCTTTTCTGTTTAGATGAACTGCTGGACTTCCTCACCGGGGGGGGGGGTCTAGTCTACCCTCTTCCTGACCAAGGATGTTTGACCCTTTGATCAGCAACACACACACACAACACACACACACACACACACACACACACACACACACACACACAGGCAAGGTACTCTTTGTTTGTATGTAGATGTCGTATGTTAATGAACCTATGCATATTCATGTAACCTCAATAAAAAGACAGTGTTACGGGAGGACGGACGAGACCAATTGGAGTCAAGCGGTTGTCCGGTTCTCTCCCGTGCACGAGTACCATGAAGAAGTTTGCCTACTTGTGTCTTGCTTGCAGTGTAATTATATTGTCTTAACGTTCCAGCGAATAGGTTTATGCTACAAACCTATCAGATAATTTATTGACGAAAAATATATCAAGAGATAAAAGATAAAACAGTCCAGTGTCCCACTTATGAATTGTATAAAAACACACAGTCCCAAGGCCAGAGCCAGCTATGCCACACGGCCAAGTTACACTCCACATGTTGCCTTTAACAGGGTTAGAAGTTGTCCTTGGAGACCCACCACCCTGCAAGCATATAGTCAGTGGTGACTCAAGCCTCTGCAACTCTGCTGCCTTTAGGCTGTGGCATATAATAGGCCCTGGACTGCACAGAAAGACAAGATAAGATAACCTTTATTAGTCCCACGACACACTTAATATAAAATTCATAGTGCAAAACCCATCCATCCCAAACATATCTGATTTCATCACATTACATACCTGCACAGAGAGACAAAACGACACAGCAGTGTTTGTAGTGTGGGCTATAAGTAGACCAGTGTATCAGTGCAATCAAGTACACTTGCCTCTAATTAGTCCAACGCCATTCCAGCCATTGGCTCACCAAAAATGTGACACACACAAAACCACTCACAACCCAGTGCAACTTGACACAATAATATGGAGCTGAATTAACACAGGCACATTAGTCTACCATGTTACAAGCTGCATGCTATTAAAAGCCAACATATGCAGACTTCTGCCTTGTTCGGGTGGCAGCATTTTTCTTTTTTCTTTTGTGTCCTGACACGTTTATGTTTTTGTTTTTGTTTGATTATTTTGTTGGTTTTGGAAACAAATTTAAACAAACTTGTGACAATACTTGAGAATCACAGTGACACATAGTGATTAGGCATATGATTGGAAAATGCCTAGGTTTAGAGCTGTGAGCTATGAGCTGTGAGCAATGCAAAGTTAAATATATATATGTATAAATGGGAAACAACCCTAACTTGAAAGTTTGAAATGTGTGAGATCCATGACTTGTTTGAAAAACTAGAAATTATTTAAAACTGCCTTAAGTGAAAATGTAGTGTTGCATCTATTCTCCCAAACCAAGACAAAAAAACAGAAGAAGCATTCTGTAACTTAAAAATAAGGCTGACGTGTTGACAATAGACTAAAACACTAATTCGCAGGTGGCTATCAGGAACAGAGAGGCGAGCAAAGTCACAAACACCAAGGCTGCAGACAGCCACGCAGAAACAGCAGATAACATAGAGACAACGCCTGCTAGAACAGGAAGGTCACTTCACACGAGATTGTAGGAGGAGGCCACAGAGAAATAATGCAAAACAGTTTTGGGGCAGCCACTTAAGAACTTATTTGACCTTACAGCACAGGCCGAAATTGTGTAGGTTACGCAGTAACCACAGATAGTAAAATAATAGAAGCAAAACCACTTTCTTCTTCATATTCTGCACAGAGCGCTGAGCTGATAGCTGTGATTCGCGCATGTGAAATACACAAAGATAAACAAATAAACATTTATACAGACAGCCAGTATGTTTTCTCTGCTGTGCATCATTTTGCAAAAAATTTGGCAAAACAGAGGAATGATTAGACCAACCGGAAAACCGGTTCAGAATGCCAGCCTGCTACAACGCCTACTGACTGTAATACATTTACCACAACAACTCGCATTGTGTAAATGTGCAGCACACAAAACTGATGGCTCTTTCATAACTACAGGCAATAACTTTGCTGACATAGCAGCAAAACAGGCGGCGCAAACGACAAACATCACATTGATGGCAGTAGACACACATCAGATTCCACTGGATGTGTTGAAAAATGAACAAAAAGCAGCAAGCACAGCCGAGCAGGCAAAATGGTACAGTTCTGACAAACAACTTAATGATGCGTTATGGCAAGCCAGTGTTGCCAAAATCCCTCCACAAAACGGCCGCATTTGTCAACGGGGGGACTGACCAGTGTAAAGTGTAGAAGTAAACTTAAATCTAATTTGATATACAAAGAGGTGTTTACAAAGGTTATAAAGCTAGTTATGTAGCTATTTGATGGTTACGTGTTTTGATATTTACATGTTTGAATGTTTAGACATGCATGTTCAAACCAGTAATAAGTATGTGTTATATCTACCTGGTTGTTTTCCCTGTTTTGATCTGAGTTTAAGATTTCCTGGCTTCTGAGAGGTCAGTGAAGTATTCATGAGGGCGGCACACAGGAAGTGTGGGTTGTTGCGGGGTGCTAAAGTAAAGAGGCTGCTAAAAAGTTATCCGTCTCCGTCTTGCTGTTTCTAATTATTCAGAGAGATTCCGAACCATCTAGTGAACCCTCACGTTACATCTGGTGGCAGCGGTGGGATTTATTTTCTTGATGGATCTGTGTATTTGGTGAGTTTTACTCCCAAGCTGCGGATAAGATCGTTTTTTTTTCCCGCTGGGATTTATCCCTCTCTGTGAACAGCTGATGAACTGAAAATAATAACAGTAATAATTTTTGGAGATAGTAAGGATTGTTGCAGCTTTTATCTCTGTTTTTGTGATTTTTGTGATTTTTTTTTTGAGCTGGATATTTGTTGGGAACATGTCGGCTGACGAGAGTGAATCTGTGCATGAGCTGCGCTCTTCTCCTGTGCCACATTCGAGGACAGTGGATGCAATACGGACTGTTGCTGCTCCCGCCCACCATACCGTTTCCAGTGCCCTGACAATAGATCTTCCACCTGTTTTTAAAGGAGATGAGACTGAATCTTTTACTAGTTGGTCTCGTCGCTTTGAAGTGGCAGTGCAAGCTATGACTCCACCTGAGGTAGATTTGCCAACTGTGATGTCCTCTGTTCTGCCTACTCGTCTAGCAGATGCTGCATTTTTGTACTGGGACAGTTTGCCTTCATCAGCCCAGAAAGACTATGATCTAGTGAAGGATAAGCTGAAAGAGGTTTTCGGTCCAAAATATTCTCTGCCATTCTTCCAGACACATGTGAATGCTCGCCCCCGGAAACCAGGTGAAAGTTTAGATGTGTACAGCGCGGATATTACCCGTCTTGTGCTTGAAGCTTTCCCTAACTATGACTACAATGCCTTGGAAGGTGAAAAATTTCGCCGTTTTGTTGCTGGGTTGGACCCCACCTTGCAATCTAAGATTCATGAGCTGGGTGCAGAGGATTTCGACGGAGCCCTGCGCATTGCCAGCCGTTGTGAGAGAGCACGGGAAGCATTGCAACTTACAGCTGCAGGATCCTCTCATATTCCGTCTTCGGAACAGGTTGCTATGATACGTCCTCAGCCTACTGATGCTAAACTTCTTCAAGCGATTGAGGAGCTCACGCTTACTGTAACCAGCCTGAAACATGAAGTACAGCAGTTAGGGGAGAAACAGAGTTACTTTGCCCAACGTTTGGACTCCAGTCGTGATAGATCCTCCTCTTCCAATGTTCAGTACAGCACCCGCAGTGCGTCCCCGTCGCCTTATCATGCCAGACAACATTCCAGAGACTATTGCTCGCCTGAGAGGCGTTATCATCGTGATCCAGAGTCTCACCATGGACGTCCTTCTTCCCCTGTTCCCCAGAGGTTCAATGAGTGGGACAAATGTGAGAAACACGATCAACGCACATACCATTCCCAACAGCCCCCCCAGTATTCCAGGTACAATTACCCTGACAATAAAAGATACCGACGCAGTCCCAGTCCTGCTCCACGTAGAGTTAGAGATGCTGCGTCCTACAGTAGGACCAGTGTTCGTTTCCAGTCCCCGGAAAGGCCTGCACATTTCACCTCCGGCCCACAGGGAAACTTTCATTAGCTGCTGTTGAGGGGCAAACATCAGCTACAGTATCAGGGCCCCAAAACCACATCCCCCAGTTCCCCTCAGAATCTGAGGGATCAGTCTCCTCTAACGTCTTGGCTATTGTCGAGGGCATTGAAGTGTGTGCTCTAATTGACTCTGGTTCCTTTGTCTCCCTTGTGAGTGAAGATTTTCGAAACTCTCATCCAGCTTTGAAAAAACGGCCTATGGTAGCATCCTCCGTGCCAGCTCGTTCGGTCAATGGAGAACGTCTGGAAATCTTAGGCAAGTTAACCGTTGGTATTAGGCTTGGGACTCAGGTATGGCAGCAGGACTTTGAAGTCCTCAGAGGTGCTTACCAGCCAGTCATTCTAGGTTGGGATTTTCTGCAGAGGCACCATGCTCTTCTCGACCTCAAAAACAAAGTGCTGCAACTGTGGGACATGAAAATTCCCCTGTTGCCCAAAGGACATGAGGTGGCTGCCTGCTGTAATGTTTCTGTGTTAGCGCCAACCAAAATTCCAGCTATGAGCGAAACTCTGATCACAGCCTGTGTGTCAGCAGCCACACCAGCTTCTCCTGTTCCAACAGACTACTATGGTGTCTTGATCCCTAATCCGACATGTGACATTGTTGTGGCTCACACTCTCAGTGAAGTTCAGAATGGTACTACAGTGGTTCGAATGCTTAATCCCTCCAGTGATGAAATCGAACTGTACCCTGGACAGCATCTTGGTGAGTTTCATTCAGGCTCATCTGTTGATATCATCCCACTGGAGCAGACATGTTGTGCTACTTCACCTGTGTATGATTCGACTCTGCCGGTAGAAATCGATGAAACAAACTTGTCACACTCCCAGGTTAAGTCCCTGAAATCGCTTCTCCAGAAGTATTCAGGAATCTTCAGTAAGCACTCAGAAGACAGAGGTCACACAGGCATAATTAAGCATCATATTCACACAGGTGATGCTACACCGATTAAACAAAGAGCCTATAGAGTGACACCTGAACAGAGAGCTGAAATACAGACTCAAGTTGACAACCTTTTAAAGGCAGGTGTCATCGAAGAAAGCTACAGCCCATGGGCCGCCCCAGTTGTTCTGGTGCGAAAGAAAAATGGTACATGGCGTTTCTGTCTCGACTATAGGAAACTCAATGCAGTGACAATCAAAGACTCTCATCCTCTTCCAAGGGTTGATGATGCACTGGATGCTCTGTCAGGTTCTGCCTGGTTCTCCACAATGGACCTTCAACATGGCTATTGGCAGGTTGAACTGGAAGAGAAGGATCGTGAGAAAACTGCTTTCACAACCGGCAGTGGACTTTACCACTTCACTGTTATGCCCATGGGACTCACAAACGCTCCAGCCACATGTCAGCGGTTAATGGAGATGGTACTTCGTGGCCTTCCCTGGAAAACCTGCTTAGTGTATTTGGATGATGTCCTCATTTACAGCCGCTCTTTCGCAGAACATCTCCAGCATCTGGAAGAAATATTCGGCAGATTCCAGGCAAGTGGCTTGAAGCTAAACCCCTCAAAATGCTGTTTTGCCAAAGATCGGGTACAATTTCTGGGCCACATTGTATCAAAACATGGCATCCAGCCTGACCCCAGAAATGTGAACAGTGTGCAAGCCTGGCCTATTCCACAAACAGCGACAGAAGTAAGGTCATTCCTTGGACTTTGTTCATATTATCGCAAGTTCATTCAAAACTTTGCGCACCACAGTGTCCCCCTACATGCTCTCACTGAAAAGCATGCAACTTTTCAATGGACTTCTCAGTGCCAGGATGCATTCATGTATCTGAAACATGCCCTCTCAAACCCTCCAGTGGTTTCATTCCCTGACTTCACATTGCCATTTTCTCTGTATACTGATGCTTCAAGCACAGCTATTGGCAGTGTACTAGCTCAAAAACAGGGACAGCAAGAGAAAGTCATTGCCTATGCTAGCCATGCGCTTACAAAGGCAGAAAGAAAGTGGTCGACTTATGATCGAGAACTCTGGGCCATTGTTTGGGCAGTTAGACATTTTCGTCACTATCTCTACAAGCAGCCATTTGTTATTGTCACTGATCACAAGCCCATCCTGGGTCTTCGGAAAATACCCATTGACAGTGATAGAACTGGTCGCCGTGCTCGCTGGGCTCTTGAACTCGATCCTTTTGAGTGGACTGTGATTCATAAAGATGGCCACCGCCACCTCAATGCGGATGCACTGTCACGTCGCCCTGTCACTGGTGAAACCGTAGAGCAGGACCCAGTCTGCACTGCTTCTGCTACCTTGAAACCTGAAGAGAGGTGCGTAGGTCCTGCAGGCCCGCCCAACCATAGTCCCTGCAGTACCGACCAAAAACACATTCCATGCAATGACTTTCCTGATCCACGACTGCAGTGTGCAGCGCTATCTGTTTCATCCACATTTGTGCTTGAGCTGCCTGAAGATGATCTCAAAAGTGAACAACAAAAAGATCCTGTACTGTCAGAAGTCATTGGCTGGAAAGCTAAGGGTCAGAAACCACCCTACTGGCGTATGAAAAAATGCCCACCTCAGGAAAAAGTGCTATGGCATGAGTACTCTAGACTTACCTTTCACAATGGCTTACTCTGTCGTAAAGCTTTCAACCCATCCCAAAAGTCAGTGTTGCATCAGTTGGTTGTTCCTGAATCTTTAAAAGACACTGTCCTACAGCTGCTGCATGGCAACCCAGTGTCCGGTCACCTATCAGCAGATAAGGTCCTGAAACGTGCTCAGCAGCTATATTACTGGCCATTCATGTCACGTGACATCAGAATATGGTGCACACAATGCACTCCATGTGATGCCAGACGGAATCCCACACCTCATCACAGAGCTCCAATGAAAACAATTGTTGCTGCGGAGCCATTTCAAAAGGTGGCAGCTGACATACTTGAACTCCCCATTACGAGTCGTGGCAACAGGTACGTGCTCGTTGTTCAAGACTATTTCTCGAAATATGTCAGTCTCTATGCTATCGCAGACCAACGTGCCACAACAGTTGCAAAATGCCTGTTTGACAACTTCATCTGTCAGCACGGCATCCCTGAAATGCTACACACAGACCAAGGACGTCAGTTTGAATCTGACCTGGTGAAACATCTGTGTCAGCTGCTAGGCATCCAGAAGACACGGACCAGCCCATATCACCCTCAATGCGATGGGATGGTCGAAAGGTTCAACCGAACACTTATTGACCAGTTAGCTAAGTTACTCCTTCAGCAGCCTGGCGAATGGGATGACTGCCTCAATCAAGTTGCTTTGGCTTACAACACCAGTCCTCACTCTACCACGGGGTTTACACCATTTTTTCTCACACATGGACATGAGGCATGGATGCCTGCTAATATGCTGTTGCCTACCAACATGCCGGCATCATCTACTTCTGCTTCTCCTGCTGACTACGTCACCCAGTTGACTCAGAGACTTCAGTCTGCCTTCAGCACTGCAGCATGGAACAGAGATTGTGCCCACAACCAGCAGAAACAACTGTACGATAGGGGCATCAAACACACTCCTTATGTTCCGGGTGACTTGGTGTGGTTAAATGACCCCACTACAGCAAAGCAGAAACTTGCTCCACATTGGAAGGGCCCCTTTGAGATACTGGAGTGCCTTGGAACAGCTGGAGAAAACCCTGGTGTCACGTACAGGATTCGCTACCTCCTGGACCAATCAGACAAGACTCAAATTGTTCACTACAATCGTCTCAGGCCTTACAAAGCACCTGTCCCAAAAGGTGGAACCAACTCACCTGCAGGTGGCATACCTGTACAGCCCCAGATTCCACAGTTGACTGCATTATCAGGTGCTTTGCCCTTCACAGCTCCAAAATCTGCAGCTGAAGGGAGCTGGAATGTTCAGGGCCGCAGCCCTGCAACCTCATCAGACCCTCAGGTTTGTCAGCCACCACCTCTAAACCAGTCACGACCCCATTCCCACTCTCCTTTGTCCCCTTCTCCTCGGTCTGAGACTGTAACGACTTCCCCCTCTGGCCATGTGGTGATACACCAATCAGACACTGTCCCTTCAACTCCTCATCGAGTATCTGGTGTTTCACGGCGATGTGGGAGACGTCAAGTTGTGCCTCCCAGATACCTCAAGGACTATGTTTTGAACTGAAATTGTTTTTGGTTTTGCTGTTGTTTTATTGTTGTCCCCTTTGCTCACAGCACGTTGTTTCCCCCCCCCCCCCCCCCCCTTTTCTGTAGGGAAACGGGGACGTTTCTTATGTGAGGGGGGGAGGAAAATGTAAAGTGTAGAAGTAAACTTAAATCTAATTTGATATACAAAGAGGTGTTTACAAAGGTTATAAAGCTAGTTATGTAGCTATTTGATGGTTACGTGTTTTGATATTTACGTTTGAATGTTTAGACATGCATGTTCAAACCAGTAATAAGTATGTGTTATATCTACCTGGTTGTTTTCCCTGTTTTGATCTGAGTTTAAGATTTCCTGGCTTCTGAGAGGTCAGTGAAGTATTCATGAGGGCGGCACACAGGAAGTGTGGGTTGTTGCGGGGTGCTAAAGTAAAGAGGCTGCTAAAAAGTTATCCGTCTCCGTCTTGCTGTTTCTAATTATTCAGAGAGATTCCGAACCATCTAGTGAACCCTCACGTTACACCAGTATTGTCAACTCTCATTTCTACACTGTAAATTCTACACTGTAAATTTTGAAACATCAGCAAAACAATTTGTCAGAACGTGCATGACGTGTCAAAACAATCCACATGGACTTTATTGAGCTAAATGAATGCCAAGGGTAAAAATACGCCCTAGTGGTTATAGATGTATTCTCAAAGTGGCCAGAAATCTACCCAGTGATAAAGGCAGATACAATTTCAGTAGCAAAATGTATGTCTAAGTTGTAGGAAAATAAAGAGATGATTGTAAATAACGAAGAATGTAATGATGTCTATCAAGTGTCTTGCAGATTACAGCCCGGTGTCCGGGTTCTGATCAAGGTGCTCCAAAGGAAAAACTGGAGCGCACCCAGGTGGGAGGGACCACATCAGGTTCTCCTCACCACGCCCACCGCTTGCAAAATTGCGGAACGACCATCCTGGATCCATCAGAGTCACTGCAGGCGAGTAAGTGAAGCCATCTAAACTCAGCCGACACAGGCTCGCCCAATCGTTGTGATCTCGCCCGGTGGAGGGGACAGCCTTCCTGGCCGGGGGGTCTACTCACGACAGGAGGGTGTGTCCTGTTGTCATGAGGTGGTGGCTCCTAATAGCTGCAGCGGCCCTGACCCTGGCCGGGCTCCTCACCTTTCCTTCCGTGAGGGACAACAAGTCACGCTATATGAAGAAAAGGCAGACACTGTATGACAAAGGAAAGTACACCAAGTTTCCCCATGGCTACGCCACTAACTTCTGGTGGCAGTTTATGAACACTACAGCTCACTTGAATAATAAAACTGACTGCTATGCATGTACCCATATGCCCCTATCCTCACAGACGTCTGGCCTGTGGCCGTACAGCATACCTGAAGATCGCAGTTGGTGCCTGTTGGGCCTGGCAACACATCCAGGCTACGGTACTCTTTGGTCCAAGGCCAACTACAGCATCCCAGCAAAAGCAACCTGGAGGTCATCATGACCCACAAATGTGAACTGTTCCGGACAGACCTACCTACTGAACTGGCCCCAAGTCTCAGACCCACTGCCTGATGTAATTCTACTGAACAAGCTGAACGCAGTGCAACTGCCAGTATGTGTGATGAACAATGGATCACGGGCAGTGGGGGAGCTGCCTACACACCTATGTAAGTACATATACACTTTCTGCCCACCGAGGAACGAGAGGAAGTGTATGGCCTGTTCAATCAACGACACCTGTGCCAGTAACACGACGCTGATGAGCCTCAACTGTCGCTCCAACTACAGCTACCGAATGCCACTACAAACAAAGACTCAGTACCAGACAGGATGTGCACGGACGGCACCAAGCAGTAAAGGAACCAGAGTTTCGCATCTGAGGAGGAGTGAAATTCTTACAGAGCTTGATCCCCGGCATTGGAGTTGCCGAGGTGCGGGATCACGTGGAAATCAACCGATATGCTCTGCTACGACACATCAACTTAACTAAGACCCTGGGAACGGCCTTAGAACAGAAGGCCATCAGAACGATGGTGGTGCAGAACAGACTGACACTAGACCTGCTAACAGCATCACAAGGAGGAGTTTGCACGTTTATCCCTGATGGATACGAAGCTGGAGGAGACATTTATGAAGCTTTGCAGAATTTGACCGTTCTGCAAAAATATGTCACTGACCACACACCTGGAGCAGCTACAGCACAAGGCTGGCTGGACTGGCTGGACTGGCTGTTCGGCGGTTCATGGCTGGCTGCTGTAGCAAAGCCGTTTGTCCTTCTAGGTCTCATCATGATAGCACTGCTCATATTAGTGTTGTGTGTATTGCCATGTCTAAGAGTGATGATTTCAAAGATGATAACAACTACAATGACTGCTTATGTTGCCGTGCCTCAAGAAGAACAGCATCCCGTTGCAATTCTGTTAGAGGACAACTTGTAATAGCTGCTAATAAATGACGTGGTGGTTAAAAATGACTTGTCAAGTGATCATGCACTGATTAACACATTAGTAGTTTATGCAGGTACAATATAAGGTTTTTATCCTTTTATTTTTTGTAGTTTTAGTTTTATTGTTTTCTCTTGATTATTCCTGTTGTTATTTCATTTACTATGCTTTTCTTTGTTCTTTTATTATCTTTTTATTTGTTTTATTCTTTAGACCACATGATTTACATTTCTGCTATGTTGACATTTTGAACATTAAAAAATTGCTAAAGATACTTAATAAATAACCTTCACAGACAATTGTTGTATACATTTAAAATAAGTTAAAACAGGAGGGAATGTTAGTGGAAAATGATTCTATGTTTCTTTACCTTCTTTTAAATGTACAAAGATGCCTTTTCTCTGCCCTTTGTCTATGGTTAGATTAGTTTAGAATTATCCTTTTAGACTTTCCCAGCGAAGACATATTGTTTTGGGACATATTGTTTTAGATTGTTTTATCTCTCACAGCTTTCTCCCAGCTCTCTGCTGACGAGACTAGCGCCACATATGGAGTTGTTTATTTTATCTGTTTATTATTTTCTTATCCTGTTCTCACTGTCTTTCCTATAAAAAGTGCCAAGCCTCTGTTCACGATGTGAGTTGTTTTAACAGCTTACCCGTGTACACGTTAAAGCATCAAAAGTAATCTTGTCTCATTGTGTCTTTATTTCTCCTGGGTCTTTTACAGAGTTTTCCCCCAACATCCTCCAAATGTTCTTTCATGCAGATGAAATCGAGCCTTTTGTGCAGATGAATGTCACCATCAGTCAGTCCTCAGTGAACCTGGTGGAGTAATAGCAACACAAAAGGTGGACCTGTGTTAACGTTGTCTCACATTGTTTTTTCCAGATGAAACGATGACATGAAACTTATGTCATTCTGGGAAGAACAAAGAAATCCATCAGAGTGCGCCCAATTATTTGAGAGTCACAGCTACACATTTGTGAAAGTCATAAAAGCCAATTCATTACCATCTGCAATCGTCAGGTACATCATCTGCAGAGCTTTTGTCATCAAAACTCCTCTAATGTTAGAATTCAATGCTTTTCTGCATAACAGCTGAAGCCCAGGTGATGAACTCACAGTGAGGAAACACTGGTAATGTTTCTACAGCACAACAGTAACGTCACTGTGGTTGCTTGGATTGGTAGCTAGAGGAAAAAGTTTGATTGGTTAACTCGGTTGATTAACACCAAAGGTTAAACCAAAACCCATGCTTTCACAATTGTCTAATGAAGAGTTTTGTTGCCTAATTCTAACCAAACTGCAAATTTAAATTAAAATTATTTTGATCAATAAAGAAATGAATACATCTACAGGACTTTTTAATTTTGGTTTTGGTAGGGGGCTTTGCAGTTTCAAGGTCTGAGCTTTAGGTGAACTTGCTGGGACGTCCCCACTCCTGGAAAGGTTGTGGCATTGTGTTAACATATACCTGAATGCTCCAGACTTGCAAAGCTGTATTTGCTGTTGATCAAGTTAATCAGGTGCAGCTGATCAGCAGGTTTGGCTGCGACTTATCCCCGTTTCCTGTGGACTTATTTATCTGACGGATGACACAGATACAGATGACACTTTTTCACATCACTGTATTCATGAAGCTTTAGATATCTAACACAGTGATCAGTGGACAATCATTTATTGTGCTGTTATCTGAGATCATGTGAAGATTTGAGTGAAAATTAGTCTTGGCTAAATTTGGATTCAGTGTATTTGAAGTGATGTTTTTCATCTAGGCTGCAGAAGGTGTGCTGACAGTGTTTCATGTTGAAACACAGTTACTAAATGATATCAAGTTTGAACCTTGACATCTTTTCCACCAAAACAGACTTACGGTGTCTGAATAATATCAAAACTCCTTAATTAAACTTAATCTTATCTGCATTTGCTTTTGCCTAATTTTGTCCTTGTCCGGCAGGATTCCACCTTCCACCTCCCAATGAAAATTCAAGTTCAGCGTATGAGACTAATTAAAATGACTTGTCAATTGAAGGAGGAAAAAAAATGTGTGATGTGGGATTATGTTCCAAGTTGTAGAAAAAACTTTTCATCATATACAAAGTCATCACAGTATAACACAGTCAAACTTCAAGGATATTAATTTGTTTATTTAGGAAGCTTAAATAATCTTGAATCTATTTCACCTGCTTTGGTGCAAATGAGAGTGACAGTAGGTGCACTGGAGTGGCAATAACAGGATACAATCCAAAAATTTATTATAATGCTGCAAGTATCATATTAAGAAAATGTTGAGCAGGTGATGGTCACAGATTATTTATTTATTTATTCTCATTATTGCCTTTTCCTAGTGTCCTTGTCATGAATAGCGCGAGTCAACCTCTGCTATCCGTGACAAGGACACATTATTCCCCAGATGAGACAGTGGATGTGTCCTGGGGATCTCTTCCTAGACCTGTATCGGGACATCGATGAGCTGGGCAGCATGTGGCATTAATATCCCAGAGATTCTCTGGATTTAGGCCCACATAATATGAGGGTCACCCAGTGGGATCAATGCCTCTGTCATTCTGGGACTGCTTCTCACCATTCACGGCCAAGCATTATCCTACACCAGGAAGCACCCAGGCTCCACCTCACCACTATAAGATCTGACATGGGTGTGAGTATTTCATCCTGGCACCTAATAGCAGTCAGGATATTGTTGGCTAGCATGTGGAATACTCTGCAACTCTCAAGGAATATGCCTTCCCTGACCACTATGAACCCACTGCCAAACTATCAAGCGGAAAGATTCCTCCTCAGCCCTGCTGCTGGGTTGACACCTTTTCGGGGCCCTGTCCTGCTCCTTGTATCTCCTCCACACCATTGGCTGTGGTAGTAAAAACAACAAACCTTTTCATGGCACTTATAAATGTATCATGCTGGAGGAGCTGGATTGCCTGTGTCAGCCTGAATGGGTTGCTGGTACGACCTCATGCTCCTAGCACTTCTGACAGTTTTTGCAGAAAGTCTTTGGTTATGCAAACCGATTGTTGCTGCAGCTGTCTGGGTGGCTGGTCTCCACCTGGTTGACCATCCTGGAGGTGAACATGCTGGGCTGGAGTGGCTACATGTGGTCTGCGATTGTGAGGCCGGTTGGATATACTGCCAGATTCTCTGAAATGCCTTTGAAGATGGCTTATGGCAGAGAAATGAACATTCATTTCACAGGTAACAGTTCCTTTTTTTTTTTTTTTTTTTTTTTTTTCTTTTTTGGCCTGTCCCGTTTGGCTCTTTTGCCATCAGAATTGTTGTCTAAAGGCAAAGAAAGATGCCCAACGGATTTACTTTACCAAACTGACCATCCCAGCCTTGCCGTAATGGTCCATTTGATTCACCTTTTATTGTTTATTTTATTTTCACTTACTGAATACGGGACAGACTTGACTGGGGGAAAGAAGGGGAGAAAGAAAGAGGGAAAGAGAAACAGCTGAGAAGAGGGACGGGGGAGAAGGGCAAAAGACAAAAACCAACAGAACGGGCAGAGAAAAAAAAATGCATATATCAATCACCTGGGTCACCTGCTGAGAAAGAAAAAAGAAAGCAAGCAGAAGAGAACAAGAGTAATAGAATAAACAACATCACAATGATATATGGGAATATGACAGTAAATACTAAATGTTAAACATTATTGTGCAGCACATAAGATCAACAGAACACAGTGTGCTTTGAGGTAGGAGCCAAAAAGGGTGTAGTTTGTGGGTGTGATCACCCGTGTGTACACCTGTGAGCATGGACGCGCTTGTTTTTTGTTTTTTAAAAGGTTCCTTCATGTAATAATCTGCTATTTTTGTTCAGTGTATAAATCCCAAACCTGGATAAATGGATAAAGAATCAGTGAGACTTCAGGTCAGATTTATTGCTGCTCAGTTAAACAACAACAGCCTCCAGTGCTGAGTGTTAGTAAAAACTGAACTCCTGTTGAAAAAGTATGCTAGCAATGGGAGGAAATGGAGGCAGATAATCCATCAATAACACAATAATTTTCACATGGCCCCTGAGTAATAACAATTTAAATGCCGAGGGGAAACTGGATTTCTATATTTTGTTTTTTGCTGCTTATGGTTAGAATTATCTTTAATCACATAATGTTTAGCTTGAAAGTTAGTTTCCCAAGGCTCTTAAATAAGCATTATTCCCACTGCCACCAATTTTCTGTGTATATATATTTCGAAAGTTGCAACTGACATGAAATTCTCACCAGATGTTGGTAACATCCAATCCCCACATGTAAAGAAATCAAACTATAGATTTCCATAAATTATGTTATGAGTAATAATGAGAAATGACACAGGGGAGAAGTATTAAAAACACTTACTGAAATGTATTTAATACTTTGTACGAAAGCTTTTGTTGGTAATGACGGTTTCAAGATGCCTCCTGTATGGAGAAACTAGTCACATGGATTGCTCAGGTGTTATTTTACTTAGAAAAATTTGTGATGTGTTCAATACTTATTTCACCTGCTGTAAAACCACAGCCTTCACCTATACCCAATAAATCCTTTGGTTCATGTCTAGATTTTAACCACCGTTTCAAATTGTGGAGGTGTTTTTGAAAGCTCAAGGACCATGATAGTGTAAGATTAATAAAATCCCCTATGATGTCTAAATAAATACTGATGGTTTACTGAAATTAAGCTTTTAGAAATTGTTTTCCAAACCTTTCAAAGAAGAGAATTGTTGCACAAGTTTTGCTTGCTGTTCATTTAATTTTGTTCAGTCGTGTTTATTTATAATGCATCTTTGAGCCCTTGACAGCCTATTAATCATATTCATTGCTGTTAAGCTTTGTTGTGCCACTTTTTGCAGCGCTGATATATGCATTCTCGTACAGGCTGCACTGTTAGATTTCTGTAAGATACAAATGGTATGATATCATTTACAGAAAGATTTTTAGGTGCAGAGAGCTTCACAGTAACTGATTCAAACTACAGATCTCGTACTGCACAGACTGTAGATGTACAGTGGGGCAAAAAAGTATTTAGTCAGCCACCGATTGTGCAAGTTCCCCCACCTAAAATGATGACAGAGGTCAGTAATTTGCACCAGAGGTACACTTCAACTGTGAGAGACAGAATGTGAAAAACAAATCCAAAAATCCACATGGTAGAATTTGTAAAGAATTTATTCGTAAATCAGGGTGGAAAATAAGTATTTGGTCAATAACAAAAATACAACTCAATACTTTGTAACATAACCTTTGTTGGCAATAACAGAGGTCAAACGTTTACGATAGGTCTTTACCAGGTTTGCACACACAGTAGCTGGTATTTTGGCCCATTCCTCCATGCAGATCTTCTTGAGAGCAGTGATGTTTTGGGGCTGTCGCCGAGCAACACGGACTTTCAACTCCCGCCACAGATTTTCTATGGGGTTGAGGTCTGGAGACTGGCTAGGCCACTCCTTTGTTGCCCGGGCGGTGTGTTTTGGATCATTGTCATGTTGGAAGACCCAGCCTCGTTTCATCTTCAAAGTTCTCACTGATGGAAGGAGGTTTTGGCTCAAAACCTCACGATACATGGCCCCATTCATTCTGTCCTTAACACGGATCAGTCGTCCTGTCCCCTTGGCAGAAAAACAGCCCCATAGCATGATGTTTCCACCCCCATGCTTCACAGTAGGTATGGTGTTCTTGGGATGCAACTCAGTATTCTTCTTCCTCCAAACACGACGAGTTGAGTTTATACCAAAGAGTTCTACTTTGGTTTCATCTGACCACATGACATTCTCCCAATCCTCTGCTGTATACTCCATGTGCTCTCTGGCAAACTTCAGACGGGCCTGGACATGCACTGGCTTCAGCAGCGGAACACGTCTGGCACTGCGGGATTTGATTCCCTGCCGTTGTAGTGTGTTACTGATGGTGACCTTTGTTACTTTGGTCCCAGCTCTCTGCAGGTCATTCACCAGGTCCCCCCGTGTGGTTCTGGGATCTTTGCTCACCGTTCTCATGATCATTTTGACCCCACGGGATGAGATCTTGCGTGGAGCCCCAGATCGAGGGAGATTATCAGTGGTCTTGTATGTCTTCCATTTTCTGATGATTGCTCCCACAGTTGATTTTTTTCACACCAAGCTGCTTGCCTGTTGTAGATTCACTCTTCCCAGTCTGGTGCAGGTCTACAATACTTTTCCTGGTGTCCTTCGAAAGCTCTTTGGTCTTGGCCATGGCGGAGTTTGGAGTCTGACTGTTTGAGGCTGTGGACAGGTGTCTTTTATACAGATGATGAGTTCAAACAGGTGCCATTCATACAGGTAACGAGTGGGGGACAGAAAAGCTTCTTACAGAAGACGTTACAGGTCTGTGAGAGCCAGAGATTTTCCTTGTTTGAGGTGACCAAATACTTATTTTCCACCCTGATTTACGAATAAATTCTTTACAAATCCTACCATGTGGATTCATGGATTTGTTTTTCACATTCTGTCTCTCACAGTTGAAGTGTACCTCTGGTGCAAATTACTGACCTCTGTCATCATTTTAAGTGGGGGAACTTGCACAATCGGTGGCTGACTAAATACTTTTTTGCCCCACTGTAGGTCAAAATCCTTGGGAAAAACATACATAACGTGTTTATTTATGCTGCCATGCATTAATCAAAAAATATTTTTTTTCTATTTCAGGACTAAAAAAACCAAAAAACAAAGGACAAGCTTATTTAATTTTCAGAGCTAAATTCAAATTCTCTTAAGTCTTGATCTATGTAGACGTCAGTTTCTGTGTTACCAAAATATAGCTCGGTAATAAAAGATGAGCTTGAGGGAGCAGCTCATCCATCTTACCATTAAATATACATTCTTTGCTCAGTAACATTTATAATATCCTGACTCAGGGAATGAAATGAAAATAAATCACCTCAGTGTCTCGGCAGACGAGCGAGCAGAATCCATTTTCATAATGTGAACAAAAAGTACTTCCAAACACTTTGAGGGTCAAACACTCTATAACTTCTGTCAAACAGCTAACAGGCTGAATTATACCTAAAGGCTACCAACTCTCTAAGAACTGAACAAGACCTCTGAGAAATAAAATAAAATTAAAGCACACCTCTCTTTAACTAGTGCCTCTGCCTGCTAACCCTGAACCTCCCGCATCACCATTCACGCTTCCTTTCCCCCCTCCAATTTATACAAATTACAAGCTCTGAGCTGTGGTTAGATCCGGCATTACCACAGATTAACTTACTCTCACACTAACGGATACAGTCTCCGCAGGCTGGCGACCTCCTGCATGCAACATGGCGCCCATGTCTTTTATCTCAGACTGACAGAGGCAGCAGGGTGTGCAGAAAGGATGCTAAATAAAGCACAGAGCTTTAATTATGCCACTTAATGTATGCACAGGGAAAATTAGTGGAGAAATTGATGCCAAAAACAGACGCTAAAGCACTTTAGAGGTTACATAAGTAGTGATTTGTAATGAATTTGGGTGTTATTCCCCCAAGAATTAATTGTCTTTATAAAATTAGTACAGCCAGTTAGTACAAATCTGCTCTGACCTATATACTTTAAATCCAGCAACAGAGGCTCAGCTAAGAGGCATAAAAGTTGTTTTATTTTAAAGATATTAACATGCGTTAGCGACCATAGCAAATCACTGTAAAGAAGAATGAAGAAAAAGTACTGAAAGTCAGAAACGGTGCACATCAGTAGAAAAGTGGAAAACTGATGAAAAATGAATACTTCTGTCAATAGTTTTGATTCATCACAAAATTATTCTCCTTCTTTGGATTTTTTTTAGCTTTTGTTCTTTTATAGCGTTGCATAAAAGTAGGTTAAGCATCGTGGAGCTGATTAAAAATACAATTATAAAATAGTAATTGTGTCAGAAGTGTTTCTGTAGACATTCACAACACTGACTTAAACCAGCATTTTGCACCGCAGTCAACTGTAAACCTTACAGACTCCATACAGGCAAAAAGGTGATGACTTATTTTTTCCACTTCCAGTAATGAAGGAGAAACTTTATGATATCAGTGTCAGATGTTACATCACACCTACCTTGATTCAGTGTTAGAAAATGCATTTAAACTTATAGCATGAAGCATTTATTCTGGGCACTAGAGAAAGAAAGTGAAAAGAGTTTTGTGTTTTAAAAAAATTAAAAAAAAAAAATTAACAGAAAAAAGGCTGGAAAGAATCTCATCCAGGTGTGGATCAGACAGCGATTGTGTTGATGAAAGGCACAAAGCAGAAAAACAACAGAAGAGGGTGAGATGGAGAAGGCCGCTTTTGATGTTTTCTAATAAGTACGTGACTAACAATGTAATAAAGATGGGTCTGATCAGGTAATAACCCGTCATATCTGTTCCTGCAAAATCCAACTTATATCCAATAATACTGTTTGTGAATGTCTGTGAACCCTGGTATTAGATGCATAGCTGTTCAGATTTACACACATCTGTAGACTAAAGAACTTGATTTTCTACTGATTTTAATGAACTAATTTTAGTAGAAGCAGCAACTCCAGCATACCACAGTAAAGTCATTATATTTATATAGTAAATTTAAATACAATAGACTTTTATCAAAGTGCTGAATAACAATAAAGTAACACTAGTCTGATGCAGGAAAAGCTAATGAAAAGAAATGCACTTTCATGGGGATTTGAAGGTTTTTTGAGATGAAGATGACCTCATCTGAAGAGGGATGAAGAGGGAATCCATGTAAGCAATTGTATGTGAGCATCAATATTTTAATATCGATACTATATTCCACAGGACATTGGTGAAATGATTTAAGAATGTGCAATCCGGGCGTTGGCATCCGTCATGCGGTGGAACCACTGCAGCGGGATCAAGCAGAGGGTGAACGAGTGTCCCAGGAGGTAATAGCGAAGGAAATTAACCGCCCACCGGTTAGCCAGGTACTCTTTTTCCACAGTGCTGTACCCTTCTCTCATGCTCCGACAACTTCTGGCTAATGTAGAGTACGGTCGACCCCCCTTACCTGCTGGGACAAAATGCCCCCCAGCCCTGTGTTGGTGGCATCAGTCTGCAGAACAAAAGGGAGGGAAAAGTTAGGAGTGTGGAGCAGCGGCTCCCCACAGAGAGTTTCTTTACCTGCACGAACGATGCCTGGCAGGGCCCCATCCACTGGATCAGATCTGGCGCACCCTTGTGGGTGAGATCGGTTAAGGGGCTGGTCAGTTCTGCAAACCCTGGCACAAAACTGCGGTAGTAACCCGCCAGCCCCAGGAACCGTCTCACCTCCTTTTTCGTCTTGGACGCGGGCAGCATGCAATAGCCGCCGTCTTCTCCACCTGTGGATGCACCTGTCCGCCTCCCAAGTGGTACCCCAGATACTGTACCTCCCTCTGTCTAATCGCACACTTCTTCAGGTTGGCCATGAGCCCCGCCTGCCTCAAGGACTCAAGGACTGTGGCCTTGAGTCCTTGAGGACTCCGCCCAGCTATCATTGTGGATTATCACGTCATCCAGACAGGCAGCAGCATACGCAGTGTGCGGACGCAGCACCCGGTCCATGAGGCACTGAAAGGTGGCCGGTTCTCTGAACTAGCCGAATGACAAAATCACTTCCCGGCAGCCTCGTGGCACCAACAACTGGGCATCTCCTAAGTGCAAGCCAGCGTCACGACTCACCCTCCCTCGAAGGGCCCGCCGTCTCCCCCTTCCCGGAGTCAGTGTTGGATGACCCTCTGTCACCGCTGAACACCGTGCAGACACTACATGCTACTAATGGTCGTGATCGCATCCCTGCATATTGCCCCAACAGCTGATGAAACCCCGGCTAACTCGTGCCCAAGGGGATGCGAAAGGCGCGGGCTAACCGCAGCCTTAAGTCTATGCATTTTGCCCTTATATTTTAACAACAGTGGCACTATGGGATACTTGTGCAAATCGCCATGAACACACTTCACCTCCAACCACTCTACCCTCCAGCAATGCCCGGGGGCGAACCAAGCTTTTGTGCACGCGGGTCTACGTACAGCCCGTGTCCACCAAAGCATTCCGATAAGGAATGCTGTATGTCCCTCCTGGACCAAGAGAGAGTGCTGGGGCACCAGTGACCCGTAACACCTGCCCCACTTCCATCAGAGGACAATCCCTCCTCAGGTGTCCCGGCTGCCTGAACTTCCAGCACTCCTGTCCCGGCGTCTGTTCCACTCTCTGTGGCTCACAGGCAGCGATGGTTATCTCTGAGCCTGGAGACCGCCATCTCCAGGCTCGCTGGTCTATGGCAAAAGGAACCATCTAGCTGTCTCCGCTGGCAGCCCCTCCACAAACTGCTCCAGCTTGACTTTGTCCACCAGCTTGGGTTCTCCTGCCAAATGCACCTACTGCAGCCACCGCACTGCCACGTCATGGAGCTTAAAAGCCAATGCAAATGGCCGATCCTCCCCAGTCATCTGCAGGCGCTGATCTGCCGGCAATGATCTTCCGGGGCGAGGCCCATCTGCTCCAACACAGCCCGGCTCACGTCAACAAAGCTGTCCCGTTTGAGTCTCCAAGGACAGTAGCGGAATCAACCACAGGACCCACTCCGCTTGTGGCCACTGGCACACCTCTGCTGTTGCACGGAATGCCTCCAAAAAAACCTGGGGATTGTCACCATCCCCCATCCGGTGCATCACTATCGACAGAGTTGGGGAGTTCGGCAACACAGTGGCCCCAACCAGTTTCTCCAGAACCTTGGTCTGCTGGTCTGAGTGATCCTGCAGCTTAATCAGGTGTTCCCACTGGGCCACCGCCTGGTCTCAGCACATTTTTGGCAACTCCACCAGTATCTGTGCCAACAACTGCACAGGCTGAGTAAGTGACGCATCGTGTGGGTCAGACATCCCACTTCCTGGGTTTCGGCACCACTTGTAAAGTATACGACACACTGTGATTGTGCTCACGAGTACTGTATTTTATTGACAGCTCTGTGCTCAAGGGAAACAGTCCGTTCCAGTCCAGCTCTCTCTTTCGCCGCTCAACTCTGCCGTCTGCCGTATAGAGAAACAGAAAGAAACACCGTCATCAGTCAATCGCCACCACCTGTGGCTCACCTGCCTCCCGGTACCGCCCCTTTGAGCTCACTGCACCACTCCTCCCCTGCAGCTGAACCAGGGACCACATCTAAGCCACAAAGTGTTTTACTCAGTGTAACATAACAGGTTGCAGTAATTCAAGCAACATGATCTGTGAGTTGAATTTAAGTTAAAAAGATTTGACTGACATTTAAGAAATGATGCCAGGGCCAGATCGGAAGGGATAGTAGAAAACTTAACTGCTTTTAAGTGGGATAAATCATAATTTGTCATTTTTATTTATTTATTCATTCATTTTTTAGTTAGGTTTAATTAGGTCAGCATTAAGAAAAAGGACCCATTTTGTGAGAGCCAAAATTTCCAGCTAGACGGCAGCTTAAAGAATTTGAGAGAGGTTAATCTGGGTGTTATCTTCAAAAAAGTGGTAATGTCATGATCGCTGTGTGGCAGGCAGGAGGAGGACCCAAAATGCAAAAACTCACAGACACGGGGATGAACTCAAAAATCCCAGCTTTAATGCTGGAACGGCAGAACGTAGGAAATACAAAACTAAACTGGGAAAAGTAAACTAACACTCGCAGAGACACAGGGAAATCCACGCAGCATGAGGGAGAACGCGACACAGAACTGAGGGAGACGCAGACATAAATACACCAAGGGTTAACGAGCGGAGTGGGAGCACATGGGGAACACAGGTGACACTGATAATAATCACGAGACATGGCAGGAGTGAACACAACACTGACGGGAGAGGTGAAACAGGAAGTACAGAGGTTCAGACAGGAGGAGAGAGAGCACGAGTAGAACACCAACATAACGGGCAGGGGAGACATGGAATAAACACGAAAGGGGACGAGGGCTCATGAATACACAGAGGGGCACACAGGGGGTGAGAGTCACAAAGGGAAAGCACTTAGGGAACAACACATTGACAACTCAGGAAACAGAGCCTAAACAGGGAACTGAATACAAAGACACATGAGAACTAAGAATACTGGGCCAACACGGCCCAGGATCATGACAGGTAAACAATGTGTTATTTGAATATAGACCCAAGTGGTAGTGTGCACTATGGAGCCTAACCCTAACACTACACGTTAAGGGGCCAGTGTTGGAAGAATAAGTCCAATTTCTAATAATGGAAAGGGACCTCTTACTCAAATAAAGCTCTTGAAGGCAGTGTCACAACTACCAATACAGTGCTCAAGATGAAAGCTGAAGCACCAGTAAGATCCACTGGTAAATACTGTGAGACTAAATAAGCAATGATATAATTGTTAGAAGTGATATCCCAATGATAAAAAAAAAAAAAAACTTATTTAAACAGACTAGAGGGAATAATGTCTGATTTACACATCGCAGGCTTTAACATGTCAACAATATTAGGGCAGAAAGTGAAGCAGGCTCAAAATGATCAAATAGAGACATGAAGGTAAAAGAGCTGGGTGAATCATTATTGTATGATGTAGCGTTAATTCTGAGAAGTAAAATCTTATTTTATCTTAAATGAGTTGGAGAAATATTTTGATTACAGATAATACTGTGTGTTAATCTCCAAAGTCACAACTCAGAGTGAATGTCTGTCATGGGATTATGTATCAGTATTTGGTTTATCAAATATCAACACACATGTTGCGGTACATCCCTCCATTGTTCTTAATGCCGACCTCTCCCATCCCCAGTTTTATTTTGTCTTCTTTGTCAATGCCAGTTGTTTTTAATTGTTGTTCTTTCACTGTTTTTACTTGTTTCTGGTTTGGACATAATGATTCCCTTGTTCTCCAATTGATTCTCCTACTTGCACATAAATCTGTCATGAAAGTAAAGCTGTCAGACAAATGTGTATGTGGGTATAGCACTACCAATTAATGTGACACAGAGCAGGGGTGTCTGGTGATTTGTTAATGACGTCTGAGCATGTGAATGAATATATGTATTTAAATAAAATAGTTAGATTTAAGCTACAACACTAAACTTTGGTATAGATCAGGAAAGCCAGGATACAAGTCTTGAGCCATCTTTGATGACATTTTGCATTTTACCAACAGTTTTGCACCACGTATAAAAAGAAAGAAAATGGACATGTTTAGGCATACTTTTATCCCCTCCGTAATAATCAGTACAGCACCTTTTGTGCCACTAACGTAAAGTCTGTAGTATTATTCTTCTAGTCTATTGTTTGATTTGACAGCCAGTGAAGACAGTCACCATCCGTTGTTTTTTTTCCACCTGGTTTTTATTTGATGTCTTAACAGAAAATCATAGGTAGATCTGTTTTTGAGTTGCAGTGGAAACAATGGTTTCCCTGTGAGATCATTAAAATATCAGACAGTTTGTCTGCTTTAGAACAAAAAGCAATGTGGGAGACAGACCGTCAGGCTTTTCTTTAAATACAAAAATAGTGTGTACTTGCTTTTATTTTTGACAGGTGAAATTACAGCAGACCCATCTTTTCTAAGGCATTTGAGCTAGAGTTTACTTAAACTACATCTACAACTGAATCTTGAGCTCCTGTGTAAGTGCAAGTGTGTGTAACATTTTAACTTTAATAATTTATTGCAACACTCAGTTACTCTGCTGTAAAAAAACAAGGTTCAGGGTTACTGCTAAGCATGTGTAATGCACTTTTATTACTGTAAGAAATAAAAACAGCAATACGTTACTGAGAAAAAGGCATCAAATGAAACAAAAAAGGTTTATAAGTATAACCAGTAGCGGTTTTAGATACGGGGCGGCATCGTGGTGGGGAGTGGCATCACGGGCATCGGCAAAAAAAAAAAAAAAAATGCTCATACTCATGCTGCCCTGACGTCAGCCAGCACATATTGGGAATGTCACAGGCACCGATCGGTTTTCTATCGCCCATTTGCTGGGAGTAAGGGCGCCCTTGGTGCACCTGCTGCTTGCGGCACAGGGAGGAGAGGGCGGGGCGGCGGGGGATTCTCTGACCAGCTGGAGCAGCATCTAATAACCAACTCGCAAAATGAAAAAAAAATGGAAACAAAATGGAAACAAACCAACAAACACGAAAACACCAGACATTATAATACGGACTTATAATCGAAATTCTATACACGAAAAAGGGAGCGTGAGAGCCCTCGGTGCACCTGCTTGCTGCTGAAGTCAAACTTTATTGTCATCTCCGCTACATACAGTCCAGTATATAGAGAGACGAGACGACGAGGCTCCAGTTACAGCAGTGCAAGTAAACAAACAATAAATATAAGAAGAGTAAGAAAATAAATATACACTTTAGGACTGGAGTGCAAAATTAAAACCAATGGAAGATGGACAAGAAAAGTTCAAAGCCATCAGGTCCTCAGTTTAGAAAAAAGAGAAAAGAAGAGGAGGAAAAACGAGCAAAAGATACAGATAAGCAGATGTGTCATTGGATAATGGCAGGTTTGATTTGATTTGATTTGATATACCTTTATTAGTCCCACAAGGTCATCCTGAAACAATCAGAATCAGAATACTTTATTAATCCCTAAGGAAATTACATGCGTTACAGTTGCTCCAAGAAGAAATGGTAAAAATAGTAACAGTAACAGACTAAACTCCAAATAATACATTATGTTACAGATTTGAATATTAATTAGTCATTGTTAATTTGTCCTGTTCTCATTGTATGATGAATTATGATGGCTGTTTGGTAGCCGTTTGCATACTATGCATACTCTCTCTCTCTCTTCGTGTGTGTGTGTGTACAACAGCTTTATGTTAATGTACAATCCTTAATATGTTTTGTCTGTGTGTGTGTGTGTGTGTGTGTGTGTGTGTGTGCGTGTGTGTGTGTGTGTGTGTGTGTGTGTGTGTGTGTGGGCGGCGGGGGGGGGTGCCAGAGGGAGTGTTTTCCCAGGGCGCCAAACAGGCTAGGACCGCCACTGAGTATAACTTATAACTTAACTGACTTAACTGAATATAACTTATTCAGTTAAGTCTTATAAGATATCAGCTCAGACAGTCCTTGCAGCAGAGGTTAAATGCTAAAAAAGGAAACAAAAGACCCCACCTACTTTATTTTTCAGGTCGACTGTGCATTGCAAGCTCTTTTTTTTTCTCCTTTTCTGAAAGTACTCCTTTTTTCCTATTTTTAAAAACGTATTCATTTCAAGAAAATGAAAAAGACCAGGCCCAATGGAAATAACAGGCTGATAGATAACTAAGTAAAGATGTCAGATCTGCTGTTTTTTCTTTAGCTTGACTGTTTTTCCAACCTCTCATTGGTTCTTCATCTTCTTCCTCTTTCAAAATCAAACATGATCTTTTTTCCTCTATTGCACTGTTTCGCATTGTAAACCATAAACCAAAGTTTATCTTTGATGGTCCAAGGTGGTTTTTGTTGCAACAACAGTCTCCCCTGGGACATGTGAGAACTTATTGATAGCCCAATAAAATAATCTGTTCTGTGCAGGGAGATTATGTAGCACATGACTCCAATTGAAGCTGAAAATGTGTCAAAAACCAGTCTAAGAGACTGATCAAGCACACCTTGATAAAACTGAGTAAAAAAGATCTAAGTGCCTCCAGCTGGTGTAACAGAAGGCACACAGCTTTGTGTCATACAGCTGATTGAGAGTCAACATAGGAAATCCTTCACACTGATGAGAAGATGAGACTTTGGGGCTGTTGAGTTTTAGTGTGAAGCAGCTTGGAGTTGTTTGTTTGACTTCGCCGCAATATAAATACATCTGTGATCTGTTGTCAAACAAGCTCTGCTGGCTGAAGTGGATTTTGTCTTGTAGTAAATATTCAGCAGTTGTGACAGTTGGCAGTATAAAGACAGTGAGTCAAAGAAGAGTTCAACCTGCTTCCTTCACATACTGAGGAAAGTTCATATATTAAACAAATAAAGTGAAATGAGATAGTCGGATTATCTGATTACAGCCGCAACTCTTACAATCAGTGTTGTGGCTATTCTGTTACTCTGCATGTTGGTTCATGACATCAGCTCTAGAAATATGCACTCCCTTGATTTCATGGTAATAACAGAAAAGCCTGAAATTTGGTATTAAAATCTGTGTAGCAGGAGCCGTAGATGCAGGTTATGGTCAGTGTCTGTCAATAATTGTCATTGAATTATTTTTGCCATTATTATAAAGTTTATGGAAGCAGGAGTAAATGACTTTTGCTTAAACCTTTCACAGCTATGTATTTACACCTTTTGTGTATTTTTAATGTAATTCTTTCCCTCGTGCTGCTGGTCAGTGCTCAGCAGAGCAGAGTAGGCTATCAGCCTGGAGAGGTTGGGTTAAAAAAAAAAAAGAAGCACAAATTCATTCAGCCCACTATCTTGCTGCCTGAGTGGGAGCCATTAACCCTACAGGAGCCTATTTCATATATATGTATATGTATGTGGTGTTTCCTATTTCTGTCATAATCACATGTTCACTGTTCATCTTCTCATCGTCCTTGTGGCTCAACCAGCCATAGTGGCCAAATTTTTTTCCTGTTTTCATTTATCCTTCCCCTTAATTCACTATATTTTCTTTTTTCCATTATTGTTAACACCTTCTACAAAACCCTTTACTCCCATTAAATTTGTTCTCTTGCTGGAAAAATGAAACAGTCGGTGGTAGACATATGCCAATTGTCAAATGCCTAAGGCACCTTGTATCTATGGAAAATATTTAATATTGAGATTATATTCCTATCATTGTCTATTTGAAGATGTGCCCTTGAGCTTAAAAAAAAAAAAAACGTAGCAATTTTTTTGACATGAAACAACTGAAGTGTAATCAATTCATGTAACAACTGCTTTCACCTCAGCTGTTCATGACTGAACAGCTTGGTTGTGGATGCACACCAAGCCAGGTGGAGTGGAGATTGAGTTAGTCAAGAGGGCAACTCAAATATGGGGGAAAGTTCTAGTCTTTTTTTTTTTTTTAATATATATATTAAAAAAAAACATTATATGGTCCCAAAAATCAGCAAGGAGATAAAGTTTCCCATGTAAAAGTAACTGGGAATATATAATTATTTAGAATTTATTTAAAGCTAAAATTGCTCCTGACACACCACATTTAAAATAAACTCTTACTTTGCTTAAAAATAATAAATGATTAAATAATAACCAAAGCAAAATAAAGTCTTCAGTGTTCAGTTTACTTGAAGAACCACACACAGCTCGTATGCTGCAAAAATGCTGACTGCCACAGGATGAACTGTGTCCTGAGTTTATACTATAAAGTCTAGGAAGGTATTACCCAGGAAGGAGTAGCATGTGCAGAAGTGCAAGAAAAAGTACAAAAAAGCATAGCACATAACTGCAGTATATCATCGTAATTTTAGATGTCAACGTCTTAGATGGAGAACAGCAAATAACTGAAATATGACCAGCTACAGTGAGGTAAAAAGAGACTTGACACACCACTTGTGCTGTAGAGGTGGCCTTTACTTGTGAGATGTCTGACTGGCGATAAATTCTGAAGTCAGATGTGTCAGATGTAAAGTTTTATGGGTTGTTAATGAAGATCACATTTGTCTTTGTTACTGAGACCATTGCTGTGTTTTTTGCCCCTGAAAAACTTCACTGTAGAGATGTGAGCTGTTTGCAATTCAGACTTTATTTACATTCAAAACTTTACTTGAAATCTCCAAAGTTTGTTCAAAGATGCCAAATATGTCAGGCTAAATTTTTAGGATGATGTTTAAAATGATCTGTAAGACTTTATACTTTGTACTTTATTTAAAGTAGGATTTAAAGGATTGAGAGGTACAGTAAGTAGGAATCTCTTTATAATTACTTGGACTAGAGTTCAAACAGCAAATGTATGAGCATCTATGTTCTTTGAAGTTTACAATAACAAAGTGCATTTGGGGAGCTGATGTGGTTTTATGAAACATTATGTAATCATGTGCTGAGTGAAGATTTATCTAAGAACCAGATATGTGACAACACTAATGTAAATGTTATATTTTTAACTATTAATAGATCTCTCTGCACTGAATCATAGTTGTTATTCATCTCTGGCTCTCTTCCACAGTATGTCTTTATCCTGTTTTCCTTCTCTCACCCCAACCAGTCGCAGCAGATGGCCCCGCCCCTCCCTGAGCCTGGTTCTGCTGGAGGTTTCTTCCTGTTAAAAGGGAGTTTTTGCTTCCCACTGTCGCCAAGGTGCTTGCTCTTAAGGGGTCATATGATTGTTGGGTTTTTCTCTGTATGTATTATTGTAGTGTCTACCTTACAATATAAAGAGCCTTGAGCTGACTGATGTTGTGTTTGGCACTGTATAAATAAAACTGAATTGAACTAATACTGGGGAAAGGTAATGATTTAACAGATGCAAATAAAATCAGCCTACAAACAACCTCAGTGCTCATTTAAATCTTGCTAAATGGAAACTGACTTGGCTCCAAAAAGGAGACCTAAAATTCCAACACCACAATGGAAAAGTCAGAGTAAGCTCAATGCTTTCGGGGATTTGAACAGCTGGCTGTGAACTAGTTTCAGCTCCATCTCCTGTTTTCAATGGAAAAATAAATAAACTGTTATTTTGTCTCATAGGTTTATGAGACTCAGAAAGTCCATCCATTTAACCTTTTATTAAATATTGGCACAAAAACTGCTGTCAGCACCCTTGGTGCTGTGGGGGAGGGATGTTTTCAGCCATATGACTTCTCAAGGTTTATGCACTTGCTCTCTTGTCAGCCGTTTCCAAGTTCCAATTTAAATAGGCCTGCGTTTACCTCTCTCCATCTTTTATTCATGCAGCAGACCTTGAAGACATCCTGAACTGTGTCAGCTGGTCTGCTGCTATAACCTCAACTAGTTTACATGCAGCTATGAAGACTCAGACAGAAAACAAAAACTCTGAGAAGCGAGAGAGAGATTTTATGTAGTTAGAAAAAGAAAAGTTAAATAAGCAGGAAAGGTTGGCACAGTATTTTGACAGAAGCTCAAAACTTTCAAAGAAGACATGGACTCAGAATAGAATAGAATAGAATAGAATAGAATAGAAATATTCTTTATTGTCCCTCATTGGGAAAAGGTTGAAAAAAAAGCAAGAAATAAGTGACTGTACAGGGCAAATTTACAACATAAAAAAGTGCTGTACAGTTATTAAAAATAGCATACTCAGAGTCAAAGAAATGTGCAACTGAGTAGGTTTTTTTTTTTTAATTGTTTTAAAGTCTAAGAGCTGCTGGGAGGAAGGACATGCGATAACGCTCCTGTGTGCACTGTGGATGCAGCAGGTCATTAGGCCAGAAGCTGCTAACAGGCTCACCTGGTAAGTCCAGGAAGTCAAGACTGTGTCATGTGTTTGGAAAGATCCTCATTTCTTTTCAAGACCATGAGACAGAAGTGATGTGCCATAACTTTCACAGGCCAGAGTGAGAATGTTGTTAACAGGTGGAAATGAAACCAGCTCTGCTGTTGCTTTGAATTTGGGTTGGCTTTTCTTTTTTTTTTTTGATGCAAACAAAACACTGGAGAGGACATATCCATGGATATTAAGAGAGCTCCTAACTTTGCCTAAAAATTTCTAACAAGGACTCCCAGCTTATAAATGATTTGGGAAATTAGATTGTGCTAAACTAGGAAAGGACTGAGTCTCATTTTGGGTGTTGTTATGACACGTTCTTTAAAAAAACATTTAAAAAATGTGTGACTGAAATGAGTAAATCAAAAATAGAAGTAATTTCCATTAAACTGAAATTTCCAGTGATGGACCTAATCATGGTATTTAGTCTCTATTAAGGCATGAGGATAATCAGTATGAGTACCATTTCATGTGATGAACATCTCTTAGTGAATCTGAATAATATTTAAATAAATAAATCATCTGGCTTACAATAAAAAATAAAATAAACCAGATTGTTCAAACTCTAAAAATCATGTTTCTGATTGATTCTAGAAGCAACTCTGTTGTTTTGACATTTTTTTCCTCTCCTTGAACTCTTAAACATCTTTTATGGTCCTCTTTCATACTCCTGAAAGTTTTTCACCTTGGAAATGCCCCAGAACAGTTAAAATGCTCTATAATTAACTTTCATCATTACAAGATTTTATCTTGGAAATTCTTATAAAATGGCATAATTCTAAGTCCTTGTTAAAATATTCTCATCAGGATTAAATCTTTGTATAGGATGGGACTTTATACAGATCCATTATTTATTCAAATATTATCTGAAAAAAATAGGGGGGCAACATTCAAACTGTGAATATATTTCCCCATTTGGTGGAAAAGTGGTTGAGGGTTGTTCGGATAAACTCAAGCAGCACTACTCCTTGTCCTTTTAATCTTGTTTTTGTATTCCAACGGTAAATATTAAAATCAGATAATTAAAACTAGATTTGTCATACTTTTCATTCATTTTCACTCAAAATGGGATCAGTAATGTTGGCTCTTCCACATGGGTTCAGTCCCCCATCTCTTACAATATGACAGCTGGGAAAATATATCCATCCACAGGAAGGGTTCTTCCTGGACAGGCCACAGGGCTAAACGAGAGATAGCTATTCATTCACAGTCATATTCACACCTATTTAGAATTACCAATTAACCGAGCCCCACTAACCGAATGTCTTTGGACTTTGGGGGAAGCCGGAGTACCCAGAAAGAGCCCACACAGATACAGGGAGAACGTACAAACTCCCCACAGAAAGGCCCTGGCCAGGGGATGGATGTAAATTCAGGACCTTCTTGCTGTGAGGCAACAGTGTTAACCACCATGCTGCTCTATTAATGATGAATAACTGACATGAAATAGAAGAGCTGGGTGTAGGTGCATCATAAATCACATGCTCAGCCAAAATCTGATGTGGGCTGGCACTCAGATCAGCTCACTGGGACTGTTGGCAGAGCCTGACTTTGTGGCTTGTCCGAACTATTGCTATGCACAGTTAATGACAGTATGAGTTTCATCACAGTGGTGCACATCAAGCAATGAGCATGTCTCTCTCCCTCTTTACATTTTGGGTATTTCATCATCCCATTACCACACAGTACCCTCCTCAGCCACATTTCTCCAGCCTCTAAGCTAATTGATGTGCTAAAAACTCAAATTCTCCGTTTTCATGCCATGTTTTTATATGTATATTATGTATATTTATATGTTTTAAATGCATGTCGCATTGTTGATCTTTGTAGAGAGGTCTTCTCCTACTTAAAGGGAGTCCAACCCAATCCTACACCCTTTCCCTTTTCCCGAGTCACCATCAACCAGCTGTTGCTGTTCTATCTTTCATTCATTTTTTTTGTTTTTGCCTAATCTAAAAGACTGTGCACAATGGAATTAACAGCAAGTGCTCGTACCTTTCTATAACCCTCCAATCTGTTGCAAAGGATGCAACACTGCGGTGTCTACTCACTGGTGGCCTTCTATACGCCTCAATTACCTGGTGAGTGTTTTCATCAGTGTGAGAGAATAGTGGACTCATCGATGCCTTCTTACAAACAACTAAATTAATCATTTTAAAAGAGCTAAAAAAACAACAACAACCCAAATAAACTTAATGCTGACTGGACATATTCGTTGAATGGCATCGGTACATTTAGGTGATACATTTTTATTAGCAGATATTTTTTTTACAATCAGCTATCAGAGCAAATTTGCCACACCTTGTTATGATAATACTCTTTTTACTACCCTGCAGTATTTGGAATGATGCTTGAAATCAGATTCTGATCAGTTAGTTCTGATTTATTTGTAGTTGCGCCGGCCTTTTAATAACTTGAAATCACTTGTATCTTGTACAATAGCTGTTTGCTTTTAGTTTAATCACCTTAGTTTTCTGCAAGACAACATAATGGCTCACATATCATCCATGCTTTACTCCTCGACTTAAGTAAAGAGCAATCTTTGTCTTTTTCAGTGTCAGAGTCTGTCAGTGAACAGTTTAGGCACAAGGCAATAAAACAAAGTGGTTTGTGTTTGTTTTTTGTTTTCTGTTAACAGTGCTTTCTGTGTTTGCTTCTCATATTCTTGGAATCTGGTTTAACCTTAAGAGAACTACATTTGTCTTTCTGTGTGGGGTTCACATGTTCTCCCACAGTTCAAAGACATAGAATAGAATAGAATAGAATAGAATAGAATAGAATAGAATAGAATAGAATAGAATAGAATTCAACTTTATTGTCATTGCACATGCACAGGTACAGGGCAACGAAATGCAGTTTGCATCCATCCAGAAGTGCTTTAGCCATGATATAGATATATTACAATATATATTAGCAATAATATAGCAATATATTAGCAATATATATTGCTATATTGTCCTCAGACACAGTGTGCGCACTGTGTCTGAGGAGGATGTGCGGAAGTGCTTCAGGAAGGTGAACGCGCGCAAAGCTACTGGTCCGGACGGGATTCCCGGCCGCGTCCTCAAGTCATGCGCGGCTCAGCTGGCTGGAGTGTTCAAAATGGCCACCATCGTCCCTGTACCCAAATCCTCCACCATCTCCTCATTGAACGACTGGCGACCTGTAGCCCTGACCCCCATCGTAAGCAAATGCTTCGAGAAGCTGGTCAGGGACTTCATCTGCTCTGCACTACCCGACTCACTGGACCCTCTACAGTTTGCATACCGCCACAACAGGTCCACTGATGATGCCATAGCCCTGACACTACACACTGCCCTGTCACACCTGGAGAAGAGAGACACGTATGTGAGAATGCTGTTTGTAGATTACAGCTCAGCATTCAATACCATCGTTCCCTCGAAGCTGGACAGGAAACTGCAGGATCTAGGACTGAGCAGCTCCCTCTGCAGCTGGATCCTTAGCTTCCTGTCTGACAGACGCCAGGTGGTCAGACTGGGCAGCATCACCTCATCCCCCATCACACTGAACACTGGTGCTCCACAGGGGTGTGTACTGAGCCCTCTCCTGTACTCACTCTACACCTACGACTGCACGGCCACTAACAGCTCCAACATCATTGTGAAGTTTGCGGACGACACTACAGTGGTGGGTCTTATCACCAACGGTGATGAGACGGCTTACAGGGAGGAGGTCAGCGCCCTGACCCACTGGTGTCAAGACAACCATCTCACCCTCAACGTCGCAAAGACAAAGGAGTTGATAGTGGACTTCCGGAGGTGCAGAGAAGTACACACCCCCATCACCATCAACGGCGCTGCTGTGGAGAGAGTGAGCAGCTTCCGGTTCCTTGGAGTACATCTGGCTGAGGATCTTACGTGGTCAGTACACACAAACAAAACAGTGAAGAAGGCGCAGCAGCGCCTCTTCTTTCTCAGGAGACTGAAAAGATTCGGCATGAGCCCCCGCATCCTCAGGACCTTCTATCACTGTGCCATTGAGAGCATCCTCACTGGATGCATCACCACCTGGTATGGCAACAGCACCACCTACAACTGCAAAGCTCTCCAGCGAGTAGTGCGGTGCTCTGAACGGATAATTGGAGGTGAGCTTCCCTCCCTCCAAGACATCTACAGGAAGCGCTGCCTGAGGAAAGCGGGGAGGATCATCAAGGACTCCAGTCACCCCAGCCATAAACTGTTCAGACTGCTTCCATCAGGAAGGAGGTTCTGCAGCATCCGGTCCCGTACCAGCAGACTGAGAGACAGCTTTTTCCATCAGGCCATCAGACTGCTGAACACGTCATAGACACCTCACCTCCACTACTGGAACTTCAACATTATGCACTCCACACTGTATATAAATGCCACTTGTTTTGCACATATTCAACTCTGTATATTTTATATATTTTATTATTATTATTTTTTTTTTTTTTTTTTTTTTTTTTACTATTTAATTTGTAAAAATGTGTATACACACACACACACACACACACACACACATTTGTACATATATTTATTAGTTTCAGGTTGGCCATTCTTGTATTTTGCTCGTTTGTGTTGTTGTGTTTGCACATCTCTGTTGCTTGTGGGGCTCGCACACAAGAATTTCACTCGCATGTGCTGTGCCAGTGTGCCTGCACATGTGATGTGACAATAAAAAGTGATTTGATTTGATTTGATATATTAGCAATACCATATATATATACATGGGGTTAGGTTAATTGGCAAATTCTAAATTAGCTGTTGGTGTGATTGTGATTGTGAATAGTTGCATCTCCGTGTTGGCCACTCTTTGTCCACCTGTCTTTTGTCATTGTCTTTGTTTAGCAGGTAAGCTGTTTAGTTGGCGTATCAAAATCGTCCTTCTTCATCATTCACAAATCTGTCAGGCTCCTCATTATCTTCTCCTGTTGCAAAAGCAAAACACAAGCTAATTTAGCGATCATAGCAACCTTTATGTGGATAATCAGTAAATGATTGAACTAAATCTATCCCAGTCAACAGGTAAGGTGTTACTGTGAGAGCATGGACAAAGCACAGGTTGGTTTACTGCAGTTCACCAGCCACAGGCAGGAGCTGCTGTCAAGGGACAACAGCTCCTAATTTGTTTAACAGTTCAGCTTAGTGGAGAAAATAAAGTCATGCTGAAAGAGTCTAGAGAGAAGGCCTCTGAGGTGGGGAAGAAGAATGAGAAAATTAATTCCCTTCATGACATAACCAATGCCCCAGATCTACAATCTGAATTAAAGCTGTGAAGCAGGTGTTAAGAGGAAAATTAAAAGCCTCAGGTCCGCAAGGGAGCAGGGAAAAGAAGCACTTCACTTTCACTTTATCCCCCCATTCTGCTCTGCCTCTAATTAAGGCCATATTTTTGTCATACACCCCTTTCTGTTTAACTGACTGCATCATGTTTAAACTAGATAGCTCGATAGATGGACATGCACTGCGTGTGTCTAATGTTTTGCTCAGATCACATGGATGATCTAAATAGTGATAATATTCATACTGAAAGATTATTTTTTTTCCTCACAGTTCTGGGCATAATTTGTAATGCGACAAATCCTTTCTTGGTTAGCTGGATTTTATGCTTTTCACAATTAAGAAAGTTGTTTCCCATCCGTTGTGAGAGGAGAAGGGATACAAGACTTGCAAATAATCACAGTTTTTCAATCCAGACAAATTACCAACATAACAATCAATATGAGTCAGTCTTCACTGATGCCTTTGTAGAAGGATCTTTGCAGTAGTTGGCAACTCATTGTATTCTGCTTACATATCTATAGCAAGGTTGCCAAGCACCTGTTGCTTTTCTTACACAATTGTGGAGTTGTTTCATCTTCAAATCTGAGATTGTGACTGGACTGGACTCTGAATGTGTGGCATCCATGTAAATTTTGTGTATGTATACAGCAATATATTTGCCATTTTTGTGGATTTTATCAGGTAATTAAACAGTTTACACATAAACTGCGGACTGATTGCTGTTTTGTTGCACTCTTTGTGCACCAAATTTGCTTTGAATGTGGCAGCTGACCTGGAGCACAGGGTTGCAGACACATGTCAGGATAATAAAATACAAATTTATAAAGCCAGAAGTGTTAATTACCTAATGTTTAAAAATGTTGAATTCTGTCTCCCAGTTTTGAGTTTACTGTTGCTGTTTTTCAGACAGCATGCACTTCTTTGAACACCAGTGTTTTCCATATTTCATAAAGTGCAAATCTGCAGTGGCAACACCAAAAATCTCACAGTCTAAACTGTAGCCACTTGACAAAAATACAAATTAATCTCTTATTCTTCTTTTTCCTCCATCTCAGCCTGTTCTAAGCATCCTCTTCTGTCACACTAACCCTGCTGTCCTGTAATTATTTTGATATTCTGGTTTTTCTCTTAAATTCAATTGAAAAAATGTGAAGCCTATGCTGAAACCTATTTAAAACATTAGAACATCAAACGATTATTGGAACATTCAAGACACCGAGACATAACATAAAAGGGAGAATAAACAAGGTGCGTGTTGCTCTTCTAATCCCAACTAGTGATCACAGCTGACTGTTTCTATTTTCTCTCATAGACCTGGATAAAGAATTAAGGCTGGAAAACAAACCTTTCAGCAAACACTGCTGCATTCTTGGTTCTGTTGGCTGCAGTCTGTGAAAATCCTGGATTTAAATGTTGACTTTTGCCTTTGGCAAAGATGTTCAAATTTAGAGCCGAACATAAACCTGTGAGACGGGGAAATTTTTTCTTTGAAGATACAAACCAAAATGAGCATGTGAGTGCACTGTACTTGGCATTGAAGTGGATTCATTGGATGAATCAATCAATCTTTATTCTACACAACACAACAAATCACATAAAAACACATAAGATTGAGTTTGTGGTTGATTCTCTTCTTTTTAAACACGGACAACATGAAGACTAGGACACTCTGTTCTGGGGTCAGTGCTGACATCACAGCTTTATTCTAAATGATATTTTCAAAAGTCATTTCCAGAAGCACAAATAAATGAGCAGCGTTGGAAATAATCCATTACTGAAGTGAAGTCAGTAGAGTTATGAGGGAACATCCACAATGTTGCATTTCTTTGATTGCTTCTGCAAATGGCTCCTTAATCAAACCTCTGAATGGGTCAGTGGTATTACTGCTGATGAGATGGCTCTGCCTTGGCCTATTGAAGACTGTGTATGCCCTCAGACCCATCATTCAATTTTACCTTTGTTTTATTGCTCATCATTTCCCTCATGTCCTTCTTTTGGTTTCATTATTTCCTGTTCCTTTCCTACTCTCCCATTCCAGTTTTTCTCCTCGTTGTTTCATGTGTTCTTCTGAGTCATATAACTTCCATTACATTTTTGTTTTACCTTCATTTAACTTGAGATTGAGAAACATTTCTGACTTTCAGTGATGTCAGTTTAAAATGGGTTTTAAACAAACTCACTTTATATAATGAAAGCCAATGAGTGCCTTTTGTTACTGCTTCCCAACCCCCTATTCTTTCATAGTTGCTTGAAGAAATAATCAGAGATTCATCAGGGACTGGTTGGCAATGTGTGTGGCTTCAAGATATGATTGACGTTACTTCATGATCACTTTAAATAGTGCGCACCATTATTGCCATATGTGCAGTTTGTCAAACCTTCCCTCCCTGTGGCAGACGGGGCTCTGTTATTTGCACTGTATGCAGGGCTTTAAAGATCAGTCTTCTGCCTGCAAGAGGAAACTCATTTAGATGAAAATCATTACTTTGTGTTTTCTTACACTGACATACAGAAAAAGGCCTTTGACCATTTTTTTTTAATATTACTATTTTGTGTTTTAGGTGAAGCAGTTATGGAGGGAGTTGTCAATTATAGTACTTTCTGCTGCACTTTTTTCTTTCTCTCACAGGAAAGATTTTCAAATAAGAGTTGACGGCACATATAGTCACAGGCTTATTGTCCAGGAGAGAGTACCTGTAGCCCATTTGTACATTTTGTGCTTCTTTTTCTCCCTTTCTTTCACTTTTTTTTTCCATTTCCAGCCTGGCTCATTTAAAACAAAAGGTAGTGCATGTTGGCCTAAATCACAATTTTACATCACCGACTCTGCATTCTGAAGAATAAAACATACCCAGTCTGATCAAATGTAATGCCAAAAAGGTTTTCCACTACTACCATATTTTCCATCCAAGACTGTCAGCGGATGCAGATTTGTCAGATGTTGTACGTACCTCATTGTTAGGTACAACTTCTTTTATCTTTAGTGCCTTTACACACTGGCAGTATTTTACAGACTGACAAACTCTGAGGTATGATGTTGGAGAGGTTTAGTTGCTGGTTAGGTTTGGGCACAAAAAAGTAATGGTTAGGTTTTGGGAAAGATCAATGTTTGGCTTAAAATACACCACAACACTGACCAAGGATACTGAAAGAGTATGACGTGGGTGGCTCCATCTCACCAATACCTTCCAAAGGACACCTTGCCAAAGACATGCCAGCAGGTTGAGAACAGGCATATCTGTAAGTGGCTGTGACGAAGCGAGAGAATTCAAGATCCTTGGATTCAGAACAGACTACAGTTAAAGGTGGAACCAACAGGAAGAAATAAGAGAGAAAAGTTATGTAGTTCAATCTCTGTATTTCTCAGATCCTGAGTTTTGGGAGCGGGTGTTAGGATGCCTGGGTCGTGGACCCAGGGTTTTAAATTTATTATACTATTTATCATTTCTAATCTTGGGTTTCTTTGTTAGAGTTCTCTTTTATGGTTTATGTCTCTGTGCATCCTTAGTTGCTATCCCCGTGTCGAGTCAGTATCTGTGTCTGTCCTGGTCCCACGTCTCTGTTCCCTCTGTTGCAGTGCCTGCGTGTGAGTCTGTGGCTGTATCCCAATTTAGGGTCTGCAGCCTCAACGATCCTCAAGGGCCGCGTACTCAAAGACCGCTAAGGCCAGAAGTGCGAGGCTTGTGAAATGGGACGGTCTAGCCTCCGTTGCGCTGCCCAGGTTGCCTAGCAACCATGATACTAACAGCTGGAAACGTTTCATACAGCTTTGTTTGACAGAAATGAAAGAGAAAATCTTTTGTTCACTTGTTTGTTTGTTTCTACATGAGCTTTGATCATTCTCTGTAAGATTAAGGTCAGCTATTGAACAGCGTATATTTTAAAGTAAAGGCTTTAAAACCAAGTTAGTACAAACGTCACTAATGTCACATAACTTTGCCGACATGTGGCCAACAGTAATGTTTTAATGTTCTTCGTTATTAAACATTTGCACATAAATAAGTGACATAATATTCAGTACTTACTTAAAGTTTACTCTTCGGCCGCCCCTCATCCGCCGTTTTTTTTTCGGCAAAACTATCCACACCCACCGCCGCGCTATGCATTCTGGGATATGTTGGGCCACGAAGTCTACACTGCCACAGCCTTAAAATTCAGGGAAATGAAGGACGCATTTCAGGGCCGAATTTCGAGCAGCCTTTGAATTGGGACAGCCTTCGGCGCACCGCCGTGACGTAATCGGCCTTGAAATGCGTACTTTAAGGCTGCAGACCCTGAATTGGGATACAGCCTGTGTCTTTAGTTCAGTCTGTGTTATGTTTCCTGTTTTATTTTGAAGGTCCATGTCTGATGTTTATGTATCTGGTTTCGCTTCCCCTTGTCTCGTTAGGCCTGATTTGCCCCAGCTGTGTTTCCCTCCTATTACCCATTCCCTGATTGCTCCCTCTGTGTATTTAAGCCCGGTGTTTCTCTGTGTTGTGATCTACTGTCTACTATGCTGTATGTTCTGCCTGTCAGCCCATTTGGCTGTGTAGGTTTCAGTTTAGTTTTTGTTTTACAATAGATCTATGTTTGAGTTTACCTTCCATCTCTGTGAGTCTGCACTTTGGGTCCTCCTTACCACCACTCCTGCCTGCACACAGCCCTCACCTGACAGCGGGGGGATTGTCTAGTGCCCAAGGATAACATGTGCTATAAGTAAGTTCTTCCGTGCATGTCTTTAATGCCAGAAAGAAGCATGGAGACGGGGCTCACGCTGGCTCAGACTCAGGCCTCTCTGCTGTGAGGTAACATAAAGTCATTTGGTAACAGTTGTCTTCCAAAGAATTTCAGAAGATCGGTTCATGAGTTCTGGATCTGAGAAGTCTAGGTGGCACCAAATGTCACATCTACACAACATTTGTGCTGACCAATCCAAGAAAACCATCAACATCAAGTCCCCATTGATAACGCTAGGCCAGAGGTGTCAAACTCAAGTCCTCGAGGGCCGGTGTCCTGAAACTTTTGCATGTCTCCCTTCTGCAACACACCTGAGAAATTAGCAGGTCATTAGCAAGACTCAACAGACTGCATACTGGGGTGGCAATTTAGCCATTTCATTCATGTTACAGCAGCAGGTGAGTGAATGAACATAGTGCAAGAAAATTAGTTTGAGAGTTTTCCAAACACTTACTCAAATAACTTTAAATAAAGTATGGTTAGGGGTTGCCACCTCAGCATGCAATATAAGGTGCAATGTGATCGGTGGTAGTGCACATTGAGTAAGAGGTAGGAATGTTGGTTGCTGTTATAATAAATACGGTTTTTAAATAGAGGTAGTTGTCACGCCATCGCTTTAGATGCTGATCCTCCTCTCTGCACGCTGAATCATTGTTGTACTCAATCAGTCCTATGATGGTGGTGTCATCTGCAATGGAGTAATTTAAGCGTTATGGCGAAATGTCATTGTGAATATATTGAAAGATGATAGATCCATAATGAAAAAGAAATGTAATCTTGTCACCTACTAAAAAAACGTTTGTGGCTTAAATAAATGCAACAGAGGAGAATCTGAACTCTCGCCCCAACTGTTCGTATACAGACCATCTTTTGAGAAGCTGGTCTGTATTGATTCGTTCAAGTGGTTTCTAATTCACATCAGCTTGTTTGACCAGAATGTGTCATTCAGTCAGTGCCACCATGCAGCATGATTTACACCCAAAGTGTGATTAATAATGAGACTTTAGCTGGAAGATGAAGCAAGGCAATCAAACAGATAAAGAGATGCAAATTCTTTCCTGCCAGTACACCAAAGCATGTTAAGATTCCTCTGTGTGACAGAGAACTGAGCCTTGAGCGGCGGCAGTTGGAGCAAAACTGAGCTTTATTTTATGATTGAACTGCATCCTTGGACATTCTATCCGGTCTTTAAGTGATGATGTGATGAATCCTGCTTCCGGGCCCAAAGTAGTCTGCATTTAATAAGGCTGTTGTGTTTTTAACACGTTTTAGTGCTTTGTATCTTGTTCTATTTAATCTCAACAAGCCCCAAGAAACAGTCAGTGATCACTGTCGGCTTCTCTGTTTTTATTACCGCTAATCACTTTAAAGCTCAGTTTTTAAACCCTTACGATGTAACTATAGCCCAGCCCATGCAGCAGTATATTAATGGCTAACTGTGGAGGGATTATCTTGGTGGTTCTCCTGACTGGTCCCAGACATGGCTAATGACCGGATAACAGGCTTTTTAATGCCTGAAAGTAAAGAAAATGATGGTGTATTTAATGTACTCATGTAATGTATCAATTTGTTGTCTATTCTCTTCTGCTTATCCAATTTAGGGCCACAGTGGGTGAGGAAGCCAGAGTACCCATGCAAAAACAGGGAGAATATGCGATGGAGAAAGACCCCGGTCTCATGATGGAATTGAATTTTGGACCATCTTGCTGGGAGGCAGTAGCGGTTTTAGATACGGGCGGTTGCCCGGGTAGCATCGTGGTGGGGGGCGGCATCACGGGCATCGGCAAAAAAAAAAAAAGAATGCTCGTACTCATGCTGCCCCGACGTCAGCCAGCGCATTTTGGGAATGGCATAGGCACCAATCGGTTTTCTATCGCCCATTTCCTGGGAGTAAGGGCGCCATTCGTTTGTGAGATGCGCAGAGAGGAGAGGGCGGGGCGGCAGGGGATTCTCTGACCGGCTGGAGCAGCATCTAATAACCAACTCGCAAAATAAAACAAAATAAAAACAAACCAACAAACACGAAAACACCAGACATTATAATACAGACTTATAATTTGCACCGATGTTTTTTCGAAATTCTATACACGAAAAGTGAGCGCGAGAGCCCTCGGTGCGCCTGCTAAACTTTATTGTCATCTCCGCTACATACAGTACAGTACAGAGACGAGACGACGAGGCTCCAGTTACGTGTGTGTGTGTGTGTGTGTGTGTGTGTGTGTGTGTGTGTGTGTGTGAGAGAGAGAGAAAAGAGTAAGAAAATAAATATACACTTTAGGACTAGGAATAAAGGGATCAATAACAATTTAAAATTTACAGTTTGATGATTTAAAGTCTCACACACAACCTGTTGAAAGGGGAGGGGGGGCAGCTGCTTCCAAATAGAGCACATTTCATTTATAATGTTGTAAATCCAAGCCCATTATGTATTCATGATATGAATCCTGGGTTGTGTGAAATCTCAGAAATAAACCCTAGACAAAGTGAATCTGTGAACCTAGGTGTGTTAGATCATGTTGTGGTGATCCTTGGGTTGAGGGATGGGTGTTCATACTGGAGTGCAAACTTAAAACCAATGGAAGATGGACAAGAAGAGTTCAAAGCCATCAGGTCCTCAGTTTAGAAAAGAAGAGGAGAAACAAGCAAAAGATACAGGTAAGCAGATGTGTCATTGGATAATGGCAGGTCATCCTGAAACAATCAGAATACTTTATTAATCCCTAAGGAAATTATGTGCGTTACAGTTGCTCCAAGAAGAAATGGTAAAAATAGTAACAGTAACAGACTAAACTCCAAACAATACATTATGTTACAGATTTGAATATTAATAAGTCATTGTTAATTTGTCCTGTTCTCATTGTATGATGAATTATGATGGCTGTTTGGTAGCTTTTTGCATACTATGCATACTCTCTCACTCTTCGTGTGTGTGTGTGTGTGTGTGTGTGTGTACAACAGCTTTATGTTAATGTACAATCCTTAATATGTTTTGTCTGTGGAGGGGGGGGGCAGAGGGAGTGTTCGCCCAGGGCGCCAAACAGGCTAGGACCGCCACTGCTGGGAGGCCACAGTGCTAACCACTACTCCTCTCTGCTGTTTATCAGTTTGCCATTTTACTTTCCTAAAATCCACTTTTTTGATTTTCAGTTCTGTCTGTCTTCTGTGTCTGCGTCTTAATCATCTACAAGATGTCTGGTGGTATTTTACATTCTGCTTCACAGCATGTATTTAATAATCAAACAACCTCTGTTCTATGTGCAAACTGAGTCATTCACATTCCACACACAAACACATTTGTCAGAAGGTCAGTGGTTTGATCCCAGGCTGCCTACCTCTGTCTATCCATGATGTCATAGTGTCTGCTCATGAGTCTGTCTGTAAAGTTCAGTGTCTAGTCTGGATCTCTGTGTCTGTTGTGTGCTTCCTGTTTTACTTTGACAGTCTCTCGTCTGTGTGTGTTATGTTGTGTTTGCTCGTTTCCCTGTAGTATTATTATTAGTATCAGCTGTGTTCCCTGTGTTCTCTCGTTAGCCTTCTGCGTTTTTATGTCAGTCTCCCTTAGTTCCATGTCATTTTATCCCTCGTACTGTTCCGTTTGCCAACTTGTCTGTTAGTTTTTGCTTTCCCAGTTTAGCTAGTTTTCTGTTCTGTCTGCAAACCCGCAATAAAGCAGTGTGTTTTGAGTTCACTTTGCCTCCGTGAGTCCAGCTCTTGGGTCCACCATGTCCTGCCTGCCTTCACACAGCCATCACTGCACTTTTAAATTGTGTCTTAAAACCCATCTCTTTCCCTCTTTCTTTCCCCCAGTCAAGTCTGTCCCGTATTCAGTGAGTGAAAATAAAATAAACAATAAAAGGTGAATCAAATGGACCATTACGGCAAGGCTGGATGGTCAATTTGGTAAAGTAAATCCATTTGGCAACTTTCTTTGCCTTTAGACAACAATTCTGATGGCAAAAGAGCCAAATGGGACAGGCAAAAAGAAAAAAAAAAAAGAAAAAAAAACCCATCTATTCAGAATTGCAAACCCTTCATCATAATTCTAAGTTTCCAGGGTTGGCAGGATACTGAGCAATGTGATTCTGTGAAGTACTGAGCTAGTGAGGTGGTCACTTTGCTATTTCAAGTGTTATAGTATTTAAAATGTTATATAAAATGAATCTTTAAAAACCTGAATGTGAAAGTTTGCTCTGTTTGGTCTGTAGTATCTGAGGTTGGGTAACTAAATGGTGCCTTCAATTATAGATCCATTATTTGTTATTTTCTCACTTATTAAATCACTTACAATGAGACTCCAATGTGAGGATGTCTGTTAAATGAGAAAATGAAGGGAAAAAATGATGTAGACATTCAAATTAAGTGAAAAATGGAATTAAGTGAAACATTGATGGAGGAAAAACACGCAGTCAGTCAGGAGAGCTTTATTTTAGAGTGTCGGACATCCTTTAACTGCTGCTGAAGCATCATTTATTTATTTGGAAATAAAATCACAGAGGGTTCAGAGGGCCTTTTACTTTGAGACAAGATCAGAGCTAAAAGCCTGTCAGAGAGTCGCTGATGGGTTAATACCTGCATGCTCGGTGCCAGACATGGTTTACGCAGGAAATAAAACTCATTTTCTCTTCAAAGTAAAAATTGGGACCATTTCATGTCTTGGGTCTTCCTTTTTTGGAGAATCTCTCGCTGTAGTTCAGATGGGCTTTCTCCATCTGTGCACCTTGAAATAGGCCACAATTAGTAAAAACGTTGAATTCTGACAGCAAAAAGTAAAAATCAGACAATGCTTCAAAGGTTTATCAGTCAGCAGCCACTGTGTGCCCAAGAGATGGTCTGCAGTGATGCACTGTGTGGTGTAGAGAAACAGGAAACAGTTCAGTGCATTTAGGTATCAACTGTAATAAATTATTGATTTAAAAACAAAGGAAGGTTGTGGTCAAGGTGTTGGATACTGAAAGGACAGATTTAGCAGGGCAGCTTCAAAGAATGATTCAGGCCGCCTGACATATTTCTTATTAATGCATTTGTAGCCCTGCTGGTCAGCTGACTTTAAGGAGAAAACAGCGATAGTTGTGAAAAGTGTGTTTGTGTGTCTGTGTGTAAGGTAAATGGGGACAGTTACTCTCATCTTTTATGTCAGACACAATGAGTGCAGAAATGGATGTGTGACGATTAAAGAAAACCTCTCTTACCAGAATTTTCTAAGGACTTGTGAGTACTTTATGTCTTCGCAAGGAAAGCAGGTCCACACTGTACCCACAGAGGGCCATAATGTCCACGTGAAAACAGATTTATGTCCCCACAACATGTAATACAAACACACAAACGAACACACACACAGTGCTGTTTAATGGAGTTCCCTGAAGCAGCCTGGTGGCTCATTGCTGCCATCAGCTGGTCAACTACAGAATACTCACTTACTGTAATATATACTGTATATACTTACTAATATTTACTGTATATTACTGTAATATTTACTTATATACAGTATATTTCTATATATCCTGTCATATTTTCGGCTTTGTGGCATTACTCGAAGCGTCTGTCTGTCACTTGTCTTCTGTATTTAAACTTCTTTTTCTAGTCTGGTAATTAGTTTCCTTTTTCTATTAAATAATGTTGTTATTGATTTCTCTTTGGTTGTAATTTATAGTTTTCCAACACCATAAGCCAAAAAAGGGAAAGATTTATGATTAATTACATAAAAATAAAAAAAATTACTTTGCATGTAAAGAAAACAAAATACTAAATTGAAAGATGTAAGCTTTAACTTACGTAATGTAAACTTAATCCAGTGTCATCCTCTTTATTATAAATCATCTTGTCTTTCATTAAAAATGACTTTTGTCATTGCTGGATCTAACAGAATTGGTCCTAGCACTGAACCCTGTGGAACTCCATAATTAACCTTAGTGTGTGACAAGGACTCTCCATTTACTTTAACAAATTGGAGTCTATAGATAGATATGATACAAACCACTGCAGCGCAGTACCTGTAATACCTACAGCATGCTCTAATCATTCTAATAGGATATTATGCTCGACAAGATTCAAGAGTTTTTTATTTGTCATATGTGTAGTCATTAAAGTGCAAGACATTATAGACAATAAACAATAAGTAAATTCAAATTAAAAATCTAAAAATGTACATTGTGTGAATGGAATGATAAAGGGCTTCGTGCCACATAGCACAGCAATGTATTGACAGAGCAATCCAAGAGACAAACAGAGTGACCAGAGTGACCACAGTAATATAAACAGTAGTGAAGCAGCATGATCAGTGTAGCAATGTGTGATGTAATAATAAATCAGATATGATATGAAATAAGACTGGGAAAGTTCTGGAATGTGAGAAGAACATGATATAAGGTCCTGTTTCAGTCACTTATGGTGATGCTCTGATTTAGGACTCGGACAGCATGAGGATTGAAGCTCCTCTTTAGTCTCTGTTTTTGACCTGCTAGTGTGGATGTCATGGTTTCCGTGCCTGCCCAGCCGGCCCCACAAGGCTACATGTGTTTGTATTCTCTCTCTCTCTTCTCTCTGCCTGGGCGGAGCTCACTGCGGGCTCCCGCCCTTGGCCCACACACCTGTACACGATTAGCTGTCATTACCTGTCCACTATTTGAGGTTGGGACACAGATCTTCTCATTAGTGGTCCTCTCAGCTTCCATGAATTTGTGCTTAAGTGGTTTGTGACTTGCGAGTAACTTCTTTTTTCCCTGTGTAATAGTTTTCCTCCCCGGACCTGTGACCTTCCTGCAGTGCGATCGTGTGTGAGTTTGGGCTTGAAGACGAGAGCGAGTGTGAGAGAGTTTCCCCTTGGACCTTTGGAGCCCTGGGCCCTGTTTCAGGAAGCCGGTTTAGTGGAAAAACTGAGTAAGTATACCCTGAGTTAACGAAAACTCTGGGTTTTCGGTTTCACAAAGCGAGTTCAGCTGAAGCCTGAGTGAGTCACTATGATGACACACGCCGTGAAGCTAACCTGCCCCCTAGCAGGTTTACTACAACTAACCCTGACTGTCTCCGCCCCTTTGTCGGAAACCTGACAGTAGGAAGTGTCAGACATGGCGTGCCCCTTCCTTGAAGAGCCAGTAGATCGTGAAGCCCAAATTCTCCGCAGAGCTCTCCGCCGGGAGAGAGTGATCAGAGCGCGTTTGGACATTTTATCATTTCCTGATGATTGTCTGTGCGAACGTTACCGTTTCTCAGCACAATCTATAATTTATTTGGATAACATCCTCAGGCCATATATTACGCATGTGACACATCGCGGACATGCTCTCAGTTCTGTACATATTATTTGTATTGCACTTCGGTTTTTTGCAAACGGGAGCTTTCTGTATAATACAGTGTGCACTCCACACTGTATATAAATGCCACTTGTTTTGCACATATTCAACTCTGTATATTTTGTATATTTTATTATTATTATTATTATTATTATTATTATTATTTTATTTTATTTTTTTACTATTTAATTTGTAAAAATGTGTATACACACACACACACACACACACACACACACACACACACACACACACGTAGGAAAATATTTAGTATACACATCCAGAAATGCATACACTATTATATATTGTACATATATTTATTAGTTTCAGGTTGGCCATTCTTGTATTTTGCTCGTTTGTGTTGTTGTGTTTGCACATCTCTGTTGCTTGTGGGGCTCGCACACAAGAATTTCACTCGCATGTGCTGTGCCAGTGTGCCTGCACATATGATGTGACAATAAAAGTGATTTGATTTGATTTGATTAATATTGGTGAAGCTGAGCACGTTTCCAAGGCTACCGTCTGTCGGGCAGTCAGGAATGTTACAGTTGCACTGAAACGTCTCCTGCACTCGTTTGTGGTGTTCCCCGGTCATAGACCCACAAGATTCATCAAAGAGGGATGCCACAAAATTGCAGGTATCAGGATGACCAAAACTTAATGTATGATGTGGTGATACTTGAACTACTACTTAAATTTTACATTCATTTTCAGGGTTCCCAGGCGTGATTGGCTGTACAGATGGCACTCACATTCCAATCATTGCTCCTTCAGTAAATGAAGGAGACTATGTGAACAGGAAGTCTTTCCACAGCATTAATGTACAGGTACATAGTTCCCTGTAGCATTTCAAACTAACAAATTATTTCATCATAGTAATGGATGCTAATTTGTGTTCTCTGCACTGTGAAGATCATATGTGATGCTGCCAACATTATCACAAATGTGGAAGCCAAGTGGCCAGGCTCTGTCCATGACTCACAAATATTCCGTGAATGTACACTGAGCACAAAATTTGGACATGGTGAGTTGAAAATACTTTAAAATATATAAAGACCAATTGCTTCAGGGACATTTGAACTGAAGTGTATCCTTCTGTCTTAGGAGAGTTCACTGGCTACTTGCTTGGTGATAGGGGGTATCCATGTTTACCCTATTTGCTTACCCCTTACTCTGACCCTGAACCGGGCCCACAGCAGCGATATAATCTGGCTAATTGCAGGACAAGAGCCAGAGTTGAAATGACTATCGGAATGCTTAAGGCCCGGTTCCAGTGCCTGCAAAGACTCAGGGTCACCCCAGAAAGGGCATGTGACATTATTGTGGCATGTGTGATTCTTCACAACATTGCCACAATTAGAGGAGAACACTGTCCTTCTGAACCAAACAGCAGTGATCCAAACCATGAACATCCTGACCCTCCCACGGACATACAAGATGGAAGAGCAGTCAGAGACACCATATGTCACAATCATTTCTTTTGACCCATCACCTCAACATGTTGAAAGAAGAATAAACAGATTTTTTGTTCAACTGGCTTTATTGGTCGACTGTGTTTCCTGTACACAAAGTATTAAAAGATGTAAACCTCATAAAGTGTCTCTGTTGCTTCCTCCTCTGTAACAGCTGTCAATGTTTCTTCATTATTTTCCTGTAGTAAAGAAATAAACAACATTGCTGTTCTACCTTTCTGAAACCAAATATTCCGAGTTGGGCAGTTCGGGGCTTCCTGAAACAGGGCCCTGGGCCCTATTTCAGGAAGCCGGTTTAGAAAACTCAGAGTGAAAAACGATACGCAGGGTTGAGTAACCCCGAACTGTCCAACTTGGAATATTTGGTTTCAGAAAGGCTGATAACAATTAGTTCAGTCAACGCGGAGTTGCTTTAACCCCAAGTTAAGCGCGAGCACGAGGATACATAAAGCCCTGATTAGTGGAGCACAGATTAAGCGAGTCACCATGGAGACGGAGGGAAAGAAGGCGCGGTCAATGTATTTTACAGCGCTTGAGGCCAAAATTCTGATGGCAGCATATGCCGATAACATGCAAATTTTGCGGAAAAAAAATAACACAGCCTCAGCTGCAAAAGAAAGGGAGCATGCATGGCAAAACATAGCCGACAGAGTCAATGCGTGAGTGTTCATTTAAACATTGATCTAGGGATTTCCACCCATTTAACACATTATCTTATTATATTTCATTATATTTTATTTTATTTTTTATTTCATACATTTTATTTTGTGATGTGATGTGAGCGCAGGTGCAACCCAACAGGCCCCAAACGTTCCTGGCAGCAAGTAAAAATGAAATATAAAAATATAGTCCAAACAGGTAAGGTGTAATTGTATTATGAGCCATAGTGCTTGGTCTGTTTGTCCGATGTAAATCAATTGCAGTTAGAGGCTACATTAATTTCCCCTCTTTAAGCACTTATTGAAATTATCTGAGCACATTACAAGTACATATTTGCTTACTCTGTATGATCAAATGTGACCCGTTATAGCCACTAGAAAAAAAGCGGAGGCCCGAAAAACAGGTGGGGGTCCTCCACCACCACCACTCACAGAGCCTGGCCACTTGGCTTCCACATTTGTGATAATGTTGGCAGCATCACATATGATCTTCACAGTGCAGAGAACACAAATTAGCATCCATTACTATAATGAAATAATCTGTTAGTTTGAAATGCTACAGGGAACTATGTACCTGTACATTAATGCTGTGGAAAGACTTCCTGTTCACATAGTCTCCTTCATTTACTGAAGGAGCAATGATTGGAATGTGAGTGCCATCTATACAGCCAATCACGCCTGGGAACCGTGAGAATAAATGTAAAATTTAAGTAGTAGTTCAAGTATCACCACATCATGAATTAAGTTTTGGTCATCCTGATACCTGCAATTTTGTGGCATCCCTCTTTGATAAATCTTGTGGGTCTATGACTCACTCAGAATTAATCTAAACTCGCTTTGTGAAACCGAAAACCCAGAGTTTTCGTTAACCCAGGGTATACTTACTCAGAGTTTGCACTAAACCGGCTTCCTGAAACAGGGCCCTGGACTTGGACTGGTGTTGTAAATAAACTGTGTTTGGAGACGTCAACCTGCTCTGCACTTGAGTCCCTGCTATTAGTCGTGACAATGGAACCTTCTGCCTGACTGCAGAAGTTCAAACAGTATCGAACGCTGCACTGAGGTCTAGCAGGACAAACACAGAGATGAGTCCACTGTCAGAGGCCATAAGAAGATCATTTGTAACCTTCACTAAAGCTGTTTCTGTGCTGTGATGAGCTCTGAAACCTGACTGAAACTATTAGAATAAGATAATCTGTTAGGTGTTTGACAACTACTCTTTCAAGAAGTTTTGAGATTAAAGGAAGGTTGGAGATTAGAAACACCAAGACATACTCATTCATAGTCTCCAGTAGCAGTGTTTTGTGTGTGTGATTGTATTGAATTGTCTTCCGCTGTTGTAGTTGAAATGTCCTAAACACCACTTGTTACTGTGCTGATTGTGTTAAAGACTGTGAGTCTGAGTCTGATGATTCCTTTGACCCAACGTCATCATTACTGTTAGTTTCTTTTCTAATCCGTTTCAAATTCACTTCCGCTTTTTTTTTTTTAACACATTTAGCCTAAAAACTTTTAAGACCCAGGTTTTTAGGTGACCTGTGAATATTGGTGATGAAGTTATTTCTAAAATCACAAAAGACTCTCGGGAACCCACCCACCCCCATCAGAATGTGTCCCCTTATCCACAGTCGCAGCACACTCTGGTGCAGTCACCGGCGTGTCCCTGAGCTGATCCTCTCATGTTATTTTGGGGGTCAGCTGTCCCGTGAACAGGACCCTCCTCCTCCTCCCGTTCTTCTTCCGTCTGTTGCTGTCTCTTCTTCACCTCCTTCACTCTGCTGATCCTGGTAAGACTTTTTCATTCCTCCCTTCCTCAGAAATCTTACTTACTTGTGTTCACCGTTCTTACTGCTGCATTTGGGTACACTTCCACAAGTGGACTACTTTGTGGAACAAACTGGAAATGTATTTTTCCTCCTGTTTCAGGCATAAATGGGGCCTGATGGTCATTTTTAAAGATGAAAAAATTTTATTGCTGCTTTGTTTTCATTTTAATAAATAACTTTAAAGTACAACATGAAAAAGACATGAAGAGCTTTGTAATGGCAGCCATGACACAATAAAGGGCTGTGTCACTGTCAGCGTGTCTATATTCAGCCCTTCAGCACTTTCATACACAGCATGACTGGAATGTAAAAAATACCTGCATTTGAAGAAAGCAGTGTCTTATTCTTTAAGGATCATTTTGATAATTCAGTACAGTGAAAAATGTGATATATGTGATAATTTTAAAGGTGCCTTGTGCCTCCTTTTACTTCAGTTTAGTTGGTGGACTGTTCACTTTGTCACATGTAAACAATTACTAATGTTTTGGCCTTGCTTGTGCTGTTTTTGGTTGTCTACATCTTTCTGCAGTTACCTGGTTTTTCCAAAGGTTTTCTGTTTGGCTGTTCTGGCTCATTCTGACAGTAATGTCTTTCTTTTAGTTTTGTAAATGGATCATTTTATTTTGGAGGCATAAAGTGAGGTCAGGTGTAGGATCATTTGTCCAAAACTAAGAATGTCCTTAAAAAACATAAACAAGAAACAAGCGTAACATTGGTATTTTAAGATTTAGCTGATAATCAAGAACAAAGAATGCAGTTATTCAAAGTCCAGATTATGTTCATGTGGTTTTTCCATCATCCAGCTTGAGCACAGTCATCAAGTAAAAACATTACCATGAGCAGTTTATTTAGTCGTGGTCAACAGTTTGTAATTCAGGGGGAGGGGCTGTGATTGGTTGTGTAATATAGAGGGGAGGAGCTTAGTGTATTTTTGCAGTGGGGCGGCAAAACAGTGGAAACATGAAGCAGACACACAAAACAAACAAACAAAAAAACAAGTTTATAATAATGTTTAGCCTTAAAATCTGTGACTGTATGCCTGGAACCATATTTGGATGCTCTCAGAATAGATGAGACTACAACAGCTGTAGCCTGCAGTGTGTGTGTGACTGTGTGTGTGGATGGGGGGGAGGGCAGAGTTGGCTATCTCACTGTGATGGCTAATTTTAACTTGACAGATATAATAACGGTGGCAGCCGTCATGTTGCAACAGAGCTATGTGGACACACACACAGAGGAAGAGGCGGTGAGCTCGATGACGCCTGATGGGAAAATAAAAGTAATGTTGGTCGCTGATTAAAGGTTCCTTCCCCTCACTATACATGGCAGTTTTATTAGTTTCAAAGACATCAACAAACCTACCGTGAAGTCACCGGTCAATTTATTGATTAGACAAACTGTAAATCTTTGCATTTTATAGATTCTGGGTTTTAATATGTTGGGTTTTTTCATGGAACCATATTCACATTGTCAGTTTTTTTTTCCCAAATCATTTTCTGGACACATTTTAGAGATAAAAGTGAATGGATGATTTAAAATTAAAGAAATGTAATGAAACACAACACAACCTTATAACTTATAGACTCCTGGTTCTTGGTTCCAAGAAAGACTTTTGGAGTCTGAGCTTGTTTCCTTTAATAGATGTACTTTGTCTTTTGACTTGTACCCAAAACTGAAGCTTACCGGAGACCGGAGACAGTACAAGACATGGATGTATCTTCCTGGTCAGAAAAAAGAAGCCAGTGCAGATGTGCTTAAAGTGAGATTGGATATAGCTGTGGTTGCAAAAACACTTTCGGTCTACAGTAGACTGTTCAGAAAAGGCTTTTTGATTTGATCTCTGCAAACATTTTCCTCCTGAGTCTAGTATAAAGTAGTTGTGACGCTGCTGTGATCTGTCACAGCTATCAGTGAGCTAAATTTAAAGTGACAGCTGCCAGATACTTTACATTGGATTAGCATGTGCTAAACAATGGAAAGCATGTTTGCAGTTGGTGTGAGCTGTTTATGAGTTAAAGGTTTTCAGTAGATTTTTCAAACTCACTGTCCAAACTTAAACTTGTACATTTTTAAAGAATAGAACCACAGAGTAATCCTTCTGTTACACTTGAATCAGAACATACCTCCCAATTGCTAGAAACAATTGCTAGACCATCTGATTTTGTCATATAGTTCAATTAAATATTAAAGGGTACAGTGGGGCAAAAAAGTATTTAGTCAGCCACCGATTGTGCAAGTTCCCCCACCTAAAATGATGACAGAGGTCAGTAATTTGCACCAGAGGTACACTTCAACTGTGAGAGACAGAATGTGAAAAAAAAAAAAATCCATGAATTCACATGGTAGGATTTGTAAAGAATTTATTCGTAAATCAGGGTGGAAAATAAGTATTTGGTCAATAACAAAAATACAACTCAATACTTTGTAACATAACCTTTGTTGGCAATAACAGAGGTCAAACGTTTACTATAGGTCTTTACCAGGTTTGCACACACAGTAGCTGGTATTTTGGCCCATTCCTCCATGCAGATCTTCTCGAGAGCAGTGATGTTTTGGGGCTGTCGCCGAGCAACACGGACTTTCAACTCCCGCCACAGATTTTCTATGGGGTTGAGGTCTGGAGACTGGCTAGGCCACTCCAGGACTTTCAAATGCTTCTTACGGAGCCACTCCTTTGTTGCCCGGGCGGTGTGTTTTGGATCATTGTCATGTTGGAAGACCCAGCCTCGTTTCATCTTCAAAGTTCTCACTGATGGAAAGAGGTTTTGGCTCAAAATCTCACGATACATGGCCCCATTCATTCTGTCCTTAACACGGATCAGTCGTCCTGTCCCCTTGGCAGAAAAACAGCCCCATAGCATGATGTTTCATCTGACCACATGACATTCTCCCAATCCTCTGCTGTATCATCCATGTGCTCTCTGGCAAACTTCAGACGGGCCTGGACATGCACTGGCTTCAGCAGCGGAACACGTCTGGCACTGCGGGATTTGATTCCCTGCCGTTGTAGTGTGTTACTGATGGTGACCTTTGTTACTTTGGTCCCAGCTCTCTGCAGGTCATTCACCAGGTCCCCCGTGTGGTTCTGGGATCTTTGCTCACCGTTCTCATGATCATTTTGACCCCACGGGATGAGATCTTGCGTGGAGCCCCAGATCGAGGGAGATTATCAGTGGTCTTGTATGTCTTCCATTTTCTGATGATTGCTCCCACAGTTGATTTTTTCACACCAAGCTGCTTGCCTATTGTAGATTCACTCTTCCCAGTCTGGTGCAGGTCTACAATACTTTTCCTGGTGTCCTTCGAAAGCTCTTTGGTCTTGGCCATGGCAGAGTTTGGAGTCTGACTGTTTGAGGCTGTGGACAGGTGTCTTTGATGAGTTCAAACAGGTGCCATTCATACAGGTAACGAGTGGGGGACAGAAAAGCTTCTTACAGAGGACGTTACAGGTCTGTGAGAGCCAGAGATTTTCCTTGTTTGAGGTGACCAAATACTTATTTTCCACCCTAATTTACGAATAAATTCTTTACACTATTTACACAATTCTTGGACACTAATTCCCCCACCTCTCCCCCCTCCATAGAGCCATCACCACCTTCAAACTGTTCACCTACAACACCCCCCTCCTCACCCCACACAAAAGAGGATTTCACACCACCTCCTCCCACCACAACTCTTCATATTCATGAAGCAGATGTGAGGAAGCAGTTTAAGAACCTGAATGCTCGGAAAGCTCCCGGCCCAGACGGCGTGTCTCCTGCCACCCTCAGACACTGTGCAAACGAGCTAGCCCCAGTGTTTTCTGGCATTTTCAACTCCTCACTGCAGGCATGTCATGTGCCTGCCTGCTTCAAGTCCTCCACCATAATCCCTGTCCCCAAGAAACCTAGGATCACTGGACTAAATGACTACAGACCCGTGGCTCTGACATCTGTGGTCATGAAGTCTTTTGAGCGCCTAGTTCTCTCCCATCTCAGGACCCTCACGGCCCCCCTCCTGGACCCCCTGCAGTTTGGATATAGAGCCAACAGGTCTGTAGACGACGCCATCAACATGGCCCTACACTTCATCCTGCAGCATCTGGACTCCCCAGGAACCTACGCCAGGATCCTGTTTGTGGACTTCAGCTCTGCCTTCAACACCATCCTTCCAGACCATCTCCGAGGCAAGCTTTCCCAGATGAATGTGCCTGATCCCATCTGCCGGTGGATCACTGACTTCCTGACGGACAGGAAGCAGCATGTGAGGCTGGGAAAGAATGTCTCGGACTCCCGGACCATCAGCACCGGCTCCCCTCAGGGCTGTGTTCTTTCTCCTCTGCTCTTCTCCCTGTACACCAACTGCTGCACCTCCTCCCACCAGTCTGTCAAGCTAATCAAGTTTGCAGATGACACCACCGTTATTGGGCTCATCTCTGACGGGGATGAGTCTGCCTACAGGAGGGAGGTTGAACGTCTGGTGTCCTGGTGCAGCCACAACAACCTGGTGCTGAATGCCCAGAAGACAGTGGAGATTACTGTGGACTTCAGGAAGCACACAGCTCCACTCCCCCCCATCATCCTGACTGACACCCCCATCACCTCTGTGGACTCATTCTGCTTCCTGGGTACCACCATCACCCAGGACCTGAAGTGGGAGCCCACCATCACCTCCGTCATAAAGAAAGCCCAGCAGAGGATGTACTTCCTGAGGCAGCTGAAGAAATTCAACCTGCCAACACGGACGATGATGCAGTTCTACACTGCAATCATCGAGTCCATCCTCACCTCCTCCATCACCGTGTGGTACGCTGGAGCCACTATCAGGGACAAACAGAGACTGCAGCGTGTTGTGCGCTCTGCTGAGAAGGTGATTGGCTGCAGACTCCCATCTCTGCAGGACCTGTACACCTCCAGGACATTGCGGCGTGCAGCTCAGATCTCAGCTGACCCTTCTCACCCTGGACACAGTCTGTTTGACCTGCTCCCCTCAGGCAGGAGGCTCCGGTCCATTCGCACCAGAACCTCTCGCCATAAGAACAGTTTCTTCCCCTCTGCTGTTGGACACATGAACAATAACCATATGACTGTTCCCACCACTAACACATGACCCTACGCTGTGTCACTGCATCATTCCATGTTTGGCACTGATCACCACCTGCACTCATGTATATATCTTTCAACGTAGCACTCTTAATTCTTATTCTCATGTATATATCTCATGTATAGCTCATGCACATATCTTTCTACGTAGCACTTTTAATTCTTATCCCTACTTTTATTTTTTCATGTCTATTTAAGTGCTATTTATGACACTATTTAAGTGCTATTTATGACACTATGTTTGCACTGAAGCACCGCAGCAATTTCCTAATGTTGTAAACCTGCTCAACATTTGGCAATAAACCCCTTTCTGATTCTGATTCTGATTCTACAAATCCTACCATGTGAATTCATGGATTTTTTTTTCACATTCTGTCTCTCACAGTTGAAGTGTACCTCTGGTGCAAATTACTGACCTCTGTCATCATTTTAGGTGGGGGAACTTGCACAATCGGTGGCTGACTAAATACTTTTTTGCCCCACTGTATATGAATAGAGTGAAATCAAAGTTTTTTTACATGCTGCAGTTTGAATGAGTGACGTCCAACAGTTAAGTTTTACTTCGTCTTGTTAGGTTCTCTGTAAATCTCTGTATCTGCCTGCTGTAAAAAAATAAAAAATCCATGTGCATTAGTTCCAGAAAACTGACAATGGAGACGTCGGTGGAAGCAGCTGAGGTGTTGGTGCCTCCCACATCTGTCAAGGCATCTTCACTGGAGCCTGAGAGCAGTGAGGGCGAGACGGCAGGTGTGGCTTGCTCCGCCTCCTCTCCTGACAATCCGGACTCTGTGGAGCAGTTCAGTCGACGGCTGGATGACATCATTCACATGTATAGCTCCGCAGCCGGCGTCCTCGACAAACAGGTTTTAAAAGTTAACAACACCTGCTCCTTGATGTCTGGCTGCTGGTGATGTGTGCCGAACAAATGTAAAAAACTAAACTAAACAAAAACAAAAAAGCAATGTTTTATACTGTTTTGGATGTAGAGTGGGGTGGAGGCAGAGGTGGAAAAGGTGAAGGAGGAGGCAAAAGATGACATCACAAGCACCATGGACACAGATGACACAGGTGAGGCAGCCAGAGAGCAGGATGGTTTTATTCCTTTACCCAGTTCCCAATAAATACTGCAACCATCCAACCATCAGTCAACCCCACAAAAACCCAAATGAATCTGAAATGTATCTGCATGTGGACTTTAGTAAAGTAAAGTTTTAATGCTGAAGTTTTGTTTCTGATTCAACAAATTTTTGGTGCTTTTGAGCTGATCGCGCTGACAGGTGTCAGATAGTCTTATTAGCCCCAAAATAGAAACAATTTTTAACCAATGCACCTTAAAAGAACTGAACTCTAAAATGAAACTTATGTTGTCTATTGTTGCAATATTATCCTGCTCATACTGAGGATGAACTGCATTTACTTATTTATTATTTACTCTAGTAGCTCTTAGCCTAGTTTATATGCAAGTTACTTGAGCTTTTATCTTCTTTTTTATCTTGCACTTTTAATACTTCTTTTTTTATTTAGCATATAGCGCCTTTGATGTGAGCAGCAACAACTTTTCTTTAGAAAAATAAAATTTAAAAAGCCAGAAACATGAGAGGGTGAACCATCTCATTATTAATACAAAGTATAATTAATAAAAACAACCAAAGCGAAATTGTTTTTGTCATAGCAAATGAAAGCTTAAATAATGAATACTATATCCTGTGTGTATTATCAAAATGCTAGAAACTGTATCTCTCTCTGCAGAGGCCTCTCTCATCATGCAGGCCCTGAACGAACTCTCTTCTCCAGAGGAGAAACTGGAAGCTCTGGTCAGGAAGTATGCTGAACTGGTAAGGAAGCAGCTGAAGTTTTTAGTGTTGCTTGCTGGAAGTATTTATACTGTTTCTGGCACTGGGTCTTTAAAATTCATAGCAAGTACCTCTCCTTGTGTTCGCAGGCGGCCTTGCGGCGCTGCGATGTGCAGAGGTTGAGTGCTCTGCAGCAGAAGTTGTCCGTCGTGCTGGAGGAGCGGCAGCAGCTGCAGGCCGAGTATCGCAGCAGCATCGCAGCTCGCAGCAAACTGGAGAGTCTGTGCAGAGAGCAGCAGTCATTCTACAATGTTCTGAGGGTGTGGAGGATGTTTGCATTTACTTTGGCACAGCAGGAGAAGCTATTGAGACATAATTTTTAATCCACTTTCACGATAAGCACAAACCGTATAAAAACACAATTTAAACATCTCAGTGTTTTGTAGTTAGTTAGATGGTGGTTATTATCTGGAAGAACTGATTCACTTGTACAGGAAGAAGGAAAGTTGAAGCCTGACAGAACTCTGTTTCTTTCACCTTCCTCTTCTTCCATTCACTTCTCCCCGACTGCCACCGCTACCTCCTCCAGGAGGAGACTCTGCAGCGCTGCAAGGAGGACGAGGAGAAGAGAACAGAGATCACCACCCACTTCCAGAGCATGCTGGGTGAGATCCAGAGCCAGATTGAGCTGCACAGCGCACGAAATGAGAAGCTGTGCGGTGAAAATGTCAATCTGACCGACAAGTTGGAGAACCTCATGACCCAGTGTGAACGGAGGGAGGAGGTGAGAGGTCACAGGTCAACATTACACATTAAAATGTATTTTCAGATATCTTTGAATAAAAAACAAAACTTTAGAGTTACTTCAGATGAGTTTTTTCTTTTTGATTCATTGGTAAATTGATCCATTGATCCACCCATCCATTCTCTTTAGCTTATCCAATTGAGGGTCGCAGGGGGGCTGGAGCCTTTACCCAGCTTTCATAGGATGAAATGCTTGAGAAAATGATATGAAGGTAAATTCTTTCCTGTTCTCCTCCGTCCTGCAGAGTTTGGAGAAGATCAACAAGCATCGTGACCTGCAGCAGAAACTGATTGAAGCCAAACTGCAGCAGGCCAACGCTCTGCTGACCGAAGCTGAGGAGAAACACAAAAGAGAGAAGGAATACGTGAGTGTGCCATTGCTTCCATTGTAACCAGTGAAGAAATAAAGGATACGCCTTTGTCCCAGCATTCTGAGAATTCACCCAGAGCTCTCCAGATATCACTTATGTCAGTTTATCTACATGTAAACAAACTTTGGCATGTCAATTCTAAAAGGTCATATCAATGAATATCATTAATGGTATTATATGTCTGTTTTTAAAATTCCATTTAAACATATTTAATGTGACTTCGGCACAGCAGTCTTATTGCAACATATTCTCATCTCCGTGTGTCAGCTGCTCCAGTTTGGTCAGATGTTTCCTTTTACATAAGCGATGCACTGACACTGGCAAAATTATCCACCAAGACTTTAATGATCTCATTTTTCTCAAGGTTCTGGGAAAACTGGTGATTTGAAATAAATGTTTTTTTTGTTTTTTTTTTACCAGTAACCCTACAAGCTGGAAAGTAATGAGTTGGGTGTCACAGACCCATCTCACTAATGCAATAACCACGACACTTTGTGCATAAAGGCTTTGACGGTCAGGGGATGAGAACGGGCTGCTTGCTGTTAGCTTGATAATCAAGATGAATTTTCTCTAAATCTGTTTTGAAGGCCATGCAGATTAACTGTATACTGTCTCTGTCACCTTAGTTGCTTAGGGAGGCTATTGACAAAACAAAGAAATGCTTCGCTATGAAGGAGCAGGAGCTGGCCATGAAGAAGAAGGTAAAGAAACGTCTTTAACGTCTGGCTCTGTCTGTTCTCTTCTAACCAGTTACTGGTTCAGGCTGCTGAATGGAAACTGCAGGCTCAGACACTCAGAGAGCAGGGGACTGTCATGCAGGCGCAGGTGAATATTCACTGACTGAGGCTGAGTCAGGCAGATTACTGCAGGTGTCACACAAGACCACAATGAGCTGAATGCACTTATTTTGTGCATGACGGCTTAAAACGTCTCCACACTGTGAGGAATAATATCAAAAAGCTCCTGTTCTCTTTATTAATTATATAAAACAAAAATAATTATTGAATAAGCTATCTGGAAAAGCTGAATTTATTAAAATGCATTTGAAAAAAAAAACACTTTTACAGAGAAATGCATATATGTAAGTCTCATTAACATCTTTCCGTCTAGTGCAAATATACTTAGAGTATACTTTGAATACTGCATCTTACTTGAATGTGGAGATTTAGTCTGGGCCTCAAAAATCAATACATAGGAAAAAATGACTGCAGTTAAGTTTAATTTGTTCTAAATTTGTCTAACCAAGATCTGTTTGAGGTTTTTTTGGAGGTTTTCTTGCAGGAGCAGTGAATAAAGCTTGATTTTAGTTTGTCGTCATATTATTTGAATAGAAATTATGAGGGATCTGCTAATATAAACGTATCTGTCCTATGACTCTGACTTATCAGCCTTCTCCTCTAACCACAGCTGACCCTGTATGGTGAGAAGTTTGATGAGTTCCAGGCAACTCTGGCCAAAAGCAATGAAATCTACGTCCGCTTCAAAAAGGAGATGGAAAATGTGAGTTTTGACCTGTGTGTGTGTGTGTGTGTGTGTGTGTGTGTGTGTGTGTGTGTAGGGTAAATGGGGACAGTTACTCTCATCTTTTATGTCGGACACAATAAGTGCAGAAATTAATTTGTGACGATTAAAGAAAACCCCTCTTACCAGAATTTTTGCGTGTGTGTGAGATGTAAATGGATGGTTGTTGCTCTAGCACGTTTTCTTGACTTTGGATGGATCTGACACAAGTCTGATTCGTAGATTTTATTTTATTTCGTGGTTGTTGTTGTTTTGTTTTTTTAGATGTCAGACAAGATGAAGAAAGTGGAGAAAGAGTCCAATCTGTGGAAGACGAGGTTTGAGAACTGCAACAAGGCTTTGACTGATATGATTGAAGAGGTAAATGTTTACGATGCACTACCTGGAGAATTTAATCACAATTGGAGAGAGACACCTACAGGCCTTGGTTAATCCTTTTTGAATCCATGTGGTGCCAGTGCCTTATCGATAAAAACACGATTGTTCAAATTTGTACAAATTTTTTGGCCCCAGCACAGGACCGAATAATTGCTGGATTCATGTATAGTATTTCCTTAGATTCCGTTACTCTTTTTTTTACACAGTGGCCAATGAGTAGACACTCCTCCAATTTATTAGCTAATTCCTAAGCTGTCAGATTTAGTGCCACAGTAGAGGTGCCTGCAAATCCATGAATTAAATTCCATTTTATTTATACAGCATCAAATCACAACAACAGTCGCCTCAAGATGCTTTATATTTTAAGGTAGACCCTACAATAATGCATACAGAGGAAAACCCTGAATCTGGTTAGATACCACATTTCTAAGATTTTCAGGGCAGAGTACAATGACCTCAATTTTATCTGAATTTAGAAGCAGAAAGTTGGAGATCATGAAATAATCCCATCTATAAATGTAAATATTTAGAGAAGTGTTTTCATGGGTCCAACATATTAGCTGATAAAAAAAGATAGATACAATCAAACTGACTGATCCAACACACAAGCTAATCCATTTTCCAATTGGTCCTGGTACAAATGGGGTCTTGGGCCATGTTGCACCAGTGACCTAATTTAGATGATGACAGCAAAGCATCACCAAACCAAAGATCCTTAGCGATTCATAAATACCCTACTCAAACAGCATCGTCTTTTTATGGTGTCATCTTGTCTAATTTTCTTCATCCCTTCTTGTTCTTCAGAGAACAGAGAAAGGTAGAGAGTACGATCTGTTCGTCCTGAAGATTCAGAAGCTGGAGAAGCTTTGTCGTGCCCTCCAGGATGAAAGGAAAGTGCTCTATGACAAAATCAAGGATGTTCGCTACTCTAATGCCAACCTTCAAACAAAGGTCTTTGGCATCTCCAACCTCAATAACAAGCCTGAGGGTGCTGACGAATCTGCCCTACTGACCCCTGATGAGATGCAGGAAATCGAGGAGGAGGACCCGGTTCTGACAGAGGGCATGTCCCGCCTGAAGGAGGAGCAGACCAAGCTGCAAGAGTTTGCTGCCTCCCTGTTGACGACAACTGTTGACACTGAGGAAGAGGAAAATAATGAGTTAGACCTTGAAGAAGATCTAGTTTCATCTGCATTTTTCCATTTCAAAGCAAAACCTCAAGTCAAAGAGGGTCTGGATTCAGTCCCTGGGCAGGTGGAAGATGTAAAGTCAAAAGCATCAGATTCAGAGCTGCCACAGCCAGTGAAGGTGGAGGAGGTTCTAGATCAGGCTGTGCCTGCTGCAGAAGCCACAACCACTCAGAAGACAACTTTAGAAACAGCATTAGATCCAAATACAGAGGCGATAAAGGTTCAGACACAAGTTGAGGCTGAAGAGGCGCACCAAGCGGAGCCAGACGCAGAGATCCAGCATACAGTCGCACCTGTTCCAAAACCAGAACGAGACAAAGCTGAAATAGGAATGGAGGCAATGAAGGCTGAGGTCCTGGAGGAGACCGGTGAGATTACACCAGGGGCACCAGTGAAAGATGAGAAAGACCAGCAGCAGTCCATTGAAGCTACATCAGCATCAGACCCTGAGAAAGCCAAGTTTGATCCAGAAACAGACGCAATAAAGGCTAAGATCCAGGAGGAGTCCAGTGAGGGCAAACTACAAGTGGCTCCGCAAAATGATAAGGATCAGCAACAGCCATCTGAGTCTCTACTAACACTAGAGACTGAGAAAACTAGGGCCTCTCCAGCAATGGATGCAGAAGAAATGAAGGCCGAGCTCAAGGAGGAGATCAGTGAGGTCAAGCCAATGGTGCTTCTACAAGACGAGAAGGATCAGCAGCAGATAGCCGAACACGTTCAGGCACCAGAAGCAGTCTTAAAACCCTCAGAGTCAGCCTCATCTTCTGTGAACACTAAATCAGCTCCATCCTCTGACGCAGACCCCAAGAAGCAGGTCCTGAAGAAAAAGAAGAAGAAAAGTAGCAAGAATGCCAGCTAAAGTTACAGTGTGTAGGTGTGTGTGTGCTGTTATTTGGTGTTAATATGAACTTTTGCAATTAATTCATTTAAATGGTAGTATCAGCTAAAGTGTTCTCTTCACTGTTATTCAGTCTCACCAAACATCAACAAATGTATTTTACAGTTTGTTAGAATGAAGATTTAATTAGGCCTGACATGTTGACCCATGGGTCTTCATGAGTGGAATATTTTCTGGTAACTAACTGCAATGAAAAGCTAAAAGTGCCTTATGTAAGGCAAGGAAAGTATAGCCGCTGGCTGGAGGACAGTAAAGAGTATTTCTCTCCTAAACAAACAGTACTGTGTGCTAAAATGACTCGAATAATAAAAATGATAATCTGACATTTCTCTGGTCTCATTTACTTTCATTTACTTATGAAAGTCTTTATCCTTTTAAAGCTTCAATATCAGCTGCCATATCTTGTTCTATAGCCACATCTTATGGGTCTGTAAATCTATGGTACATGTGAGAAGGCATTTTGTCCATTATTTGGCCACTGCATTGTTAGTATTTAAATTTCCATCTAGGAGAATTGCCTTTTTCTTTTCTTTTTTTTCTTTTCTGCTTCATACTGAGTATTTTTTCTTCATTTTTCTTAAAATATACACCTTTGTTTGTTGAGATTTATGGGTGGTGGAGGGTCATAAGTGGATTTGAACTCAAATAAAGGGCACGTTTCGTCTCATTGACAATGATCCCCACAGGGTATGTCAATAGACTGGGGCAGGAGGCATCGACTTTATAACCAAAAACCAAGTTATTGCAGAAGTTGTTGCAGAATTATACCTTCTAACGTTTGCTTTACAAAAAAAACTGGAGCTTTTCCCAAATCTCACCAAAGAGCATCTGGAAATGAACATAAAATAAAAACCTGAATAATAACGTCAAAAATTAAGGGACCCCAGTGTGATGCAGAATCCATCTTATGGGTGAAAACCCCTAATCCTGGTCAGGTGCACACTAAAAAATTACACTACATAGGTACCACTGTGTGATGATGTGATATTAAGAGGTCCTTACAAAGCATGACTGCCTTGTAAGGACTGTTTGAAGTGCTGTTTGAAACGGGAAACAAACTGCTCACTACTGTGTCAAAGTGTGGTTTGTTTGGACCCAGCCATCCACCCTGAACATCCACCCTGCAGTGACACTGTCTCTGCAACTGTTGCTGATTAAAATAATGCTCGAAGTAATAAAGTATTTATACAAAGAGCCCCATGAGGTTTGTTTTTAAATAAAACACACACACATGCTCCAAATATGGGCCTTTATTTTGAAAAACACAGCAACAAAAATGCAATTTTGAGAGAAATGTGTCCACTTGTGCAGCTGGAAAAGCATAGTTCAGGCTAAAACACCAGACTTAACCATAAAATCAGCCTTTATGTCCTCATTTTAGCAGGTACAGCTTCCTGCACTGAGAAACATTCAGTAATACACTTCTGCAGTTGCAGTGCTTCAAAAATATTCAGATGTGAAGGGTTATACGTCTTAATATAATCAGAATGCAGTTCAGAGTTACAGCCAGTAGATGGAGACAGAGGTCTTCAAATTCTTAATTCAAGAAAAGAATATTGAAAAAAGAAAATCAGTACTACAGGTGATGTTTTTACTTTACTTAGTGTAACTGTGTGATTATGTAACTATGAATACATTTAAATTAGTCCAGTTATTCGATATTTACTTGAGGGTCCAAATACATTTCTACAGATATTTATTAAGAGACATTTCCTGCAGATATATGTCCTTTTCTCTACAAAACGAGTTAGATTCTGTGCTGTGGGCTGAACAATCATTATTTATCCTTCTGAGCATGAGTTCAATAATAGGTGGTTCAAATGTTCATGCAAAGCTTTTGACTTGATCTAAAGTGACTTCAATCAAATTTGATAATGGAGTAACTAAAATGCTTTAAACATAAATGCATGCAGGGTCGTGTCTCTAATGAAATACATCAGAGACCACAGAAACCTCATGACGTGGAAGTTGGCTTACAAGATAAGAGGGAGAGATTCCTACCTCTAAGACTCACTTCATTGCCATATTTTGTGCATGAAAAGAATTATTGATAATTAAAAAGCAAAAACACTAGAGAACAAAGGGTTTTATAAAATTAATTTAAGAGCTTAAAAGGAGGGCAGATAAGGGAGAGAGGGATTTGATTCTTGCCAGAAGTGAAGTGTTTTTGAAGATTTTCGACCTTGTGGCAGAAGATAAGAGCTGGATTAAGGAGTATGCGCATCTGTGCGAAAGACATTCTCATCATTACGTTAGCGGTTAGCTAAGTAATAATCATGTCCTTGAATATAGTTCATCACAGTGGGCGTTACCCAATCGCTGGGAAGGGGGCCTTCAGAGTCTCTGTCTATTTAAATTATTATATAATTAACTTATTTCCATATTTGATGAGGTTCTCCCTGCTTTAACACTCTTTGAGGTTTGGTTTTTAAATAGATACAAGCTCTCAAAACTATTGAATCATTCTCAGCTTTCATTAGGACTCCTTTTGCGCTCCATGTCTTTAAGCTCATTTCTTATAAAAAACCGAGCCCACGGGCTCTCCGTATCCCCCAGCACCATTTAATTGAATACTGCAGACAACAATCATGTTTTTCATGCCTGGATGTTACAAACTGATTATTTTATTGGAGCTGAAAGAATTTGAACCATTTTGACATTTAAGTTTTTGTTTGCCTGCAAATTTTATTAAATATTCTGTCTTTGAATATCTTGTTAATTACTTTGCTCCCAGTAACAGCGTTCAACATGAATCATATAGGAAGGTACCTTGCTGCTAAAGAATGCTGCTGAATATCCTGTTCCACATGAAACCGTCCACAGAAAAAGGTTAGACCCATAAAGACTTTCTTCCTTTCGCTCTCTGTGGGATTTATCCTTTCTGTGCAGAATGCTACGTGCCAGCGAGCATCCAGAATGGGTGCTTTCACTTGTCATTCCTCAGTCCCACCTATCTGCTGCCTGATTGGATCAGTGTCCCGCTCCCTGCTCCAGCTTCATCATCTCACCTGCTTAACAAAGAAGAAGCTAGACTGTTAGAGAGGCTGGATGGGGTTACCTGTCCTTTGTTTGTCTGCAGTGATCATTAATTTAAATGCATATTGTGGTATTGACAGTGCACACAAACAGAGACCGCTGAGTTGTACCTTTGTATTTGTACTGAAAGGCTTCCTGTAGCTGTGAAGAGCCTCTCTGTACTTGAAGACTGAAGACTCTTTTTGGAGAGATTCAGGGTTAAGGGTCCTAAGTGTTTGTAGGATGTCTTTGGTGACATTGTGAGTGTGACTTAGGTTGTGTGTGTGTGTGTGTGTGTGTGTGTGTGTGTGTGTGTGTGTGTGTGTGTGTGTGTGTGTGTGTGTGTGTGTGTGTGTGTGTATTTTAATCGAGCCAACAGGAAGTTGCAAATAATAGCTGTCACGTTAGACAGATATTGATATAAAAACAGATTTTGCAAATTATAGAAGTGTTTCATGTTCCCATTTTCTAGAACTGAGAGTCAGACAGAGCTTTGGATATTATTATCAGCCTTAACCTTTAAATTTGATTTACAATCTAGTTAAAATCTTGACATTCCCAGAAAGAAAAGATTCAGACGAGTTGACTTTTGTCATCCTGATGCTGTTTTCCTGTAACTTGATTTCAAGTATTCCAGTACATATATACTGCCTTAATGTGATCGTTGAGGTAAACTAAAGGTCAGTTTCTGCAGCACTTAGACCTCCATTTCATATGAAGAGGGAGTATTTGGATGCTTGGATAGGATTTAAGCTTCGAATTGTGACCATGCTCAATGAGAAACTGCAGGTGGAAAAGTGAAGCAGCACACACTCGTGCCTATCTGCAGGAAACATGCAGGATGGGGGTTTCTCTGTGTGGCTAATCAAACTGAGCTGCTTTTTCAGAGTGATGAGCCTGAAACACATGGATGTGTGAAATTACACTGACAGGCAGAAAGAGAACAAGGAGACATTAATGTTTTACCTGCTGACCTCCTTTTAATCCCCATGAATGAAAGCCTTCCTGACTCCTGCTGCCGGGAGCCTTCATTAATAAATCATCCCATAAAGTTGGGACCCAACACAAGTGTGTAACATTAACCTCCACTCATCTGGAGTCTGTCCAGCAGGTGTTGAACCTGCTGCTGGGATCAACCCTCGTTCATATTACATACATGTGAGTAACAGTGAGGTCCAGCACTGAGCCAGCTGACTCCCGAGGTGCTGGATGGACAGCAGTTTCTTCCACACAAAAGGAAATCCACCTTTTCCTTGATGGCCCTGGATTTGTTAACTGAGTCACTGCCATGCTTAAACAGGAAGGGGCCTTCCCCTGAGTGCTGAAATAAAGATGTAAGCACACTATTGTCTGGCACATCCGTCAAAATGATTAAGGGGTGCAAGCTCCAATTTGGACCCCATTGGTAAAGTGGCACCATTAAGTCTGCATAATCAGCTTTTATCAGTGGTGGTGAAGTGGGCTTAGCAACAACAACTTCTGTTTATACACAAAGCTTTTATGGAACTTAACAAACTTCTTTAGAAAAATATTTTTAAGCATGGGAAACACTTTGGCACTTGATTGGCTGAGATGAAGAGAAGGGAGTCCTCATCACTGAAGCCTGAAACACACTAATGTTGGTTATTACTAAATCTGCTGTCACTGTCTCATGAAACAGAATAAATCTGACAGTATCAATAATGTGTTGCTTTCTGCTCTGCCTTTTAATTCTTTGATTTAGTCTCCTGAAGTTTTTGACTTGTTTTCAGGTTTTATAAATGTATTTCCTCAGTAGCACCAAAATACATTACAGGAGCTCTGGGAATCTCCTCCGGGTTGGAGGTCAGTGGAAATATTTAATGCACCGGGATAAGAGCATTTTGGAAAGACTGACTGTAAATGGACTTTAACTGTAAGTTTGACAGACAACCAAAATTAATTCTACAAACGACCAAGGTTCATATGCGTTTTGTGCAGATTTAAATACTAAATTCAGCATTTTATGTAAAAAATAGACAGTACCCAATTTTTCAAACACATAATTTTCCAATAAATGCAATTGGACATTTAGTTACTACTAAAAGGTTTATATCATTTTAGGGTTGAAAATGATCTTGGTCTTAAAGCCTAAACAGATATTTCATCAGCACAGATTGTCCTTTGAGTTGTTCCTTGTAATTTCACTCAATTAAAAGAAAAATGACGAAAAATATGATCTTTTAAAAAGTTGTGATTGGATCAGCTGCTCCTTTGCCAAATCTCCTGAAGGCACAGACATGCAGGCGGCAACAGTGGCAACATTTGACCATAAATCACCTGATCAGCAGGAGAGCAACGTTAAAAAAATATCTTGCTTTTTATCTCACAAAGTTCAGCTTTTTTTTTTCCAGCATGGGGAACAAGTAGATAGTGATTTATTGATAAGAACACAGATGAGTATTTTGCTGTAGGACTGAGGTTGTGTCAGCAGTTTGGCTTCAGAAGCTTTGGAAACAAATCCCAGTCACGTTATTCCATGAATTTGTCGTTTGTCAAAGAGCATTTACTGACCCTTTATATTTTTATTGGAAAACCTTAGGTACGATATCATCAAAGAGAACTTTATTTTAAATAATTATGACTATAGAACAACATTTTACTGAATAAGCATTGTTTACAGTGTTTCAACACGTTGGTATAAGAGTTATTTAACAGTTTTAAGTAAATCTATCTTTTGGAAGACCTGCTGGATTTGTCATACATGACATGTACACAAACATTAGACATATTTGATAATTATTTTATCTTTTAGTTTATTAGTAATGATTAATGGTTTGTTTTCTGAAGTGAATATGTAGTAATGATAGTAATTTATTATTATTAAATTATTTATTGTTATTAATGTAGTAATTTATTAGTAAATCATTCCGTATTTAAAAAAGTGTTTCAACAAAAAATTACGCCTGTTAATCATATTTTGTAGTTATACAAATGGCATTCAATTGGCTCTTTGTTCTGTAAAATGTAGTGCTGCACATGTCTGCCAAAATCAGCCTTGCTGACCGCCATTGGCATTTTAAGATGACATTTGTGAACAGTTATCTTAATGTTTATCTAGTGTCACGTTAATCTAAAGGTTAACAATCTGATGAAGAGATGATAAAAATCTAAAGAGTTCAAACTCTTCTTCGAGTATAAAAGTCTGATAGTGGTGTCAGCCCAGACTTTCAGTTAGTAAAATAGGTGTGCAAATAAACAACTTGTTTAAGCTCCAAACTCTGAACCATCATTTTGATAAGAAAGCAGTAACTCCTCCATTGTTTGTCCTTCCATCGTGTCCTCTTTTTTTTTTTAATCTAAGGAGAGCTCGTGAACTATATTCCAGCAGTGAACCACGAGCCTGTGCATGACTCTCAGTCTGCGATCTTTCTTCAGAGCTCACAGTGTAACCATAGCTGAGACTCGAGGGGATCAGTTTCTCTATCCGACTGCTCCCTTTGTTTGTTCATGTCCTTGTGTCGTCTGATGGAACCCCAGGCCAGTAAAAAACCCTTTAAAGAAGTCAAATTCTGTCCAAATATCCTCCAAACTTCAGGCAGATTTTTTTTGTTACTTTAAATCCTAAATTAATCTGTTTCATCTGTTGGGGATTTACATCAATCTTTGTTACAGTAAAGCACCTCCATCTACAGATGATGGTATAACTGCTTTTGAAGCGTGCTTCAGAGCGGAAGATTAGTTCGAGCTAACGTGTCTGTTCGCCTCTGTCAGACTCATGCTTCTGTGACAGCTCCCGCTCTCAGAGGAAATCCTCACCACAGCAGGTGAGCTACAGATCAGTGTATCCTCGTCTAATTTTTCTATCTTTCTAAAAAACTGGATTGCACTTTAATCTCTGCTTTTCCAAACAGCTGTTTGATGGTTAAGACTTGGTATTGGGGATCAAGTCTCTATTTAAAGTTGGTAGAGGTTATTGGGCCTATAACCAAAGTAAAATCTGTAATTGAATACACAGAGTCTTTAAAAGAAAGACAAGATTTCTGATCCTGGACGATTTCTTGTGTTTATAGTGTGAGTAGGACTGCAGGTCCTCCTTCATGACCTGTACTTCCTGGAGTACAGGTCATGAGTTTTTCCTTCCCACTGTCGCCAAAGTACTTGCTCATAGGGGGTCATATGATTGTTGGGTTTTTCTCTCTATGTATTATTGTAGGGCCTTCCTTACAATATAAAGCATCTTGAGGCAACTGTTGTTGTGTTTGGCACTGTATAAATAAAATTGAATTGAATACATTAATTTACTTTATCAGTACTTGGAATTTCCATTAAACAAATTCCTCCAAAAACCATCAAAGAATATAAATAAGGTTGACAGCAGGTAGTTTACTATGAGTCAAACATTAGCTAACCAGATTTGCAGTCAACCAACCACGTAAAGAAAGCAGAGCACATCATCTATCAGTAGAAGTTGGCAGAAGCTAACAAGTTACCAAAGAAGCTAAAATGGCACCATTTTTAGTGAATTAGAGCTCCATTAAAACTGGAGACTCAAATAACTGGACTAAATGAAAAAAATGAGAACACAAAAAAACAAAGAGAGAAACTCATCTTAAAAAAAAGACTGTTAAGAAAAACAAAGACACAAAACAATACAAATAAAAATGGTAACAACTAAAAGATGCAAAAAAAAAGGCAAAACCAAGATCAAAAGAAACACATTGATTCAAGGTAAATGCTAAATGAGTACAGATGGATGTAACCAATTAATATGAGCGCCTGTAACGAAGTCACTAAATGACCACCCAAAGCTTCGACACTTCTTTCTTTGTTGTAATGTTTTCTGGTCCAGGTCGGTTGTCTCGTTTCTCTGAAGGCCGTGTGGGGGTGGGGTTCATATCTTTGTGTTCCTCCTGTGGATGTGTGTCTCTGTATTGCGGTGTCCTGTCATTATTGATGCAGTGTGTAATGGTGTTGGCTGTATTGAGCTCTGTACAGTTCAGCGCGCTGCCGATGATGTGTGCCTGGACTGATGGAGACATTATCTGCTGGATGCTACTGCTGCCTGTGATGAACACACAATACAGCTAAGCTTTACACACAGGGCTGTGCAGCACACTGTGGCCATTGTTTAGGGGTTTTTTTCTTATAATGTAAGATTTTATTTTAAAGTGGTCGTGACCGGATCAAGCTGCTCACTGTGCCTGTAATTCTGCCTTTCAGACCTTCAGCTCAGAGCAGTCTGACATGCTGCTCAGTCGTGAGTTTTTCCACGCTGCTATCAGACCCTTCAGCTGTGTCTCCGTCCTTTTAGTCTACAGACTGTTTCATGTGTGGACACGTGTACACCCATGCACAGACGGCCACAGGAGAAGATCCACCCAAACTTTCTTAAATAAAATACTTGCATACGTGGAGCATGCCCACTGTCTCGAGCTGCAGCAGGACACCAGTTTGCTCTGTGTGGCCTGCTCCAGCATTACTATCCTGATTAATTTAGTTGAAGCATAAAAAGAAAAAAAGGGAGAATCGGATTATAATTCCACTAACTGACTCGTCAGGATAATCCCTCGAATAGGGACAAACTCACTAACAGCAACTTTCTTGAAGCTCCACTTAATTGATTCTCTATATGGCAAACATGCGAAAGGGAATGTTGCATATTTATCCTCCAGAGGTTAAATACCTGAGACTTCCACAGCTTCTAGAAACAAAGAAGCCTTTTGGATGAGAGCTGGAACATCATCATAAATTTTAAAAAAAGAAGAAGAAGAAGAAGAAGAAGAAGAAGTCCTCTAAATCGAGCACTGAGGAGTCCTGTTAATATTGCTCGGTGTTTGGTGCAGATCCCTTTGAAGTGTCTCCCTGAATGTTAAACTTGTGCAGTGTGAAGCTTTTTCTTTGGGCTTCAGTCTCTGGAACAAACTGCGACTCGGAGTCGAGTCAGCTAAATGACGATGTCTTCGTGTTGGAGCTGCTAACTGTGTGAAATCATTCAGCGTGTATAGTGCTGCTGCAGCTCGCCAGCTGCAAAACATTACTGCTGATGTTGATCGCTCTCCACTTAATCAATACTTTACCTCAGTTCACCTGCAGGCTGCTGGAGAGGAGATGCTCACAGTTACCTGCCACTGATCTTGGTTTTCACGCCAGAACCTTTACTTGAAAATTCTTCCTTGTTTTTATTTTATTATTTATTCCGGCATAAATGTTATCGCTCAGATGCCATTCTTTTTGGACAGGCATTCATCGTTCCCAGAGGATAAGGAGGGTGAGGGTCCGCAGTTGAATTTAATGTCTCGTGAAGTATTGGATGGATTGGCTTCATTTCTGGCAGGCATTCAGAATATGCTGTCATCTTCAGATTAAACCTGAAATTTTCAAATTACATTTGTTTAAGACCAAATAACAGCTCAGGTGGATTTGGTTTGGTTAGGGTACCTGCACACTGTAAGAGTCCATCAGTACCGTGCAATAATGTTTAATCATGGTCGCAGAATCTCTACAAGGTTTACCGTTGTTGAAGTCATGATGTCTTGTTTTGATATTTTTTTTAACAACCTAGTGTCCAGTGGCCATGATCAAAGCAATCACAAGCAGGTTTTTAGTGCAGCACTGTGTACTACTTTGAAATCAGTGTCATTAAAATACTGCCACCAACCCCTCACCAGTCAGGAAATACACATTTTTCCTTAGATACCAATGGTCACCTACCATCCTCTAGGCCTGCGTAACCGGGTCCTAAACTACATTCTCAAAAATGTGTTGAAGGAAACAAATTTTTTAACAACAACTCTTGTTTTTGACTTCCTGAAAAAGTTTATATATATAAATTAGACAAATTCTTTATAAATTTGTGCATTTCTAATCTTTAAAACACATTTAAGAAAATTTTGGTTTGTTTTTATGAGAATATATATTTAAGGGTCATTGGATACAAAGATCATTGTAAAATGCAGAAGCCTTTTAAGTTCGTGAAGTCAAGTATTTGAATAAACATCACTTATGTAACAAACTTTTACTCATTTTGTCACCCAGTCCAGTCGAGGTGGTGTGTGTGTGTGTGTGTGTGTGTGTGTGTGTGTGTGTGTGTGTGTGTGTGTGTGTTGCTCTTTATTCCGTCATTACATATTTTAGTATTTTTTTCCGCAAACACATGGATTTGAGCAGGAAAGCTTAAAAGCCATGTTACATCAATTTCCTCATTATTCTTCATGTATAAACAACAAACAGTGCTGAAGGTCCTCGTCCCGCTGCGGTGTGACGACTAAACTTATGTTTAAACTGGGACATTTGGCTGCTTTGTTTTGAAAGATTTTTAGTTTCCAGCATTTTATTTTCGAAATAAGTCACATTAAAAACTCTCAGCTTCCAGATTTGACGGTTTTCTTTGAACATTACATCCAAAAAGGCTTGTATCCTGACTCTTCTGCTATGTAATGCAGTATTATGCTTGAGCTATTTCTGCTTATTATGAATAACCTTTCAAGAAGAGTACTTAAAAAAAAAACGGTTCACAGGGCAATGATCACAGAGCCAAGAAACTAATCCCAAAATAGGTCTGGAAGCCACTGCACAAGTAAAATCACTGCCTGTTGGTTTCTGCCTGAATGTGAGCCAGATTTAGTTCAGTTTTACCGAAAAGATAAAAACAAGCTGTCAAAAACATCCTCCTCCTCCTCAGTGATATAGCCTTCACACCTGGTTTCATACTCTCATTCAAAGTCTTCCTCCTCTTCAAACAAAGATGTTCAGTCACTGCAAATCTCCCATTATCAAAAGACAACCTGCAAATTATACAGTTACATGCATGTGTGTGTGTGTTCCTGTCTATCTATCTTTGTGAGGACCGAAATCTGCATTCTACTATACTTGTGAGAACCGACAGTCACTTGTAAAGACACACACACCGGTCCTCACAAATTTGAAGGCATTTTTGAGGCTCAAAATGTGGTTTTAGTGTCAGGGTTACAATTAGGTTATGGTTAAGTTTAGGGTAAGGGTTAGGCATTCATTTTTAATGATTAGGGTTAGGGGCTAGGGAAACCATTATGTGAATAAAGGTCCTCACTAAGATAGCTGAACGGGCGTGTGTGTGTGTGCATGTGTGTGTGTCCTACTTAAGTGTTTGAAGGACAGTTTTCAGATGGATTTTTCAGCAGTAAAGTGCTGAGTGGAGCTCTTAGCCAACTGTCTCCTTATTCTTCACTTGTCTTCCATCCCTTCATCCCTCCTCCTCTTCCTCCTGCGTTAGCAGCAGCAGCACTAACTCACATTACATTTTGGTTGTATTTTTTTGGACTGCTGTGCCATCTAATTTAGCTCACTTAATATTTTTTTACCCTCACTTCCAACTTTAAGAACACTTTCTGATTTGTAGGCCTTTGCAAAGCTGAAGCCTTTCCTTCATTTATTTGATGCTGAGGAGGTGATCCATGCATTCATTTCATCTCAGCTTGACGACGGCAGCAGCATTTATTCATGTGGAAGTCGGTGTTTAGTTTCACGTATGCAGCTGGTCCAGCTGCCCAGCACATTTTTTTTTGGCCCCAGTCAGGGTTTTTTAGTCACTGCATACACTGCGCTGATCAAGCCGTTCAACATCAGCGTCAGACCAGTACAGTAGCCGCTACTTATTACATTATTTTTTGTGTTACTGAATAATATGGTCTGTATAATTTTTAGCTAACAATGTAACACTAAATCAAATGTAGTATTTCTTTGTGTTGGATGTCTAAGCGTTAGCATAAAGATGACAGCACAGTGACTCAGGCTCAGTTATCTCTGCTTTTGTTGAACTTTGGTCAACTGGTTGGGGTCAACTGTCACACTACTGACGTAGATAATGGGTTGCTCCCAGGTAGGTGGAGGTCGCGTTTTCAGTGACAGATCATTGGTTCTGGACAGGACAGTTTGATCTTTTCTGCCATGTTCTTGTACCGACATTCAATAGATTACACTTATTTCGACAAACTTGGAGTTCGGTCTGCCATTTCTATTCTGTCTTCCTCGTGAAATAAGATCAAGTGATTTTTGCCCATAAAAAAGGAATGCTGGGTCATTTTTATGTAGGGCAAGTAACAGGAAAACAGTTTGACACCCAGCACTGTTCACCTGCACAAACCCTGTGAGAAAAGGTGGGAAGGCGGAGCACACAGGTGAAGGATAAGTCATCACAACCCAGGGATGGCTTTACCTCATTCATCCCTTCAATAGTCAGGTGAGGTTGGAGAACTGGAAGTTAAATGAGGAGTTCGGGGAAAGGATCAGTCAACAGATAACGAGTCACAAGATTCCAGCAAAGATCCCTGAAAGTTTTGTTTTCATAACATGATTCAAACATCATGCTTTGACCACTGATAGCACATACAAAACATACAGCAGCTCAAGCTACATAATGGTTCACACCAAATAATAAAACCATATGAGCCTGTCCCTGAGCTTCCATGTGAATCTGTGCATCAGTTTCCTGCGTGGTGGTCCTCGTTCCTCGCTAAGGTCTCCTAATGAAAACACTGCTGTGTACATGCCTCTGTGAACAGGGTTTCATCCCACTGGGGAGATTTGTTGGTGTAGAAAAAAGATTTTCAGTTTTCTTTGGAGTGAGCGTTGAAATTGAAACGTTGATGGTTCTTTCACCTCATCGCACACAAAAATGAAAATCGTGTTCAAATAAAGAAGGAAACATGAACACGATATAAATAAAAGCTGTGCCTCTGCATGTGTTACTATCTGACCATGGCTGAAATATAATTTTCAAACCAGCATGCATTGCCTCCGTGTTTGTGTACTCTTGGACTATATTTACGAGGACCATTTAAGGAACTCTTCCAGGTTAAACTTGGTTTGACGTGATTTGGACGTTTTACTTCTGAATGGATTATTTCAGCTGAATCTGCCAGCTTGTAGGAGACATTAATATACTCCCAACTCCATCCTATGTGTGTGCTGCTTATGTTTTCACCTTTACGCTCTGTTTAAATTAAAAACCAGAGTGTCAGCCTAAGCAGCAAACTCCAATAACTCAAATTAATTAAACAAGGGATTTGTAAGTAAATTAATCATGGAGTCTCTCCAAGAGTGGAAGGAAATTAATACAACAGACAAACATGTTCCCAGTTTCACACTAATGTCAAATAAGTTACCTAAAGCCTGCAAGGACTTAATTTTAGGTTTTTAATTGAATATTTGTTTAGAACTGGGAACTTTTATCTCTATTTTCACTAGCAGGAACCACATCCTTGGTAACGATGAGAGATGAGGGATGAGGAAGTGTGAATAGTGCTGTGGTTTGGGGAAGGCCTTGAAGGGGACTGGCGACGGCTCTCGGTCCAGGCAGATTCCCATGTACTAATGAGAAATAAATGGAGGAAAGGAAGAGAGGAGAGGAGAAGAGAGGAAAGAAAAGGGGGGGCAGGGTGGGGCATAAAAATGAGAACTGCAGGTATTGGAGAAGGGGGGTTTTATAGCCTGAGGCCAGAGGGGGCGTGAAGGAGGAGTGGTCCCGCTCCTGAAATTCAGATGATATCTCCACTACAATTACACATATTAGTGCATCTCAAAAGATTCAACATAATAAGGAAGTTTGTTTCTCCTACACTTTAGTAAATTCTGTATTTGTAACATTTTATTTAATACAGTATCTCCCAAAAAAGAATATTTGGGTCTAGTTTGGTGTACGTAACCAGAATCATTGGCGATGATCATCGACGCTCCTCAACAAAGGTATCTTAAAGCTTGTTATAGGAAAGTTGAGTGGGAGGGAAACATGTGAGAGGAGTTTCTAGAAAACTGGAGGTTCACAAGGAGTGGACAAAGGCCTGTGTAGGTGCACTAAGAGCCACACCACATCTGCAGGGAAAGAGTTGTAGCTGCCCCTGATGCCAAGCCCCTCCTGAACCAGAGACAATCTTTTGAAATATCAGACTGGCTTTATTTCAGAAAAACATGACAGCTCTTTTATAGAAAGACAGAAAATATTTCTCACTTTTCATGCACAACACACATCACATCTCTTTTTTTAAAGACATCAGCTCTTTTCACAATATTCATGACACCGGGCTGTTTGTCACAACTCCAACATGCTGCTGTGTCCCACTTCACACCTGATGGTTTGTTTTTGATACACACTGTGGTTTAAAACTAAAAGATGTGACATGATCTTGGATGGATTATGAAGAAACGGGCTCTTCAGGAAAGGAAACTCCCACAAACCTCCAGAAACCAGACACAGATGGTATTATGAGGCGTTTCAGTGTTGGGAGAGTCAGACTGGAACATTGTGCCTTAAGGCATTAAGGCAACAACCGATTGGTTTTAGGTCAGACTTTTCGTTCAAAATATTGTAACTCTTTTTGCATTGGAATTATTTCAGTTGAGCGAAAGGTTCAGGACAGATGTTAAAAAAACATTGCAAAACACATATCTGATGCCAGAGACAGGTTAGGGATCTGTCACTACAGACTTCTCATGTGCCTGCAATGCCTTAAACCTACTCAGGAAGTGAAAGCATTAGTAGAAAGATACTGTAAATAAGTCAGAAAATACTGAATAAAGTGCAAAGACTCAGAACTACAGTCTTAATGTCTCCATCACTGCTCAGACGTCCTGGTTTTTTTGACTTGTGTCTTTATGGTTCTGTTGTTTACTTTTTTTATAAATGCTCTTACCCGGGATAGACAAGAGACCTACTCAGTATTCCATCCACCTGTGATGGTGATGGTGAGGGGTTGCACACAGTACTTTCACAGACAACAATACAAGACTAACAGTGACAAAAAGCCACCCATACAGATGTTTCAGCTGTTCTGGATTTTACTGCATCCGTTCAGATTCACTAAAAATCTTTCAGTGATCCAGCTCTAGTTAAAGGAAACATAAGAGACTTTTAATGACTGTAAGATTTACTTTTTCCACATATTAAATTAAACTCGGCCAGAATTTAGGATTTCCCATGTTCGGCTGACCTGCTCTGTCCTGATTTACATGCTGAGACAGAAATCAGTGGGAAGCAAACAAACTCTGTTTCACCTTTCATAGGTAACAATTTACATACTATAGTACAACCAACTAACCTGCTAAGACCAATAATAAGCCTATTGTGCTAATTTGGCCTCAGGTTGTTTTTCAGATTTTATTTTCAAATGTAAGAACTGTAAAACTCTACATAGCAAACACGTTCATGCACTTTGTGGCTTCTAATTGTTCATGCTTTCGAGTCATTATCACCCCTAGACACCTTTAAACCAACAAATAATCTACATGTCCTGCTTTTTCAACCATATTTATCTTTTCTGAAGTATTAAATCTCGACAAGGCACCTCAGCGAGGCTCCTTCAGAGAGCCCACACCCAGCTCTCTGCAGCTCCGGGGGACATCACATCTCATGTAGCATTAAATGAAGTTTGCAGAGTGTGAGGAAGAAATCAATATCGATCTATACCAGAGGTTGACAGCTTCTTCTCTTCACACAATTCACCCTGCCTGAAGCTCCTCCTTTGTGAAGGAGCCTAAGATTGGACAAGAGCAGATAAATGCTCCCCGTTTGTGTTAATAGTCTTTGTGTCTCTGTTGTAGCTCAGCTTTGATTGCAGGGACGCCGTTAAAGCTAACCTTTGCAGCTTTTCAGCTCTAGAGGTGTCACAGAGACATTTTCTATAAGTCCTTTCCTGCCTCTGTTGGGAAACAACAGAGGCAGGAAAAGATCCAGGCTAGGAAAGCTCAAAAGAGAAGATAAGGAGAAACACAAAACTTTCAACCAGAAGTATCAGGTTAGTGTTTAATGCAGCTGAATTTACCAAAGGATTGTGAAGCTTTCACAACAGTAAACATGTTGTGATACCACAGACGTGCTGATGTTAGTGCCTTTCTAAAGACATCAGTAGTTTTAAGAGGTCACCTCCAGGTGCCGAGCTAAATGTTGTTAGTAGATTTATAAGATTCTTCCAGCCTTTGAACCAAGTGGTTTAAAAACATTAGGATTAATCAGTCAACTTGTGGAAGAATAATCAAAAAGTGTTGAAAAAGTTCACTGTATCATAAACCTTTTACACAAAGATTCAGATTTTCTCTTCCTTTAGTGTCTCGTTGTTTAAAGATTTGCCTCTTTTATCTTCAACACAACAGGACGTCAGCAGAAGTTATGATTTTGGATTTCTATTAATAATAATATTAGTTACAGCCTACAACCATCTTATCTTTTATATTACTACACAAGCATAAACAAATAAAACAGAAGCTATATTTTTTACAGGGAATTAAATTGCTTTGGCAAAGTTTCTTCACGTTCATGTTAAAATGTTGAGCACAGTCACTCTCAAACGACATGTCAGTGAGCTGTGCTTTAGCAGATGCTAGCTGTTTCCATCTGCTTGCAATATTAATAATAAGCTATGCTGAGCACCTCGTGACAGAGACTGATACTGGACTAGATCCACAGAGCTTCCAAAACTATTTCTTTAAGTTCCTGTTAATATTTCTACATGTTTTCATAAAATAGTAAATGTAAAAAAAAGATTATGTAAGGTTATTTAACTAAACTTTGGTATCTGCTGTTATATTTAGTGGAACAGATGTGATCATTAGCATCAAGCCCTACTTTAAAATGTCTGCCCACAACGGCTCAGCCCACATGTGGAGGATGCTTGAATAATTCCTTGAGACGTGTGGTCGGCTCAGTGGCACACACATCTCCCTCAGAGCGGCTGATTTTCACCGATTTCATTAGAAACTGTCGGCGAATCGCCTGGAGGAGAGCAGCAAGCCTCTCCAGTTTTCTGGTGCACCAAGGCCAGATAGTTTTGCTTCCTTAGTTTCTTTTCTGAACCTTTGAGCAGTGGAAGGTTGGGCTTGTTGTTCTACTCTGCAAAGCCAGAGCTAATCACACCACAACCAAACAGTCACTGACTGCAAAAATGAGCTTTCTTCAAATGATTTCACTGTTTTTATTTTGTTGATTATCCATAACCCACACGCAGACACTGTGGGGCACATGTCACTGTTTCTCTCTAGCTCCCATGATGTTATTGAGGCTGTCAGAGGAACAGTTTGTGTTTTTAAAGCAGATTATATTAAATTCTTTGTAACCAGTATTCTCTTCAAATCCAATCACGCCAATCTGGCGAACAACAGTTAATCATGAAGCCACGTTTTCTTACACCTCCTACAAATCTTTTCCCGAGCCATTTGTAATCCCGTCCCAAAATAACATATTAGGAAGGCTTGAAGAATGAAATAATCTCCAGCAAGGTGTGCGTTAAGGGATTCATATGCATATCACAAAAGCCACTGGAGGCTTCTTTGTGCCAGATGCCTCTGCACAGACCTCCCCGTGGGCACGAATTTCTACTGGAGGTAGAAATAATAAAAAAGTATTCACAGTGCGATCTGTGGAGCCAAGACGCTTTTCAGGGGAAGCGCCACAGTAAAACTAAGTGCTGTCATCAAATTACAGGTGTTCTGTCAAGATGATCAATCTCAGATTGTTAGGTGTACTGAACTGCTCATTTTCATTCTACTCTGCTGGTAAATAAACTTCCTTATGGATGAAGAAGAGACATCAATATTAAAGCCACCCGACCCTGCACCCAGTCATAGTCAAATGGCACAAAAAGCCTCATAAATAAGTCTTAGATAGTCTTAGATACATCTCTGGGAAAAAGCCTTCTTAAGCTAGCCTGAAGAACATCCTTGCTCGGTCCAGTCATTGTAATAACACTGGTGTGATGACAAGTGAAGAAAAGGTACTTTCACTTAAGCACGTTATGCTGTGTGGTGCGTGCTACCTGAATCACAGTCCATAATTACATCAAGCCTCGACATGAACTGAAATCAACATTAAAATTATTTTAATTATTTCTCCAGCGGACTTTGAAACGTCAAATAAAAATTCTGGAAACAATGAGAACTTCACAAAGCTTGTTTAGTGCAACCAGAACTTAAAATCATTGTGTCACTGAAGAAGGACTCAAAAGTGAAATAAGTGGAAATCAGAACTATAAGGCTTCAAATTATAATGTCTCATTTTTTGCAGCTGTATTTAATTGTATTCATACTGTGTAAACTTGTAATTACTTGTATTTGAAAACATCTTGTTTTATAATATATAAAGCAAAAAGAAACCTTTTTTAATGTACCTAGCTGACAAAAAAAAGCATAAAATGAAAAATAAATACAAGTGTTTAAAACGGCCATTATGCTCTTGTGTTTCCTTTTGGGCCATGGTGCAGTTTTTCAGTTGATCCTGTTTAAAGAAGCTATTGGAGTGTTTTTAGTTCTCTCTCTCTGTCCCTGTCGTTAAATGCATAAGCATAGCTAGTTGGGCTTCTGTGCTCAACGCCTGAACTGAAAGGCTGAGATGACCATACAAGGAATATCTGCGCTCACTGACATCATAAAGATCCAAGGATAGAAAAAAAAGTTCTGAAGTCTGAGCTCTCCTCTCACAGAGATCACCTTTACATACACCAACATTAGTTCTGAAACTTTGGCCGTTTTCTGTGAACATCCACCAGTAGAAGAACAACGCATATATAAAATTAAGGAAAAGACACAGAAAAGAAAATGAGACAGAAGCGGAGCGTGAAATGACAGGATTATTATTTCACTTAATGTTGCTAAAGTAAACACAGAAACAGGAAACCAGCAGTAAAATGTGACCGTAGACCTGCAGAGTTTGAGCTGGACGAACTCAAAGAAACCCGGAGTGATTACAGCCATAGAGTCGCTCGCATGCCCACAGCCAATCAGAAACAAGATCAAAGCACAAAACAGAAACCTTTAGTTGTGTTCAGCTCCTCCCTGATGGGTGTGATTTTCAAGTTTGCACAAGATGCACTCTTTTTCTACAAGGCTTGCTCTTGTTCTGCAAGCTGGAGACGCAATCCACATCACGCTGCCTAGCCCCAACCACCCCACCGCTGAGCCGAGGGACACGAGAGGCAGGATTTATCACTGACGGGCAGCTCTGCCCAAAGCTCTTCATCCACTTTTCTCCATCACTCATAAACAACAAAGAAATAAAGCACTCAGACTTCTGTGTGATGAAACAGAGTTTTTGGCACAAAAGATCTCGTCGAGGTAATTGAAGCAACAGCAGTGAACACGACCAACGAGCATTCAGTAAGCACTAAGAGGTTCCTGGCGTACATACAGTAGAGGTTCAGTCATTTTCTTCTTCTCTGGTTTCCTTGACGTTTTATTAATTTCCTTTTTTTTTTTTTAGTTCGGCTCTTAGTCCCACCCTCACGGACTTTGCTGCTCCATGTTTTCGATCAAGGGGTCTTTCTTTAGGAACTGCAGATGTCTGATGGACCTCCACACTCCGACATAGCTATCACTGAGTGACGTGGCAGCAGTGGTGTTCTCTTTGTGGAGGTGCTCCCTCTGCATCTCCAGTGCCTCTTTTTCTGTCATGACATGAGAATTGACACCTTTCTCACCTTCTCCCGTCCGCAACTGTCCGTTAGCCAAATGGGCCGTGGCTGCTGCCTCCTCCTTGTCGTCACTGCTCGGCACTCCTTCTGTCTCTGGCTGCTCTGGGTCAGATCCTGTAGTGGGACCGCTCCCGTCCAGCGGAGGTTTCTCTCTGTAAGGCTTGCCCGGCAGCCCGTTGTCCTTTCCCGCCACCTCCAGGTCCTCGTACGAGCTCTTCTTCTTTGTCTCGTAGTATTTAACCACACAGTAGGTGATGGAGCCGATGGTGTTCACCACCACACCGCCAATGAAAAGACTGGTGGGTGCAACGTCACTGAAGGCCAACATACCGACGGTGATGGTGGCGATGCTCTTGACCACACCAACGAAGCTGGTGGTGACAGCCGAGTTGATGTAGGTGCAGTGCAGCGTGGTGAAGTTCATGGCACAGCCAATGAAGATGCAGAAGATGAAGATGACCGTGATGTGAGGGTCCGTCCAGCCCTTGTATGACCAAATGTTGATGGCATCCATAGAAATGAAGGAGCACACCAGCAGCACCTGAGAGAAGCCGATAAAAATACAAAATGAGAAGCGAGAATAACGATGGCAGTAAAGTTTGAAAATACACCACTCCATACCGGTGAGGCCATGATGGCGATGGCGTACTGTGCGGTAAGCGGTCCATACTCGCTGTCCAGACTGGTTTTCTGGATCAGAACCAAGTAGGAGGCATGGATGATGACGGCTAAAACACCGGTGACGTAACCAAAGGGATCACCTGTGAGATCACCGGCACCTGCGGAGAAAGAATTTAAATCAAGTTTTTACATTTTTTTATTTCAACATCTGTAAAGTTTCTCTCGATTTTATTTACATGATATTTTTCTGAACTTTAAGTTCAGTATAACTGGGATATGGTATGTTTTATCCACAGCCTACATCAATATTAATACAACTTTTTGTAACAGGGCAACAAACAATAGCACCCTGTCGAGTGCCAACTGCACCTTACTTCAGATGCCCGCTAAGTCTACGTCCCAACATTGAAGGGCGGGGCTTGTTGGATCAGTTTAGGAAGTCAAAACAACTTCCGGTCAGGAAGAGATGGTAGACTGGGTCCAGTCCCTTCACAACAGCAATTCCCAGCAGCTTTGTGCTTTGTTAAATGGATGATTTTTTATTTATTTTTTATTCATCAAGACGTCTGTTTATTTGATGGGTAATTTGCTATAGTAACCTGAAACCACACACTGTCCGGGGAAAGCTTAAGTACACCCTGTAATTAAATTGCTTATAAAAAGAACTTCGGGCACAAATACTCGAAGAATTCATTATTTTCTCATGTGGTTGTGAAGGAATTTTGCAGGCATTCATTCATTCCACAGCATTTCGATCGTGTTGGGATCTGGACGTTGTCTGTGTCATTGCAGCATTGGGTTCTAGAGCTTTAACGTTACTGTGAAATGTTGAGCAGCATTTCTCAGACAGCTTCTCCTTCTGTGTCTGAGAGGTTTCCTTGTGTTTTAGCATATCTGTGATATCAAAAGATGGGAGATTGTGGGAGTTTGTAGGTGGGAAAGCTGAGGAATGAGGACAGATGATAAAGAAGGAAAGATGGAATTAATCCTGTGCTGAGCCTGTATGCTGGAAGCTTGACAAGGAAGCTTCTCATACTGAAAACAAACTACACTAACTGAAGCCTCGTCTGCCAGCGTGATGTCAGTGCTCGTGTTGTCAGTGAAAACCAACCAATACACTTGGTCAACCTGCCCATCAGATTTGGCAAACACACAGCAGTCACTTCCATTTTTTTACATATTCCATCTTTGGATTCATCCACTGCTGCTGACTGTCCCTTACAAATGCACAAGTTCCTCGTGTTTGAGAAAGTGGTGCTCATTGCTGTTAGAAAACTGCTGCATTTTTAAAGCACACAATAATACATGTGACTGTGGATATTTTTAATGTAATTGGCTTTGGGCTGGCAAGTCAGAAGTTGTTACTTAGAAACGCTTCTTGTTGGTAGAAATCAGGAAAAGACTAAAAACTACAATGAAACTCATTAGGAACTTGAGAAAGATGGTATTAAAATTATTTTTAAAAACCACAAACTTTAGTGAATCAGGTTCTGACTCATAACGACTTCCACTGTTGCAGTCGCATGCTTCTGTTGGCCCATCATCATCATCTGCAGCGATACAATGTTGCTCTTCTTCCACACGGCCCCTTTTCTATGTGAGCCTTTTAGAAATTCTTCAGTACTGGTGATGGTGCAGAATGCGCTCTGATCAGCAGCAGTGAACACCAACCATTTGTAGCATTTGCACCTTTAAAGCTCCATAGATGCACGATTTATTCCTGCAGGTAGGCGGAAGGATTTTTATACTACCTCCTCACCTCAGTGATGTTAATCCAGGATAGAGTGAATGTGACCAATTTTCCAATTCATTTAAATTCAATTCAGTTTTATTTAAACAGGACCAAATCACAACAAGAGTTGCTTTGTGGCATTTTATATTGTTATATTATAGCAGCTGTAAAAACCAGCTGTTTTAATAAAATCCGTTTTTTTATTAAAATGTTTAGCTGTTCCTTAAATTGATGTCACTAAAAGCACATAAAACAACCATTAGAAGCTACTTTATATGTTCATGGATGTGCAAACATTGCTCAGTGGGTTATCATAAAAACACCTTTAAACTCAGAGAGAATATATAATTTGCATTTTCTATTATTTTAAATCAAATTTAGAGATGACTATCCACTTCTAAAATAATTCACCACGTATAAGGCGCCACAGTTGGTCTATTATCTTTCAACTCAATGTAATTGGTGTAGCTGTTCCCCTAGGTGTTACAATCGAGTGTAGCATCCCTGATAAAGGATGAGAGGGGGGCTGGTAAAGTTGGATGGGGATCCTGTTCCATCTCAGGCAGCCATCAAAGCCGTTCGTGCCCACTAAGCACTTACAAATCCACAAAATTCTCACCAGCACTTTTCTGAGTTCATATGATTCAAAATGGGGTCAGGTATAATTTTCACAGAAGCTCAGCAGAGAGAATTGAGTGGATTTTCAAAATAAAAGCCCCATGCAAACTAAACACAGGTGTGCTCCTGGTGTGATCATCTGCCCCTTGTTAAGCATGTGTGATGTTTTTTACAACTTTTAGAATAAAGTTTAAAATCTGAATAAAGGCTCTGAGGTACAGTATGTGCCAACATACAACAGGAAGTAGACCCTGAAAAACATTCGGCTCAAAAGACTCGCTGCACAACAACATCAACCATCACAAAGGCTTATTAAACTTGGGGTGGGGGAAGGGGTCATAAGCTATCTCCCCCATAATATTAATCATGGCTGAAAGATGTGCCTCATACGCAAACTGTTGACGTGACAAACAATCCAAATGTTGCAGAGATTTGGCTAATCCACAAGGGACGCATGGAAGATGCACATCTTACATTTTTTTGCGAGAAGCAGTAATTATCATGAAGATTAAAACCCAGGATGATGAATCTGTCCATTAGATTCATATTCTGCAGAGTTCACAGTCCATGTTCCAGCAACCCCCCATCCAGCAGACTGGATTAATCCAGGAAATGAATTGTGCGTGGAGGTTTTTGTTTATGACTTCAGGATCGTTATCGCTAATGGAAGGGCAACATTTACTGCTGAGAATGATGATTAAAAGATCTGTATAAGACAGATAACTTAATGTTTAAACAGCTTTAACTGTTGTTGTTTTTAAGGATCAGCTTCAATATTTTCTTCTCCTTTATGAAAAAAACAAATACATTAAAAGAAGATGGAAAGGCAGAGTAAACAAGTTAACAGAGGGATGAATGAACAGCAAGAGAAGGCTCTTTAAAAAGTACACGCTACACCTTTGACATTTGACCACGGACAGATGGAGTTGACCTGAAACACTTGTGCTTTAGGAATAAGAGAGTGAGGGATTGTTTCCCACAAACACAACACAAGTTAAAAGCTGTTTGAGAATCTGTTTACGGCACATCGCTTTGGCTATGTGGGTGTTACAAGCCAACCAGCCAACAGCTTATAGGACTGTGGGAGCTGCTCAAAAATAGAAGAAAACAGGTTCCTGGCACAACTTCACCAACTTCCAAGGTGCATAAAGAAAAGCCAAAAATGTTAAAACTCTGACAAGCACTGATATAGAAGCATTCAAAATGTTTTTGCAACTATCCTAACACCTCTGTTCTTTAAGAAGGTGTTTAAAGTAATCAGACGGAGGCTATGTGGACCAGTCTGCCAATAATAGACATGACTGGAGTCTCCTCCACTCTTTAATTTTTTTAATTTTGCAAATCAACATCTGTTTCAAGGCACTTTATATTGCAAAGTAAAGACCTTAAAATGTTAACTCCCCAAAATTGAGACAATCCACTACAAATAGCACTCTGACAGTGGAAATGCAGAAATGCCTTTTACAAGGAAGAGATCTCTGGCAGAACCAGACTTGAATAAGGGCAGCTGTCCAAGGCAACCAGGTAAGGGTGTAAGGGGGAGAAAGAAGGAAAGCATTTTGATGCAAAGATAGACAATGGGACAAGCAGCTCTGGTGGGGTAGTGTGTGTCAGCACGTTAATGGGATGTGGAATATTCTTGGACTTGGGCTAAAACCTGTTAGCACGTTAGTAACAAAGACATAAACAGGACTATGGGCAGTACAGAACCCTGAGCACCTTAAACTGCCTCAGTGCACTAGTTTGTCACTAAGTGTGTGAGTGTTTGTTTGTGCTCACCAGCTAGCGCAGCTCCCCCGGTGGTGATGAGCACAGCGGTCACCACCCCGACAGACGGCACGCCGTTCCTGAGCACGCACACGCCAATGCTGAGCGTGAAGAGTGGCAGGCAGCGCTTGAACACGACGTACATGGGCAGGCTGAGGCCGCGCAGAGACCACAGCGTGAGCGTGGACTGCAGCGTGGAGAGGATACACACTGAGGCAAACTCCTGCACAGACAGGAAGAGACAAGCATCCATGGTGACACATTAACACACATTCACTTCACTGAGGACCTGACCACTTTACTCGAGTATCTTGAATGTGCTGGAGCAATAACAGAAATCTCCTTCCTGCTCAAGCTGATGCAAACACACATTCTCAGGCCTGAAACAGACTTGAAGTGTTTCCATGTTTCTGCGACTAAAATGAAACTTGTTTGCATCTACATAGCGCTGCCACAAACGATTATTTTGATAGTCGACTAGTCACCGATTATTTTTGCGATTAGTCGACTAATCAGATCATCCATTGGAGGTAAAACGTACAGCTTATTGCACCAGCAGCATCTGCTCTTATATAACTATCATTAGCTTACAGCTTTAAGTGTTTAAGGTGTGTGCTAACTAAAAATAAAGACAAGATGATAGTTTATTAAATGTTAATGACATTTGCAGATTGTTTCGGTGAAGTTTAATAAACTCAGCCGTCTGCTCCTTGCTCTCTAAAATATAACAAGACACTGGAGTATATTCTCCAGCATCTCACACTTCTGATAATCAGCTGTCTGCTTGACGTTTATTCAGCTGTGTAAAAACTATAACTTTAATCTCAGCCAAACAGATTTACTCAGGAACAAATGAAAACCAAAAAAAAGCCAAACGATAACATTTTTAAGTTATCTAAGTGACTTATATATCATGTTTAACCTGAGTAGCGAAAGACGGCGGTGGGTTTGAAAACGATTTGCGGGGAGTCCGGTGTTCTCACCGGCTCTAGTGAGCCTTGCCCCCGGCTCGCTATCGAGCTAGTGGGTAACGGACGTCTCCGAAAACGTCGGAGCGCTTTTGAAAATATGCGGTGTCTTGATAAACTGAGCAGATATTTGAGGTTTACACAGCTACATTCTCGCTTGAAAATATGTTAAACGTTTATTTTGTGACCCAGAAAGAATAATAAGAGTAATATTAAAACTAACTAGCTGCCGCCATTGTTGGAAACTGAGCAGGGCCGTGCTATGAATTCTGGGATATGTTGGGCCACGAAGTATACACCCAACCCATCCTTCAAATCTGGGGAAATGAAGGGCGCATTTGTCGGAGTCTTCGAATTTGAGCAGTCTTCGTCGTGTCGCTGTAATGTAATTGGCCTACAAATGCGGGCACAGGAGGATGTGGTTCCTGAATTTGGACACAGCTACGATACCGGACACTGCTTCTGCAGTGTGGTCAGTATTCAGATACCTGGATAATATTCGAGCGGCACAGTATTTACCACTCAAAAACACTGAGGGCACTGCACTAAAGAACTCCACTTTTATGGTAGTAGTGTCAGTAAATCGCTACACTTCAGAACTCCACTTTAAGTACAGCATTTCCCCTGAAATGTAGCAAAACAGAAATGCCTCAGATTTACACTGAAGTCCAAAAATCTCAGCTAAATCTAATCTAAATCTGCCTCCTAAAGCAGCAGTGAGTGCAGCTGGAGTTAATGTGCTGTGCCTGAACGTGTAGTATTTGTACTTTCATCCAGAAACACTCGTTGTGTTCGACGGATCAGGCCTTGGGTCTCAGTGGACTCTAACCCACAGCCTCTGTTTAATGTACATCGACTGTCATCATTTTTCACTGTCGAGGAGGCGAATCGTACAAATGCAAGCAGAGGTGGAATGACCGCAGTCGTGTCTCTGTGTTGTTCTGATGCCTCGTTTATACCCTGTTTCACTGAGTGAGATATGGGAGGCCTGTTCTATGTAAAAACTCACATTAATTATGAATGATGAGGATGGCAGCTCCAATACAGTGTTTAAACTCAAAGATACAGCTGAAGTGAAGAAGAACATTAATAATAAAATAAAGATAAATAGACTATAAGCATCCAGTATGATGAGTTCAGTTCTCAGATCTGGACGTTTTTAATGAATAAAAAGAATCTTGTGAACAAAAAAGTCGTTGATTTCTGAAAAGCTCCTATTCCTAAAAGCTTTGGCAAACACAAGCTTTGAGCAGGTGTCATTTATTTATTCTAATTACATTGTTTTTAATGATGAAGTAGTAAAAACTGAGCCCGTCCCCAGAGACTGCTGAATTAAACCTTACAGGGTTTAAAGGAAAACCATCTTTGTTATACAGTGTGTGTGTGTGTGTGTGTGTGTGTGTGTGTGTGTGTGTGTGTGTGTGTGTGTGTGTGTGTGTGTAACAGCTCAATGAGTCCATGCAGAATATACAGTCTGTTATTACAGTTATTGTAGTGGGGACATGAATGAAAAAGTACCATATTCAGGTTTACGCTCTTCCTCCAGATTATGATTCCGTTCCATCACTGCAGTCTCTTTAATGTATCTTGTCAATCAGCCAGTAATTAAAGAAAAATGTTCCACTCTAAAACAAATTTCATTCAGTCATTAGTTTTATTGAGGCAGGTCTGAGCCGATGATTAAGCAGTTTCCTCTATTTCAAACCGTAACTTTCACAAACTGCAGTTTAAATGAGTGACCGTGGATTTAGAGAAAAATCCGTTAAAATGCGTTAAAAAAGTAGTGAAACTGATTTCACTACTTCACTAAGTATAAATACTTGAATCTGTGTATTTATAATGAATACATTTTGAATAGTGAAGTTTTGATCTAAATAACAGAAATATTACATTTTTGCGAGCCTCTAAATGAATAAAGTGAATAAAGACACTTTGTGGAGACTTCCTGTCACACTGGTTACCTTGGCGAGCTGCAGGCTGAACGGGGGGATCTCGACCTTCCCCAGCCGCCTGAGGGTCTCCAGGGTGAGCATTGCGGTGCTGCTGGTCAGAAACTGTATAAGCGTGAGGAAGCCGAAGTGATAATTACTGATGAGGAACTTCAGCAGGATGTTCAGGGAGCCCGAGAACACGCCGTGCGCCACGGCCACGGAAATTCCCAAAAGTCGGCTCTTGAACACATCCATGACGGGGGCCAGAGAGGAGTCGGTGTCGGGGAGCCCTGTGGACAGGTTGGGTGCTGCCAGGCGCGGAAGAGGAAGGACTTGAGGCTGCACAAAGCCCGCTGTCCGCGTTCAGGAGCGTTCAGACGGAGAAACGTAGCAGGAGCTCGCGCTCGGAGTCGGTGCTGCACGTGACACAAACTTTAGTTTCCACTGAATCATCATCACCCGTGGACATTCTCCTCTGCTTCTTTCTCGGAAAATAAAATCAGACGAAAAAGTCCTGCAGAAGTGGGAGAGCGGCGCAAACAGCGCAGCAGCCTCTCCTCGGAGCGCGCACTCTGTAATGACATTTTGCCGCAGAGCCTCTTGGCTCAGAACCGTGGGGGGTGGGGGGGCAGGGGGCGGTGTTTACCCGCTCCATCAATGAAGTCACGGAGGATACATGACCGCGAGTGTCTGCGTGGAAATGTCTTTATCTTTGTTTTGAGAGGCAGTTTAAATATTCATGACTTTGATTCGGCACCTCCTCCTCTTCATCAGAGAGAATAACCCTCACGAGCCAAAACCAAAAGATGAAGATATTAAATACTCTGTAATATTAATTCCAGCTATGATAAACATTTCTGTGTGCAGGGATCGGACCAGTGAGAGCGCATTCATCGGATTTTTGAGTCAACAACAATTTACTAGATTATTTATCCATGCTTTGGTGCGTTCTGTAGTTTGTTTCTTTGTGGGGGGTTTTCGTGGCTTCTGATTATTTCCCGTTTTTCCCAGAGTTAGTACTTGACTCCATACATACATGTCTCTGTGTCTTTGGTAACACTTTATAATTTGGCTTGAGACTAAGGGCTTTATTTCTGAGTAATTAACCAGGATTTATTTGACATGATAATGTAGCCTAATTATGTTTATGTACAATTACTTAAAAGTTATACTGTAAGTAAATTTGAAGTAAAGTATAAGTTAAAAAAGGACAGTTAAATAATAGAAAAATAGATAGATATTTCCTTGTTTTCTATACAAATCTAACTTGTTACCTCCTTATTCAAGACTGTTCAGTTTTATTTATACAGTGCCAAATCACACCAATCGTTGCCTCAAAGTACTTTATATTTTAAGTTAAAGACCTAAATAATACACAGAAAAAAGTGAAAAGCCCGACAATTATGAGCAAGCGCTTTGGTGTCCTTTTAAGAGGACGAAACCTCCAGCAGAACCAGGCTCTGGGAGGGGTAGCCATCTGCCGTCACTGTTACTCTAGTGTAGCTACCTAATTGTACATAAGTATAATTACATTGTAATTTCAAAATATAATAATAGAAATTAATTAAATTACAGAGGAATTACGATTTTAGTGACGGCCAATTACTATAATTTGATGGGAAAGGTGGAAAAAGACCTTATTATTGAGCTACAGATTCCAGATAAACTCTACAGTTGTAGAGCTAAAGCTTACATGAGCATCCATCCACTTTGTTCCTTTGCTCAGAGTCATGACGGGGCCACAACCTGTCTCAGGTGTGGGATTCAGCGTGGGTCTCCAGTCTGAAGCAGGGAGCCTTTACATACATGCAGGAAACAACGAAACATTACCAGGTAGATTGATAAAGACTAGACCTGTACACTCTGTATCTGGCATATCTGAGCAGTCATTTCTTCCACCTTAAAACCTGAACTGTTCTGATTCAGAGAGCAAAACGTTTATTTGGAGGTGTAATAATCTCCTAAACTCCGTCTGCTGCGGATCACAGCCGCCAGTGCCGACGAGTACGACTGTAAAGACTCAGCAAGAGTACAGATGACTGTAGCCGTGTTTACCTCTTCTGCAGTTCAGTCTTAATCAGATTTATTGCCGTGACAGATCATAGATTTATACGCTGCTGAAGCTGAAAACCGCACAGCGTGGATATAGGATGAAATAATCAACAGATTTTACAGATATTAACAGGAAGCAGCTCAGCATGTTCAGTGCAGGGCCTCGGAGTCTGAGTGTGGGCTGGAAGTAGGCCTATTATCTTTTGAAATATATTAATTAATCTGTAAAATATGAGAAATAAAAAAACAAAGATGCTAGAAAAATCTGAAAGTGCAGCTGAAAACCCCCCCAGGGAAAATCCTCACACTAAAGACGCTGAAATCAGAGGTTTACTCGATTAAAGACCTCGTGGATGAGCTGCTCATTTATTTGCACTAAACGAGTTTTATTAACTCCGTGTTTCATGGAATCGGCCCGGATCTGTGGAGCAGGTTTCAGGTTCTCTGTTCTCCAGGTGTGTAGAGAAATGAAATGACACATTCTTGGTTCACCTCAGCAGACTGGGCACCTGATCAATCGTGGGACAACGACAAGCCAGAATGTGAAGATACACCTGCATTTATACTCGTGTAACGCATCTTCAGCCCTTCTTTGGAGAAAAGCACCCCTGACCTCACATCTGTGGCATCTGCAGGAAGCTGAATGAGTGGAGGATTTTGGAGGGTACGTCACCTGAATAAATGCAGTGGCTGTTGGAAGCGCGTGCCCGATGTTTGCAGGTGTGCGACCTACTGTAAAATATTCCATCTACATAACTGATATCAGCATTAAACTGGTGGATAATTTCTCACTCACAGAGCATTAATAACCCTTGTGTGTGTCCTCTTGCATTTGAGCCCTTCATGAATGGATGTGAGTGTGAGAGGATTCAGATCATCAAATTTAACCCTTGCCCAGCATGCACAGACGATGAAACCTGGATATCGCCGCACGTGTAACAGTATAAAACAGGGCGGGGACTCTGTGACGTCCCCGCTTCCAGCCTTGAACTGAGAAAGTGATGCTGCTGCGGGGATTTCCATCCCTGTGTTCTGGCCACCAGCTCATCCCGAAGATCCTGGATGAGGCTGAACTCGTGTTGTTCCGCATCAGACACAGAAAATCATTTCTTAATGGAACAATTTATCTACTGCAGTAGCCTATTAAGATTTCCCTTTGATAGAGCTAAAAACAAACAACAACAAAAACCCTCTATGTATATTTTGACGTCTGCCATGATCCTGGAGAAACAGACATCTCTATTTTTCATTCCTTTAAGCCTCCTCCACCTCCTTATCGAAAAACAGAGACTCCACCATCAGTCGTAACAGGCGTGGAAATGACTTGGACAATATTTTAATTGAAATATTTCATCAGAAAATCAGTTTGCAGGCCACAGGGAAGGGAAATCCGCCCTTATCGAGGTCAGACCATTAGCTTCAATTAACACGCGGAGAAAGGAGAAGACGGAGGCGCTTTCAAACGTTGGGAAAACGGGCCGAGGATTTAGACCGGAACTCGCTGAGAGAGGGAGGAGGGGAAACTGCAAATACATGCATGCATTGTTCTAGAAACTATAGGTAATATAGATTAGGCCGAGTAATTTAACTTCAAACACAGAACTTAACAGGCGTGAATCCATTTTTAATATGGATTTCCAAATGAATGTGTAGCACACAATCACGGCGAAGGAATGAGAAACCACGTCGCCTGAAGCCAGCGACAGTTTCACCCGTCTGTGGGCTCGTACACAATGTCTCATTTCATTTTGAACTTAAACTGAACAGGTTTTTTTTTTTCAACACTGGCGGAAAAATATCAATATTAAAAATATTACAATTTATATATATAATCAACATTTTATGTCAGTGAAACCTGCAAAAATCGAAAGGACTCAAAGGTTATTTGAGATTTGTCTAGAAGACACTGAAGAGTCTCACAGCATGTAAAATGATGATGTGAAATAATTCATCTTCCTGGACATGAATTCGTCTTCATGTAAACAAACATCAGTGTCAGTGTGATCATCCCCATTTTCTTCCAAAGTGAGGGACAGACTTTAACTTTTCATTTTCCCCGTATGAAAATGTTCCAGTGATACAGATGTGCGTGTTTCACAAAAAATGATCCACACTATTAAAATTAGCTTTATTCAAGGCACATCGCCAAACACTGAAGCCGTCTCAACTGACTGTGAAATAAACTCACCGTAAACTTTTCAGTGACGTGTGAAACATGAAGGACATTTGCAGTTTTAAACTCAAACTGATTAGAGAGTACAAAGGTTAAAGTTCAACTCAGACACAAAAATATCCCTGATTGAGAAACAAATGATAAATTAACTTGCAGCAATTAATATTAAAAAATAAAAACACTAAACACACGGATGATGGGGAGACCTGTTTCAGTCCAGTGTGAGGTGTTAGCTTCACTCCTAAACTCCGGAGTTTTTCCAAAGTTCCCAGGTCTGAGAGCAAATAGTATAGCTGTGTGTTTGTGTGTACGGGTTCTTGCTATCTTGGTGGGGACCAAAATCTGAAATTTACTATACTGGTGGGGACCAAAATCCAGGTCCTCATCAGGTTGAAGGCATTTTTCACACTCAAAATGTGGTTTTAGTGTCAAGGTTACAAATGGGTTATGGCTAGGCTAGGTTTAGGGTTAGGGTAAGCGGCTAGGGAAAGCATTATGTCAATGGGATGTCCCCATGAGGAATGCAAACCAGACGTGTGTGTG